>NC_140592.1:353913935-354321435 GCF_964204655.1 Triturus cristatus | reverse complement strand
TCCCAATAGGCCCCCTTGTTGTCAGATTTTACTGATTAGCAGTGAGGAAGATGTGGTCAGACAGGGCAGAACAAACACATTAAGATGATGGACGGAGCGCTGAAACATTTCAGACACTCACCCCCAGTCACTATTAGATCTGGGTTGAATCCATCATCGTTCTTTTGCTCACTTCGCCATTCCAGTTCAGACTCAGCCATATGCAAATCAGTTGTGACTCTGTTCCTCATAGGAACAGCCCAGCTCGAACTGCCAAGCCAGGTATTCCCTGGACTGAAAACAAGCATCCTGGGACCGGTTTTGGGGTAACACCCCTCATCAGCCAGGCTAGATTGAATCTAGTGGCGAAGTGAGCAAGGGACCCAAGTCTGGGCATACGCTGCCAACTTAGGGCAAACAAAGCAAGCACAAGGAGATGATGGACGGAGAGCTGAAACATTTTAGACACTCACCCCCAGACAGGGTAGAAGCCAGCCAGGCTGTGAAGATCTTAGTCTGAAACAGCTGAACCCTAAATTCTAATTATTGCTTTCTAAAAGTGAGATAACGTCTGCAAGTACTAAATCATAGGTGATAATCTTAATACCCAGCCATGTTATATCTTTTAAAAGTCCTTATTTAGAGGAAGGGTTCATCAGAAGAAACTGTATGAATAGGCTTGGCAACTCGCAGTAACACGCTTCTCAACAGATGTGTTCTGTTCTCACCACGTGCCAACTAGGGTTTGCACCCGACTGGCACCGCCGGTATGTTAATGTAACAGCCGGTACAAAAACAAGCAAAATCAAGTAAAGGCTATATATTTATCCCTTATCTGTGCATACTTCAAACGGCAAATACAAATAGAAAGCACTTTTAAATTTTCTTTAGAGCTGGGTAAAGGAAGAGCTGGCCACCCTAATTATAATTCCCTTTCGTTCAATTGGACTAAATGAATAATGATTTGTAAAAGCAAAGCCCGGGACTGAAAACGTGGAGCCTGGCCAGTGAGAAGCGATATTAAAGTATTTTATGCTACAGGAAAACAATATGGCTAGCAATGTCTGTCATTGTAAAATTAAGGACTTACGCCCAATACGCACAGCTCAGCATAGATTTATTCTCAGCCATTGAGAATTCCTTCCTCCATTCCCAATGTTGTTAGGTCAAGCCTATTGAGCACTTGTGCTGTAAGGATGATCTGATGTATGTACTTTGTGGACTTTGATTCCTCCCTTCACTTGTGATTTGTTTAATCAGGTGTATTGTAAAAATCTTTGCTTGCTAGTGGGTAATTTGGCTTCCTAGTCCCTCCTTTTTCCAAGTTGTTCTCTCCCCTGGACTATCGCCCCAGAACTTGTAGGCTTCCGCTTGTCGCACTGTAACATCTGTTTAGGGACTACTTTTTACTTTCTCTAAGAGCATTTGACCAGAGCGCTTGATGTTTTCAGTGCTCCGAGGTACGTTTCTGTAAACAGGGCTGTAAATCGTGTTCTTATCTCCTTACATTTGCTGTGCATTCAAAGGCCGAAGTCAAATGTTAGAGGCTGTTTCCAAGCGCTCCTCCCTCACTGCTACCGCGTTCAAGAACCTGAGCTCATTTATTAACCTGACTTCAAAGTGAGAGGATTTCCCCCATCCCCCAACCCCCTTCTGCTTCGCTGCTTGAGCCGTCCCACCACCTCCTCCCTTTCTGTAGCCATTCCTTTTGTGAAAACGTCTGAATCTTTGGGCCTGTTGAGCCATCTTCCCTTACTCGAGTCTGCAATAGCTGCAGCCAATGAGAGCTTGCTGTATGCGAACCAATCAGAAAGGCGCCTCAACGATTGGCGCAAGTGAAGGTAAAAAATGGGAATTGTGTGCAACCATGCTTTATCCCAGGCAGAACATTCTTAACCCAGCTCTGAGTCTCCAATGAGTGCAAGCTGCACGGAGAGCCCATAGGCGGCAGAGGAAGTGTCACTCATCCATAAGCACTAGGTGGCAGTGACAGATGTGAGACGGACTAAACACTGGAGGCCTCCTCCGGTTATGGAATCTCACCACCCGGAGTTTCCAGGGTACGGGTTCCATTTGCTGAACTCCCAACATTCCTGTGTTTGTCATGGGTGCATGTGCAATGTCACCTGGCCATGTGGGCTTCACAGATACACATTGTTGCAGTTCAGGGTGTGTGGTGTTGAAGGTGTACTGATGTAAATATTTGCATGGATGGTCCCCTAGCTCCTGTTTGTCCATGGATGAGGGGCCATGCTGAGTGATTTGTGTTTGTGTATGTGTGATGTATGTTTCTGGCACAGGACACATGTCTGGGTTTCCCAGTTTGTACGACATCTGCCTTTGTCATCACAGTGGAGGTGTCATGCATGCTTGTGTCACCCCAATGTCTGGTCCCTGGGGGTAGTGCTGTTGTGTGTCAGTGTCTTGCTGTGTTAGTTGGTGTTCATTCCAGCTTGTGTCACATGTGTCTGTTGTGCTCCCTCTCATCTCCCAATGCCTGATTGCCCACTGAGGGTGTCCCAATGATGGTTTACTTTTGTATGGCACTGTGTCCACATCTGTGGCACTGTGGTCCACACAAGTTAGGAGGATCACTTTAATCATGGGAGCCCGCCTGTTAAACTCATATTTTCAACTGTGTGTAATAGAGCGCCGATGCAATCAAACACCCATCCCTCCCCGTTCTGTGCAAAGCCTTGGTCATTGTGACAGGAGGCAGCTGTTCACCTTGCCCCTCTTTTTCATCCACCAGTGCACAAGAGCACAAGGAGTTCACCACACCCGCGGGGCTATCACCGCCCCTCCACATCTGCATCTTCTGGTTCATTATAAACGGAGGAACTCTTGGCACTTAATGCAACTCAAAACATAACCAATGGTTTCAGTTTCAACTGACGAAGAAAGCAACTCTAGAAAAAAACAATAAAAGCATTTCAGAAGCAGTGCTTCCAGTATTGAAAATGATTCCTTTGGAAATCACATAATTTTCTGGGGCTTCATGTCTGTTGTACAGAGGGGTTTTCGAGGCTGTTCCTCCGGGGGAAGGGGGTAGACAAGTGTGCACATAAGGAAGATAGTGCCCTTAAACTTAGTACACAAGGGTGAAGATGCAAGTGTTTACACAAGCATGTCCTTAGATAAGTGTGCAGGTAACTTTGAGTGTGTATATGAAGGTTGCTGGTGACTAAGTCTGCACAAGTGAGTGCTGCTGCCCTGTACCTTTCCACTGCCCTACTTGTTGCATGGTGCCCCACCCCTTCAATCTTTTACCACTCCTATTTTATTCTTTAACCATCTTGGTCTTCCTTACCCCTCCCTTGAACTCTTACTACTTCCTGATTGCTATCTGCTTCTCTCCCACCCTTGTTGTCTACCTTGTCTCCCCCCTTACACGCTTGCTTCTTTCACCTTTGCACTATTCCTTCTTTCCCACACCCTTGCACTCTTCCTTCTTACGTCCTTGCACTGTTCCTTCCCTTGCACTCTTCCTTCTCTCACCCGCCCTTGCACTCTTCCTTCTTTTGCCCGCCCTTACACCCTTCCTTCTCTCACCCACACTTGCTCTATTCATCTCTCGCCCATGCTTGCACTCTTCCTTCTCTCACCGGCCCATGGACTCTTCCTTCTTTTGCCCGCCCTTACACTCTTCCTTGTCTCGCCCACACTTGCACTATTCCTTCTCTCACCCATGCTTGCACTCTTCCTTCTCTCGCCCGCCGATGGACTCTTCCTTCTCTTCCCCGCCCTTGCACTCTTTCTTCTTTTCCTGGACCTTACACTCTTCTTTCTCTTGTCCTTGCACTCATCCTTCTCTCTCCCACCCTTGCACGCTTCCTTCTATTGCGTTCCCTTGCACTCGTCCTTCTCTCACCCACCCTTGCACTCTTCCTTCTCTCCCCTGCCCTTGCACTCTTCCTTCTCTCCCCTGCCCTTGCACACTTGCTTCTTTCACCCGCCCTTGCACTCTTTCTTCTTCACCCCAACCTTTGCTCTTTTTGTCCCTCCCACCCCTACGCTTTTCTCCCTTCTGTTCTCCCTCCTACCCCTGCTCTGTTCCCATTTCCTCTTCTACCTCCCACCCTGCTCTATTCTCCCTTTCTCTTTTCTCACCTAATCATTTTTTGTTCTTTTTTCCCCTCTTTGCTGTAGCTCTTTTGCCCCCCCCTGCCCTCTTTGCACGCAACACAGGATCCTGTAAAATGCTACGGGTCTGCTGCACTTATTGTGCCTCACGCAGTAATTTGGAGTTACTGTGGCAGGCACTGTGTTCTCCTCGCTGTACTGGTCGTATCCTGTGGATTTGGTTCTGTTGATGGGCAGTGCCATCATTCATTGACTGTAACAGTGAAATGGGCACGTCTTAGAGTGAATGATCTTCTGTGATTCTGCTGTTGACCAATGAATTGAAGGCTGCCTGAGCAATGGGTACTGGCATTTTCGGTATGCAACAACACCCAGGTATCTTCTTTCTTTGTGCCAGCTCTAGCATCGTTGTCTATGCTTGCTGTTAATTTTGGGAACTAACATTCGTTGTGCTTGTTCTAAAAAAAAATTGTCTGCTCACCATCCATGCTGCCAACTGGAAACCTTGCAGGATTTTATGTTTCTTCAAAGTTAAAATTAATTGATACCTGTCATAGCTGCCATTTTCCCATACTTACCGCGTTGTTTCAACTCAGTTTCGAAATCCCTTTTTCTTCCCCAACCCTTATCCTTCCTGTTGCTCCCGCCACCCCTGCCGTCCATGTTGCTTCTACCCCTGTGGTCCACCGTGTTGCTTTTTCCCACTTGCTTATGATAAAGGATTTACAACATTCCTTCCTGTTTGTCACCTCTGTCCAGCTCCATATGGTCTCATTTTTATAAGTGATGGATGCACTGATATGTGATATCAAGGATTAAGTCCTTTTCCCAACGCTGGAGATATCCATACAATGATGTGGTTGTTGCTCATGAACATCCCATGCACTGCAGAGAGACCACAATTTGCACAAGCAAAATGTATTACATTTTAATTTATTAGAGATCTTTTAAAAGCGCAGCCCATCGGTATAAATCTACCTTGGAGCAACTGTGACGGAAAGAAGAGGTCTTCAAGTTACTCTGAAATTTTAAAAGGTCCAATTAAGGATTGATTGGGTACACTCCCACAACTCATGCAGACAGACGAACATCCAGGAGCTGACAGACAGCTCCTTCATTACATTTTAACACACAGTGATAACCCTTTGGTTTACATCACAGACCCTATCAACAGTAAATTTCAAGAAACCCTTTGGTAGTCCAAAGAATAGCATTAATTTGGTCACCCTCCCTATGTTTCATGTAAAACAATCTTCCTCTTTAACTTAGTTCTCTCCAAGCTTCCAAATACTCTTTTGCTCCACACACACTCTAATCTGCCCCCTTCCAATCTGCCCCAATCCGACCCAAAACAATTGGCCCCACTCCAACCCACACCACTCCAATCCAAAGCATTCTGCCCACTCCAATCCAAAACAATCTGCCTCACTCCAATCCAAAACATTCATCCCACTCCAATCTGCTCTACTCCAATTCGCCCCACTCCAATCTGACCCCACTGTAACCCAAAACAATCTGCCCACTCCAATCAGCCCACTCCAATCTGCACCACTCCAACCTGCCCCACTCCAATCCGCCTGACTCCATTCCACCCCACTCCAATCCGCCCAACTCCAACCTGCACCACTCAATCGAAAACAATCTGCCCCACTCCAATATGCCCCACTCCAGTCCGCCATACTCCAATCTGTCCTACTCCAAAATATTCCACACACTCTAATCAGCCGCACTTCAATCGAAACTAATCTGTCCCACTCCAATCTACTCCATTCCCAATCCAAAATAAACTGCCCCACTGATAATTAACTCCACTGATAATTTGCCCCACTGATGAATGTGATAATTAATAATGTGTTCACTCCAATCTGTCCCACTCCAATCTACCCCACTCCACCTCACCCCAATCCACCTCACCCCAATCCAATCCATCTCATCCCAATCTAAACCACCCCACCCCAATCCAATTTATTCCACTCAACCCTATTCCACCCACTCCATACTACTCTATGACACTTCGCCTTGTGACACTGCACTCTACGACACTCTCATCCACTCAACTCTGCTCCCCTCTCCTCTACTCAACCCTACAACACTCTACTCCAACAAATCCAGACTACGACACTCTACTCCTCCCATTCCACTCTAGGACACTGGCAACTGCTATATAGCAACAATCAACATAAAAACACTCCACATCATGCCACATAATTCCTATCCGCATAATTTCAGTCAACGCCACACAGTTCCACGCAACACAATTCCACTCCATACATTTCCATTCCACACCACATAATTTGACCACAAATCACATTATTTAACTCAACAACACATTTACACAACACAACACATACAGCCAATCCACACAACAGAATTCCACATCATGCCACAAAATTCAACAGCACACCCCATAATTAAATCCGACAACCTCCTAATACACAACACAAAATACCATTTCACATAATTACACTCCATGATACATAATCTCACCCCACATAATTACAGTACACTCCAAACCACATTATTACTATCCACATAATCCCACTGCACAACATGGGATGCCACATAATTCCACTATACACATCCACTCCACACAACTCCTCGCCACACAATTTCCACAAATACCAATTCCATTGCAACCCACAAAATTCCACTCCACGTACATCCACTTCACTCCAAAACATGAGTAAAAGACAGCGTAATTTACAGAGCCAATAGCACTATCGCAAATGCGACACCTATTGGCATTGCCAATGCTTGTTTTTCTGTGGGCGGGGTGCACTGCAATGAAAATCTCTATTTGTTGTCATCACAGAAGCCATTTCCGGGCAGTGGACCCCCGATAGGGGCGGTGGACGTGCTCAGCTTATATGATTTCGGAGAACAGGCGCCTCGCGCCCTCACTGCATCCGACCTCGCCGTCTGTGGCCAGAGTCGACACCGCCGCCCGGCAATAAGCACCTTTTTCATTATCTCCCCTTCTCTGTGTTCATTAGTACCACATACTTAGCAGCTTTGCGCAGTGGCTAATGAAGGATCAGTCATGTAATTAAGAAAAGGAATCACTTTAAAGGGAAGGCAGCTTGCAGCTGTGCACAGAGAGGAGTCGCGTCTGATCCTCTCAGTGAAGCTGCGCTGCCTAAGTGCTGGGAACGGCTCGGTGTTTATCAGCTCCGAGCCCTCGCCCACGCATTGCAGCCTACTGTGTGAGGCACTCTGGGCAGGGATGACCGGAAACTCCGGGACGGAATACGCAAACAGGGCAGTGATTCAGAGGCTTAGTGCAAGCAGTGCGAAATAAATCCATTTGCGATTGCAAACTACCTCACAATGGCATTCTGGGAGTTGTAGTCAGTAATAAAAAAAGAAGGCAGTGCTGTTGGAACCCTGGCTCTAGAGACTGAGGGGCAGATTTATGTTTGACTTGCGCCTCATTTACGCCGCCGTTGCGTCACTTTTGTGACGCAGCAGCGGCGCAAATCCTGCGCCATGGTGCGGGGTATTTACAAACGTGACGCATCTCCCAGATGCGTCACGTTGTAAAGCCCTGCGCCACATGTAGGCGTTCCAGGGCAGGTGGGGGCGTTCCGGCGCAGGAACGCCTCCTAAAAGTGGCTGAGTGAAATCTACAAGATTTCACTCAGTCACTTTTAGGCCCATGCTGCGTCAAAACCCTGCGCCTGCTTGAAGCAGGCGTAAGGATTGACGCAGCATTGTAGAGATAGGGCCCCCTAGATCATTGCTGGAGTTGCGTCGCGCTTGCCACGCAACTCTAGCAATGCGCCACTTTTCGGCACAGATGCGTCACGCATCTGTGCCGTTTTTGCCCCATGGTGCGCCGCATTATAAATACGGCGCATCCATGGTGGAGCAGCTGTGGCGCATAATAACTGGTGCATCCCTGCTGATATGCAGGGATGCGTCAGTCGTCATAAATCTGCCCCTTAAGGTAAGAGAGGAGTCGTAGTCCTGGGGGACTGCGCCAAAAGGAGGAGAGTGAGCTATAGTCTGTTTTTTTTTTTTAAATTTAGTTTTAAGGATAGTAGCAACAAGGAAGATGTAACAACGTAACTGGTCAAAACCAGACTGCGTTATATAAGGTAGCCAAAGGCAGGGCTTTAAGTGGGCCGGGTCTGAGCACCGGCAGTTTTTTTTAAGGGGGTCTCTATCGGGCTCTGTTTTGTGGCCTGGCACAGGCGGTCCGTTTTTTTCCGGACTGCAGTGACAGCAGGCACATCGATGTGCGCGTGGTGAGTGTTGTAAGGGAAGGGAAATCCTTTAAAGCGAGTCATTTTCTCTCTGGGTTTCCCTTCTCTTTTTGAATCTCAGGAGCAGCAACATTGTCCTGGTGTCACCAGGGCTTTAAGTGGAAGTGTTTTCAATGTTATATACAAGCCATAGTTGCTGCTTATTTATCTTATGCAACTCGCAACCATTGACAAAGCCAATAGTCCTGACTTGTAGGTATGATGTGACTTGTAACATATATCTGGACTAAATAACAGGAACAGCAAAATACAAGTCGGGCGGCACACTGTGCTAAACACAGATTTTTATTTTAGGTGTTTTAAGCCACGCCCTTAATTTCATTGACCACGCCCCCTTGAGAGACCCCCCCCCCCCTCCCCCCAGTTTTTTCATCCCACTTAAAGCCCTGGCCAAAGGAGAAGAAGGCGCATTCTGCAGAGATCAACGTGTATCCAACGAGTTTTGCCGTATAATTCTGGCATGTGACAACTGTGGTGAAAAACGAAGGCCATCAGTTAGCAATTGGAGCATCAGCTCCTTGTCGCTCTTCTTCACCCCTGTTCTAACAAATAAGTACTTATTAAGCGGTGGGTGTCTAACACATATATAATTAAACAATGCAAGTTCACCTTGTCAACATTTTCATACATTTCATAGATTGCAGAGAACAATATTACACACACACAATATTGAACGGAATAAGCAGAGGATGTAGAATCCACTTTAAGCACAGCTGCCCCACATGAAGCTACACAAACGTTATATTGTATTGCAGCACATATATAGCGCTTGCTATCCCTATGTGGGGTGCTGAAGCACTTGCCTAAATGAGCAGCATACTATATCATGGGTGTGTGACTAGAAAGATATTGTTTTTGTTTTGATCCTATATGGGAAGTGTTTCAAAGTCATGTTTGATAACCAAGGAGGTGCCATTATTGTGTTTTGGGATGCAGCGCATAGCAGTGTGTTGGAAGAGGAAGTGTAAGTGACAGATGCGCAGTTTGATGGTTTTCAGTATGCAGCTAGCTTTGAACAGTTTGATGGTTTCAGTGTGCTGCTAGCTTTGAACAGTTTGATGGTTTTCAGTATGCAGCTAGCTTTGAACAGTTTGATGGTTTCAGTGTGCTGCTAGCTTTGAACAGTTTGATGGTTTTCAGTATGCAGCTAGCTTTGAACAGTTTGATGGTTTTCAGTATGCAGCTAGCTTTGAACAGTTTGATGGTTTTCAGTGTGCTGCTAGCTTTGAACAGTTTGATGGTTTTCAGTGTGATGGTTTTCAGTATGCTGCTAGCTTTGAACAGTTTGATGGTTTTCAGTGTGATGGTTTTCAGTATGCTGCTAGCTTTGAACAGTTTGATGGTTTTCAGTATGCAGCTAGCTTTGAACAGTTTGATGGTTTCAGTGTGCTGCTAGCTTTGAACAGTTTGATGGTTTTCATTGTGCTGCTAGCTTAATTTGATGGTTTTCAGTGTGCTGCTAGCTTTGAACAGTTTGATGGTTTTCAGTGTGCTGCTAGCTTTGAACAGTTTGATGGTTTTCAGTATGCAGCTAGCTTTGAACAGTTTGATGGTTTCAGTGTGCTGCTAGCTTTGAACAGTTTGATGGTTTTCAGTATGCAGCTAGCTTTGAACAGTTTGATGGTTTCAGTGTGCT
This sequence comes from Triturus cristatus, assembly GCF_964204655.1. Taxonomy (NCBI): domain Eukaryota; kingdom Metazoa; phylum Chordata; class Amphibia; order Caudata; family Salamandridae; genus Triturus; species Triturus cristatus. The sequence goes on along the minus strand of NC_140592.1, from coordinate 354,311,472 downwards.
GCTAGCTTTGAACAGTTTGATGGTTTTCAGTGTGATGGTTTTCAGTATGCTGCTAGCTTTGAACAGTTTGATGGTTTTCAGTGTGATGGTTTTCAGTATGCTGCTAGCTTTGAACAGTTTGATGGTTTTCAGTATGCAGCTAGCTTTGAACAGTTTGATGGTTTCAGTGTGCTGCTAGCTTTGAACAGTTTGATGGTTTTCATTGTGCTGCTAGCTTAGTTTGATGGTTTTCAGTGTGCTGCTAGCTTTGAACAGTTTGATGGTTTTCAGTGTGATGGTTTTCAGTGTGCTGCTAGCTTTGAACAGTTTGATGGTTTTCAGTATGCAGCTAGCTTTGAACAGTTTGATGGTTTCAGTGTGCTGCTAGCTTTGAACAGTTTGATGGTTTTCATTGTGCTGCTAGCTTAGTTTGATGGTTTTCAGTGTGCTGCTAGCTTTGAACAGTTTGATGGTTTTCAGTGTGCTGCTAGCTTTGAACAGTTTGATGGTTTTCAGTATGCAGCTAGCTTTGAACAGTTTGATGGTTTCAGTGTGCTGCTAGCTTTGAACAGTTTGATGGTTTTCAGTATGCAGCTAGCTTTGAACAGTTTGATGGTTTCAGTGTGCTGCTAGCTTTGAACAGTTTGATGGTTTTCAGTATGCAGCTAGCTTTGAACAGTTTGATGGTTTCAGTGTGCTGCTAGCTTTGAACAGTTTGATGGTTTTCATTGTGCTGCTAGCTTAGTTTGATGGTTTTCAGTGTGCTGCTAGCTTTGAACAGTTTGATGGTTTTCAGTGTGCTGCTAGCTTTGAACAGTTTGATGGTTTTCAGTATGCAGCTAGCTTTGAACAGTTTGATGGTTTCAGTGTGCTGCTAGCTTTGAACAGTTTGATGGTTTTCAGTATGCAGCTAGCTTTGAACAGTTTGATGGTTTCAGTGTGCTTCTAGCTTTGAACAGTTTGATGGTTTTCATTGTGCTGCTAGCTTAGTTTGATGGTTTTCAGTGTGCTGCTAGCTTTGAACAGTTTGATGGTTTTCAGTGTGCTGCTAGCTTTGAACAGTTTGATGGTTTTCAGTATGCAGCTAGCTGTGAACATTTCTGCAGGTCCCTTTATGGTATTTCATGTGGCATAGCCTGCTTACCTGGTTACTGCACTGAGTTGTCCAATCTGAGATTCTGTGTACAGTATTTGTCCCTACCTGGCATGGTTAGAGGGAGAGAGAAGTGAAGAGATCTGGAGGGTTTGGCATTTTTATTATCATCTTATATCTGAATGTCTATGTTAGATGTAAAGAAGCGGTCGGATTGTATATATTTTTGGAACCTGCAGTGAATGGTCTATATTAAAGTTTTCCAGTAATGTGTGACAGCTCTCTTTAGCTATTCCATGCCTGTTCATTTAGTGGTGTTGTTTTTTTTGGCTGTATAGCGCTGGAGATAGACAACACTCATAGCAGATATGTTTTATGTGAATTTATTAGGTATGAGTTACAAATTGTTGCTGGTCACTGCATATTATGGTTTTAGTATTATTGTGGGCCATAACAGTTATAGATGGAAGTACATAACTATATAATGCCATGGGAAACTATAGGTCAGTCTGTTTTGCTTACCTGCATATTGAAAGTAGTTTGCTGGTTGAGTTGATTACACAAACATTTAACTTATAATCAGGGCCACTAGAAATATGCAATAGTGTTGCCGCAGTGTTTTTCGCATAGTTATTGATTTAACACATAATCCATCTTCTACTACATAATCTGCTTGTTTCTAGCTCAAACAGTTGAGAAGTTAATAGAAATACAGTGGCATGTGTTGCAGTGCAGTTTAGGACACTTTGAAAAGTCTGACTGGTCACCTTTCTGTTGTTTATTGCTATATTTGGGTGTAAAACTTGTACTAATGAGGTGCAACCAATGCCCAGACAGTGTTAACAAGTGTAGAAATGACAAAATCTTGAAGTAATTCTTTCACAAAATGTGCTGCTTTACGCAGCATAATTTGCTCAACCGCATGTGGCCAAGAGCCAGAGGCCCAGAAGACCATTCCCCATACAAGCACCTACAATGCAGCAGGATTGAAGAAGAACACGCCATAACCCAGAATCAACAATCTTGTAGAACAATCACGAAAGATGACTAGAACATTGAACCAACCTATCTGCAACCACAAACCTTATTGAAGGGATAGCGAAAAAAAACAAGAGGTCGGGCTCTGAGAGGTCTCGTCTTTTTGGTGATGGTGAAGAAAGAGTTGTTGCATCTGTTTGCTGGATAAAACAGCTGTGTGGTGGCGTTAACCATCAGATGGTGTGACTGTAATAAAAGCAGACTATTATGTAATGCAGAGGCAAACGAATAATAAAATGATATTAATGCAGATCATTTTATTTTTCGTCCTGTGGCTGAGTCTTGGGGGAGGGTCCACAGCACTGCGGGTGGGGGGGGGGGGAGGAGGAGTGGTGGTCACCTGCTGCCAATGCGCATGATGGTTTGGCCGACCGTCTTAGGACGGCCAAACCGTCATGCGCACTGACATCTCTCCAACCCAGCTGTGTTGCTGGGTGGAGAGATCAGCAGGCATAGGCTGCCAGCTCCCAATGGAGCGCAAATCAAATCCGCTCTGCCCAATCCCGACACTGCTTTCGTGGTGAGAGCAGCCTCGGCATTAGTCGCAGAGGAAGCTGGAAACTTCAGCCTGTCCCAGAGGAGAACACCCGTGAGCAGAAGACTGTTTCAGCCCCCTTGCGCTGCCCCCGGGCTGCCCTACCACATTTCTCTTATTCCAGCCACAGTTTTGAATCAACATAAAGTAACTCAGAGGGTTCATGTGGCTGCTCTAGAGCATAGCATGTAAATGTAAGCCACAGCTGTGTTTTTATGTAAGCTTGCTCGGTAGCTTACTGTTTTTATTGCAGAGTTCCTTCTGTTACCTGCAGGTCACGAGGTACAATCCTGGTAAAATAGCTCAATTAGTTATGAGCACATTTCAAACGGCACCATTAAACAGGCAAGGCATAGGTTTGAAACCTTTCAGGTTTCAACTCACTCTTTTGCTCCTATGGGTAGCAATAAACATTTAAAAATAAGTGCCAACAAATTTAGTTTGCATTATTAATGGTAAGTGGGTATTATACTGTGTTACATTACGCTGCACTAAAAACTCACAGCAAGAAAGCCAACTTATCTTGCTAACCTCAGTACATTCCCATGATATAGTGCATGGAGGTAAGGTCGCGGCAGCGCATGGTTCTCTTTCCCTTGCTCCATTGCTTTTTCCGTATCCCTCCAATTCTATCTCTTGCTCTCCCTGTCTCTTTCTCTCTCACTCTTTTTGTCTCTTTTGGCAGTTATTTTCTCAACAGGTTAATAATTTAAGAAAACATTTAACTAATAAGGGAACACTGTGTGTGTTTTGTACTGAGACACTGATTCAAGAAATGATGTGATCTCACCCTGAATAAAACATAATAGCAGGGTGGCAATTGCAGAATCACATGTTTTTATTTTTAATTTATTTTTTTGGTTTTAGAGTTTTATATAGCGCGAACTAGAACCGAGACATCGGGTATCATAGCGCTTTAAATGCGCACTAGTTTAGTTACAGATGGACACATTCATTTTTGGTAGGCACAGGGAGATTAAGTGATTTGCCCAGAATCCACAGGATGTTGAGTGTCGTTGCCGATACTCGAACCAGGTTCCCCAGCTTCGAGGTCGACTGTGCTACATCATCTTTACTTACTTACTTTATCAGATTCAGATTCAGAAACTGCTTTATTCGATTTTAAGTACTAGATAAAATCATAAAAGCCGAAAATACCAGAAACAACTCATATGTACATTATATCTTTTAAAAGTGCATTACAAAACCAGCTGCCCCATGAATCACAAGTTGTTACAATTATTAAAACAGTTACTTACTTTATCAACAATTTATATAGGTCTCTAATGAGGCCAACAACTAAATACATAATAATATAACACATCAACACCTTCTGAAACATTATACATAACAACACAATCCGTCACAACCACATAATTAAAACAGCAATAGACAGATTTTAAAACACACGTAAAAATCCCTTAAAAGATTTAGATATCATTTAACATTTCTGTGGGGAAGGACTTTGACAGATAAAGTGCAACAATTCATCATGAGTTGAGACATTAAAATTCACTATTTTAGGGTATATAAAACGATTCCTAATATCACTCAAAACTGGGCAGAGATGCAGTACGTAGAATAAATCTTGGAACCCAGATTACATAAATTACAAGTCCCAGACATCGGCAGGTTACTTTTCCATTTTCTTTCAAAGTATTAAAGGGAAAATTACCACATAAAAGCAGAATTACCCGTTTCACATTATGAGACATTTGATGAAGAACAGCTAAAACTATTCCCAGCTATATATTTTCCGGACAGTTTCAAATTGGGGCAGTGTCTTCTGTCATGATTAAGAGTAAGGCCCGATTACAATGCCGGTCGGACGCGCGTCTGACCGACATCGTACCGGAATGGAAACCGACCGAATAGTAGTTGGAGGTTCTGACAAATTAGGATGAGACCACCCATGAAGCATGCAAAAAGATACATTTTTCCATTGCGGCTTGTGCTGCAACCAGAAAACTGCCACAGCACAACCTGTATTGGAAAAATTGATGTTTGCAAACATCCATGCCCCGTGTGCCACACAGGGTATGGATGTGCCCCCCTACCCCAGGCCTCATAGCAGAGGGACGGAGTCGCTGCTAGGGGCCCCCAAAGTCTGTTTCCACCAGTCTTTCAATGGAGGTCAGATCACCATTTAATGGCTGTATGAAAGGGACATCATAATCCCTACAGCCTTGCCTAAGCAGGCATCACCCTATTGTAGGTGATTACATTCCAACCAATGGTCAGACGGTCTCCCTAAGCCTGTCGGAAGCATTGGTTGGTCCATCTGCCCACTGTCTCTGACGGCCACGCATCATAATGAGGAGATCGGCGCCCCAAAGCGATATGCAATACTGGAGGACGCTATTACCCCTGATGAGATACGAGCAGCTATATCAGCCCTGGCAACAGGGAAGACCCCGCGTCTGGATGGCGTACCCGCAGAATATTATAAAGCCTACGAAACAACCTTGACCCCATGCTTGCACACCCTCTATACCGCTGCTCTGGAGCGACTCGCCCGTCCAAATCATTAAATGAGGGCAGCTTAGTCTTGCTCCCTAAATATGGCAGGGACCTGAAAGACCTGGGCATGTACCGCCTCTTGGCCCTGTTAAACACAGATTACAAAATATTCGCAAAACTATTGGCTGGTAAGTTAGCGCCCCTGGTCCCATCTCTAGCGCATGCTGACCAGAGCGAATTCGTACCGGCCCGTAACAACTCATTCAATTTATAATGCTTTTTCAGGGTGGCAAAATATTCAGTGGACCAGTGGCCCCAATCTGGCTGTCTTGTAATAGACCTGTAGAAGGCCTTTGACACCCTAGAATGGGAATGTCTATTCGAGGTATTGCCACATTATGGAATTGGGGACACTTTTCTTAATATGGTCAAACTATTATATAATGAGCCAATGGTGAGGGTACAAACAGGACCTTAGATCTCAGATCCAATCAGAGTAAAGCGAGGGACGAGGCTGGGCTTTCCATTGTCTCCGTTGCTGTTCTCCCTAGCTATTGATCCCTTAGCTGCAGCCATCCGCCTACAAGGGGAAGACTGGGGAATCCCACTGGTAGATGGCACACATGCCATCTCATTATACGCTGATGATCTCCTTATCTATATTAGAGACATACAGTCTATTCCGTCATCATTGGCGCAAACACTGAGGAAATTTGCTAATCTATTGGGTCTAAGGGTGAACTAATCCAAGTCATGCCTATACCTGTTTGACAAACGGTGCCCCTACCCAGAATATGTACTCAGCGATGCCTGCACAGGCTGGCGGACAGACACATTCAGATACCTGAGGGTCTTCCATAACCAGGAAGATATATTTGACGGCAACATAGGCAAAGCGGCGATGTCCATATGCTCGCAAATGTTGTTCGGGAGCACACTGCTGCTGAAGGTCACAGGCCGTGTAGCACTAGTCAAAATGGTTGTGTTACTGCGACTCTTATACCACTTTGCTAAATTACTCCTATACATATCACCCCCCTTTATCCGAAATCTACAGGGTGCAATAAAGAGCTTCATCTGGGATAACTCCCGCAGGAGAGTAGCTCTCCGAAAACTCTATTTACCAACCAACCAAGGAGGCTTTGCCCTACCCAACCTAGAACAGTATTACCTTGCTGCCCAACTGTAGTGGGTTGCTCGATGGTTCTCCATGCGCCAGCTGCCTGACACAGCAACCACATCCCCGCCCTTGTCCCATGGCACCCTCCTAACCGTTTTTCACCCATCACATAAAGAAAAAGCACCAACACCACTATTGTTTAACGTGGCGTACCTCTGCTACCGCAGGTGTCGGTACATTACACGAACCTCAAAACCGTATGCACCAGCATTGGCGCTACTGAGAACCCCTATGGGACGTGTGGCCGTTAGGCCATCCAAGCTGGGGTTCTGGGAAGAGAGGGGATCCAAGATGTAGGGGACCTATATAGTAACGGTGTCCTGAAACCATTTGACTCACTAATGGAAGAGAACCGATTGGCGCCAGGTCAATTCTTATTGCACCGAGCCCTTATATCAGTACTAAGTAAACATTGGGGCGACATAGCTCAGGAGCACCCAATGCATTTAACAATACAAATCTCCATGTTATGGGACAGGGCCGGCACCTCACCAAATGGTTAGCTGCATTTCACAGGCAACACACAGCAACAGCGCTAACGCCCTTACAACAAAGCTGCGAGGGGTTCTCCAACGCCCTTTTCACAGATGCCGAGTGGGCCATGGTACAGGAGGGCCCAATTGGGGTGCCACAGAACATGCGTTTCCGATTAATACAATATTACATAGCACAGAGAGCGTATCACACACCAGCCAAAATTGACAACTACTTAAACCGAGCAGATGCCGGGTGCCCACGATGCCATGGCACAGGTGAGGATTTACTACACATGCTATGTAGCAGTCCGTGCCTTGGGGAGTTATGGACAACAGTAACTGACACCCTAGCTCAATGTACGGAGCACACATTGCCCCTGGAGTGGACAACGTGCGTCTTACACATTTTTTGCGAATGTAAAAGCCAAAGAGTGACCTCTCGCTTAATAGCACCAGAGACGTTTTAAGGATTTTGGGGGCCCTGGGCTAGATGTATTTTGGGGGCCCCTGTTCGGAACAGCTTTGATTTTATGCCCCAGTTTCAGCTCTTTCGTGCCCTCTTTGGTCGTATTCTAAGTGTGCTTACATCTAATATTCATGGATAGTGATGTGTGTTTTCAGTATTGTAACATTCGCAACTCACTAGTATTATTGCAAATAATTTCTGTCGCACCCTCCTATTTCTCATATGTTAGGTTTGGTATGGATCTGAAAGAAACTTTTTATATAGATGTTGCATGAATCATAAACACATTTTGCCTGCAAAATGTCTGTAATAGACTCTCACACCTTAAAAATAAATGATTAAAAAACGCTGTTTACAACAATCTGTTTAAAAATTAGTCAGTCAAGGTCATCAGGGCAAGACCCTCTGCAGAATAGAGTTGTCTCTATCAGGGGCCCCTTGAAAGGCTGGGGCCATGGGCCAGAGCCCACTTTGCCCATGCCTTAAAACGTCTCTGATTATAGCACTGGGGCTAATTGTAGCAAAATGACTAATGACAAAACGGTGGAGGTCTGCTGAGCCCCCCAGTGCACAGGCCTGGAGACTTCCCTACAAGTATGGGCCACAGCAGAAGGCATCACACTGATTAGGGAAGATACGCGATGTCTTCGTAAGATGCCGATTGCGACACACTGGAATGCGATGCTGTGCGATCTGCAGGGACAAGCTGCTGACAGCGACGATATGCTGGCACTCACAAGCAACAAATAATGAGAAACAGGTGACATGAGTTACAGCACACAGCGAAACACTGAGACACACAATTAGACAGCGACCGACTTGAACCTGACACCATACAACTCGAGGCAGCGGCAGAGTGGCGACTTAACATCTTTTCAAATCGGGAACGGGAATGGCTACCCCAGTTTGAGTTAGAAAGAATACTGTTCCTCCAGTTCATTTTTTGAGCTGTCCCAAACATTACTACCAGGGCCAGACTGGGCACCGAAACGGGCCCTGGCAAACTGCTCGTCCGCCCCCCTGGAGTTGAGGGGGGTGCGGCTGAGCAGTTTGCCGGTTTCGGTCGATTTTGTTACAGGGGGACGATATTGCGGACTCCCAGTAACAAAAACCGCCACCAAGGGGCAGAAAACCGGCCCCCACCCTGGCAGCCCACCGGGGAAACGCCCAGTGCCTACTACGCCCAGTCCGGCCCTGATTACTACCCAAGTTAGCGGACTAGCTCACAATACAAGTACCAACATATGAAAGAAGAGGCGTTTAAGCAACTGACTAATACTGACAACAGAGAAGGGGCCCACACCAATCAAACATGCTGAACCACAACAACCAATGCACAATATGTATAATGTAAGTGTCATATTTATATTGGGCTCATGCAAAGAGCCGACTTTCAATTTAACAAATAGTAGATGTTATCTAAAAATTGACAAATTGTAATGTTAATGTCTGCTTTGTTGTCTTTTAAAGCTAAAACTAATAAACAGACTCAAACAAAAAATAATGAGGTCGGACCTGCAATCCGACTGATATCATAGAGGTCCTTAGTTTCTTGTATTAGACTTTGAGAATATGATGTAGTGGACCTGGGGAGTAGCAACAGATCTTTGCTACAATTTAAATTTTCCAAAGCAATTTCAAAATTCCTATTAAAAGTTAGACCCTTGGCCAGATCCGTATAGAAATAAGTGGCAATCAGACCCCTAACTGAGGCATCAGGGGCCTGTAAAAGTTTGTAACCTCATAAAATTACATTTGTCATAGCACCCACAAAAGCATTCCATAGACCAAACTCAACTCTGAGAGCATGGACAGGGATCGCAGCACTCAGATTAACGAATTTGCATAATTTTTACCTTCATATAAATCTAAAAACAATATCGGAGTATGTCTTAGAAGATACAAATGTTTTACAGAAATCTTTAATTTATAAATATTTAACATATGATTAAAAAAGATTTGCTGGCCCTGACAATGGGCCAAAGCTTTGTTCCCAAAACTGGTAGAAATCAATTTGTGGGAAAGGTTGGAAGAGAAGGTTATGCCAAGATAAACATAGCTATTTACATTCTCTATTTTGTTCTGACCCATGTACCAGCTAAATGTTCTCCACATCTTACCACCCCGAAATGCCACTACCTTTGTTTTTCCAACATTTATTTTCAGGAAATGTTTATCTGCAAAATGGTTCAATTTCAGCAGATTTATTTGCAGCCCCAGTTGGGGTCAAATCAAACAAAATAATGTAATTTGCCTACATTGGAGTAAGCAACAGAAAGGACCCCAATCTAGGAGGAAAATTGTTAATACGAGAAAATTGTTCGGTAAAGTCAGACATGTAGATAGAAAACAGCAGAGGAGCTAGTAAGCATCCATGATACGTCCATTTTGAGTAGGAATCACAGGAGACCCCTTAATAGCACTTTACACCATGTTGATGAAAGAAGGGCGATAATAAGCCTGAGCAAGTTAGAAGGTAACTCCAAGGACAACAATTTTTGCCATAGTGTTGGTCTGTCCACTAGGTCAAATGCTGTCAAAATCTCTATAAATGCGGTATGGACCGTATGCCGTTGATTTTCTGTAGAATCTCACACTTACAGCAGCACATTCTCACCATTCCTCATTCTGACAATCAGAAACTGGATATTGCCATCCTACGTGCAGTTATTTCTGCTGACAGGTTGCAAATTAATGTGTAAATACCTTTACCGAAGGAATTCAGAGTAAAAGAAGGATTCACACTAGCCCAGTGGTTAATGTTTTATTTACTTTTTATTGCAAGAGTATGCCACAAAATAAAAAGAAGAATAAACATTCCATTGCCCAAACGCGGCGCCCATATGCTTACAATATAAAAGTAAAATTTTAAAAACAATTGGATATCATTTTAAGAGAATAGTACAGGTGCTTCCTTTGAAGCAGATGTAAGTAGAACAGGTATGGAACACATCAGAGGAAAATGTGATTCTTCTTGGAGCAAAGAAAATTTAGTGTTGACTTTGAAATATTATAACTTGAAGACATAGTTTAAATGCACAAGCATGATTGAAGAATAAAACAAGCAATGGCCAAGCAAATAAGTCTCGCATTTGGGACTTATTGGCTTTGTTGATGCCCTTTGGAGATGCTGTGCAGTAAAAAAAGATGCAGTGATGCAGTGTGTCTTTACATGGGCATGCACACGCCTGATGACATATTGATGCGCCTAAGAAACAGTATCCAAAAGGGATCATTAAATAAAATTGAATAAACAAAAAAATTAAACTCGAGCTATGCAAAAGTGCTTTTTTAACACAGAGATACTGGCAGGATTTGCTGCCAGGCCCCCTAAAAAATATAAAATATAGCAATCATCTGCAATGCAATAGGTCTCGCATTTGCGAAATTTTGAGCTATTGGTATTGTAAATGGCAATGCCTTTTATTTATGTGTTTTGAAAACCTGCAAGGAACGATCATAAGTACAAAGTGCAAATAAATAAAAAGTATTGTGTTTTACAATGCCAATAAGATAACGTTTCTAAAATGCAAGACCTTTTGCATTGCAAATGCTTGTTTGGTTAGGCAATAACTTAAAATAAAAAATAAGGGCACTTTTATAAACGGCTCCTTTTCAAGTATAAACAAGCACTGGCGACAACTTAGGCTGTGTAATTAAATTTCACACAATATGAAGCAGCAAATGACAAGTGTAAATTATGAATAGCCTCGGATAGGTTTGCCCATAGAGCATTTGCATATATGTGTACGCCAATATTTCAATTTTGTTCAGAGACTGGATCAGACTTTGGTGCCGAGGGGAAGGGAACAGAGGACAGAGGTTGAAACGTGTGCAGCAGACGTCGGGGAGCTGTGGACAGAAGTAGGAGTGAAGAGCTGGAGTATTTGAAGCTAGCAGGGAGAGGCCAGGATGTTTGAATGAGACCCCGAGGGTGACACGCCTCACCTTTTATAAACTCTAAAGGTCTGATTAGCTGAATACATTTTGCCCTGGTGCCAGGGGAGCGTTCCCTATCATCATTGGGGCAGCGCCTAGAAGTCAGGCCAAGCACTGGAGCCCCGGAGCTGGCCTGCCCACTAGGGGCTGTAGAGTCTAACGTGGATTTTATATCCCACCCAAAGATCCCTTCCTGCTGTTTCTAATACTGCTTGGACCCAACATCTATAGCGCCTATGACTTTGACAAGCAGCCTCCAGGTGTTAACATTCGCACTTTAGGAGCATTTTCTATATAAAAGGATCAGCACACGAACAAACCACGAGAGGGTGTGTTAAAGAAAAGTGTGTAGCTCCGACTCTGAACGACCTCATTCGACCCCAATGCACCAATTACAATATCTATGAACAAGCACCGCCGGTGGGCGTCGGGGCGCTGCAGAAATCACATGAAACATGCTGACGCAGGTTTTTAACAGCTATCCTTTAAATCTAAAGTGGTCAAATGAGGGACCATAGACCTTTCATTCGATGGGCTGTTACTACACTAGAAGCTGGAAAGGTGGGCGGGGGTTGTAGTGCCATTCTTTTAAGCACAATTTACAGTCCCGATCTGCCAAATTTAGAGCGGTCTGTAAAGTGCCAAAACCCGTTCAACAGCTGTCCAAAGGCCCACTTAAAGAGAAGCCTGGCTAAAACAGTAAAAGTACTTCCGCTACTTAATTAGAATTTTGTAACCATAACAAGGTAGGAGAAAAAAAATATTTTCTAAAGATATCCTTTCTAACAAAATACCTGACACTGCCTGGTGTTCGCTGCTGGCCCAAACGTCCTCCTCCCAGCCCCCATGTTCTGGCCCCACCACTGGACTCTCCCAGCCAGGGGCTCCGCCTCCATGGAATTATTTTGTGGGGGGAGGGCTAGGAATTAGGAATGCTCAGCTTGTTGGGTTTAAAGGCCCTGGGCAGGGGGGATGGGCATGCAGCCTTCAAATAACAAGCAGTGGGGAAAGAAGAGGCAGCCGAGAAAAGGAGCAAATGGCAGCTGAGCGCGAGTGCTGCTCGAGTGTTGTTAAAAGGTGCGTTCCTCACCGAGTGCCTTGGTGCACTTACTCCTCACCCTAAAGACATGCACCCAGGCAGACTTCGGCACTACGGTGGGTCGCACGCATACATATTTGTGCATTTGTAGCAGATTAATTAAATAACAGAACGAAAGATAAGCACCTGAAATGTAAGCAGGAATAACATGGTTACTTTAACGCACTCCAACCGGGCCAGCAGTGCAAAGAATAAGACGCTGATACAATCAAAGACAAAACGCGGCATGCCGCGTTAATATGCAGAACCAAACAAAAGTTGGCAGCCACCGTATTCTTGCAAGGACGGGGTGGAGGTGGGGCAATAATGAGGCCAGCATTGTAGTGTGTCCGGAGCCCTCCGGGGCTGCGTGGACTGTTTAAGTAAAGCATGTGAAATGTAAGCAGGAACAACATGGTTACCTTAACACTCTCCGACCGGTCCAGCAGTGCAAGAATCCTATGCTGATACATGTAAACATAAAACGCAGCGTGACGCACTGATATGCAGAACCAAACAAAAGTGGGCAGCTGCCATATTCATGCAAGGACTGGGTAGGGCCTTGGGCGATAATGAGCTAAGAATTGTAGCGTGTCTGAAGCCCTCAGCGGCCGCGCAGACTGCTGTGTTAAAAAGATTAAGTAAAGCACGTGAAATGTAAGCAGGAACAACACGGTTACCTTAACGTACTCAAACCTGGCCATATCACAATAAATGATGACATGCAACGGACTGGTGGTAAAGGGAGGGCACCACCCCACGGGGAGATATGGCACTCCTTGTTTTTTATTTTTTTTTAATCTGCCATGGACTGCGTGTTATTAAAATGCATGCAGGCTTCAAATAACAAGCAGTGGGGAAGGAAGAGGCAGCCGAGAAAAGGAGCAAATGGCAGCTGAACACGAGTGCTGCTCGAGTGTTGTTAAAAGGTGTGTTCCTCACCGAGTGCCTTGGTGCACTTACTCCTCACCCTAAAGACATGCACCCAGGCAGACTTCCGCACTACGGTGGGTCGCACACATACATATGTGTGCATTTGTAGCAGATTAATTAAATAACAGAACGAAAGTTAAGCACCTGAAATGTAAGCAGGAATAACATGGTTACTTTAACGCACTCCAACCGGGCCAGCAGAGCAAAGAATAAGACGCTGATACATGCAAAGACAAAACGCGGCATGCCGCGTTAATATGCAGAACCAAACAAAAGTTGGCAGCCACCGTATTCTTGCAAGGACGGGGTGGAGGTGGGGCAATAATGAGGCCAGCATTGTAGTGTGTCCGGAGCCCTCCTGGGCTGCGTGGACTGTTTAAGTAAAGCATGTGAAATGTAAGCAGGAACAACATGGTTACCTTAACACTCTCCGACCGGTCCAGCAGTGCAAGAATCCGATGCTGATACATGTAAACATAAAACGCAGCGTGCCGCGCTGATATGCAGAACCAAATAAAAGTGGGTAGCTGCCATATTCATGCAAGGACAGGATAGGGGGTTGGGCGATAATGAGCTAGGAATTGTAGCGTGTCTGAAGCCCTCAGTGGCCGCGCGGACTGCTGTGTTAAAAAGATTAAGTAAAGCACGTGAAATGTAAGCAGGAACAACACGGTTACCTTAACATACTCAAACCTGGCCATATCACAATAAATGATGACATGCAACAGGCTGGTGGTAAAGGAAGGGCACCACCCCACGGGGAGATATGGCACTCCCTGTTTTTTTTTTTTTTTTTTAAATCTGCTGTGGACTGTGTGTTATTAAAATGCATGCAGGCTTCAAATAACAAGCAGTGGGGAAGGAAGAGGCAGCCAAGAAAAGGAGCAAATGGCAGCTGAGCACGAGTGCTGCTCGAGTGTTGTTAAAAAGTGTGTTCCTCACCGAGTGCCGTGGTGCACTTACTCCTCACCCTAAAGACATGCAACCACGCAGACTTCCGCACTACGGTGGGTCGCATGAATACATATGTGTGCATTTGTAGTGGATTTATTAAATAACAGAACGAAAGTAAAGCACCTGAAATGTAAGCATCAATAACATGGTTACTTTAACGCACTCCAACCGGGCCAGCAGAGCAAGAATAGGACACTGATACATGCAAAGACAAAACGCGGCATGCCGCGTTAATATGCAGAACCAAACAAAAGTGGGCAGCCACCATATTCTTGCAAGGACGAGGTGGAGGTGGGGCAATAATGAGGCCAGCATTGTAGTGTGTCTGGATCCCTCCGGGCCCGAGTGGACTGCTTAAGTAAAGCATGCGAAATGTAAGCAGGAACAAAATGGTTACCTTAACACTCTCCGACCGGGCCAGCAGTGCAAGAATCCAATGCTGATACATGTAAACATAAAACACGGTGTGCCGCGCTGATATGCAGAACCAAACAAAAGTGGGCAGCTGCCATATTAATGCAAGGACAGGGTAGGGGGTTGGGCGATAATGAGCTAAGAATTGTAGCGTGTCTGAAGCCCTCAGTGGCCGCGCGGACTGCTGTGTTAAAAAGATTAAGTAAAACATGTGAAATGTAAGCAGTGGGGAAGGAAGAGGCAGCCGAGAAAAGGAGCAAATGGCAGCTGAGCGCGAGTGCTGCTCAAGTGAAGTCTGTTCACAATTAAAACATTGTCCTGGCAGCACACGTCGTCCTTCCTGCAGTAGGAAACAAGTCCCTACATGAATACATAACGCAGAGCAGCAGGAAAAAACTGTAGTTGGTCGGTGCTGCTTCCTGCCAAACGGGAGCAAAACGGAAGTGCTGCATCAGATCGTAAGCCAACGATAAGCCCGCTAACAAAATAAATGCCAGAGTTAACAAATGGCAAAGCGGCAGAAGAAATTACCGGCAATAGGAGGAGTTTCACACCCAACATATAGATTACTTGATGCCTCATAGAGGCAGCGCATGCGCTGCCTATGCGAGACCTAAAAAAACGAACTACAGGGGCAAGGGTGGAATGGAAGAGTGGATGATGAAGATAAAATTAAAATATAGTCGGGTGTGGAGAGAAGGGTAAAAGCAGCTCACTAGGTTGGCAACAACCTCTGGGGAAAAGCACACAAAGTAGAGATTAATGGTGGGGGAGAGGAGAATCATATGAGGGAGACAGCAACACAGGGCACATGGACATTGGCATGGTTGAAGCACAGTGAGAGATCAAGCAGCACACTAGTGGGAGACCAACATGGAGCACAGAGGAACAGCACACAAATGTCAGAGCTGGAAAACACACATGGGGTGCTAAACCAAAAAGAACAAGCATTTGCAATGCAATAGGTCTCGCATTATTAAAGTCTGAGATCTTGGCATTGCTCATAATAATGCAACACCAATAGCAATAGCTATTGCATTGCAAATGCATTTTTTTTTTGCATGCACGCTGCTACAGGTTCGACCTAACAATTAGCTGAAACACTGGCGAGGAGAGAGGGAGAAGAGAGAATAGAAGGCATTAGTGATGAGGCAGAGGGGATACAGAAAAAAGCATTGTGCAAGGGCGAGAACGAGCGAGTGGCAGTTGAGAGGAGGCTCTAAAACTAAATTGTAGTGAGACAGCTCGCATTATAAAAGTGTGAGCAGCTGGCATTGCTAATAAAAATGCAACACTAGCTATTGGCTTTGTAAATGATAAATACATGCCATTATGTGTTTGTTTTATAAAATAGATTAAAAAAGGCATTGTCATGAACAATGCCAATAGCTTAAACTTTTGCAAATGTGAGACCTATTGCATTGCAAATGCTTGTTTAATCATAGATCAATGGCATCCAGAGTATGTACATAATGCCTTGTTAGCCAATCACCGACCGCAAAACGTATAATAATTATATAAAACAACCCTCAGACACTTATAGTGACACATGCAGAAAAGTAGCACAGGAAGGGAGACCAAAAAAGCTCCTTCGATAATTATTGCTCCTGTTTAGACAGAGTAGTGCACAGTGACAGAAAATAAACCTGATTGGCACATAAAAGAGCAAGGTCCACTTAGGGAGGCTATTTTCTTAACTGTCATAACCCTGCCTGGACTTTAGCTTTTGTTTTATTCTTGAAACACCAAGACTGACGAGCTCTGCTCAAACCTCATGTTTTTGTTCTCACTACTTACACTTGAGATTTTTAGCTGGTCATAAACCTTCTCACTAAAAGAAACTTTTTCATGTGCTACTTCTGAGGCTATCTCTAACCTTAAAAACATGTTCCCTCTGACGTAGTACTTCTATAAAACACACACACAAATACACTCAACAACTCACAGATTTGCATTTTTTGTAGATACATAAAAGCCTTGTTCAAGAATAATGTGTTAAGAGCTGCAAGATACCCCAGTGTAGGACATTATCCAGAGAGTGAAGCAAATGCAGAGGAAAAAAATACTCTAAATGCTGGGTTCCACCTCAACCAGCTACATGTGTGGAAATGCACTCTTTTTTCACTTTTTTAAGCAAAGGTTTGGAGTGATATTTGGCGCTGCACCACATACGCTGTCTGGTTTCCGGCGCACATAGCCTTAGTTGCAGTGCACAGAAACCTTATACTGCCGCACACAGAGGAAAAAAGGGAACATTGGCCTTGGACCCAAAGGGCATATTTACTAGTAAAGTGACGAAGCGTGCTTTAAAGCCAAGAAGGCTAACGACAAGCGCCATCACTTTAGAAACACAGGGCTGTACCATATTTACAAGAACATGGTGCAACCCTGCGTTTTCCCCTGTGGTGGCGCTAAATTTAGCTGCCTAGTGCCAATGCAGGCACCCTCGCACCATAGGGCAAGGGTGACTGCGCTGCAGGGGAAGATGGCGTTTTGTTACTTCTATGTGTGCTGCTCAATGCAGCACACATAGAAGTTGCAAAATGGAGCACCTTCCTGCACATAAACAATCACTGGAGTTTTGCTGTTTCCATGTGCGCTGTACCAAGCAGCACACATGGAAACAGCTCAAATTTGGAGCAATTAAACATTTCTCCTTCTTTCGCCAGGGTAAAACCAGGCTGCAGCCCCTGAGAGGCCTCTGGGGTACCTATTCCCTAGGTACATAGTATACCATATACTAGGGACTTATAAGGGTACCCCAGAATCCAATCTGGAGTGTACCTAAAGTACATGCAATCGATTTAGAGAGGAAGCAGCTAGGCTGCGGCCCTGGATAGCAGGGTCACAGCCAGACTAAAGTAAAGAAACAGTGAAACATCAGCAAAAAGTGGGGGTAACCATAAGAAGCAGATCCCACTCTCCTACAAGTATTGTACATTTACATCTGTGATTTATATGTATCAGTTCTTCAAATTAGCCTAGAGTATTTGCATACAGGGCAAACTGTCCTAAAAACTTGCTTTTCTATAGCCCTCCATACTTGACTTCAGCTGTTTCTCAGCAGAGGTGTTAACTTGCCAAGTCTTCGTGAAGGCTGTGCATTCTGTTATCAGCAGCTCAAACATTATAAGGCTTAACTAAAGCAAGAAGCTCAAGACAAAATCAACAGGCGAGGATGAACTACTTGCACATGAGGTAATGTTGCTACCTATAATGTACTTGCTGCTTGGATGGCAAAGAAGCTTGCATTGCTGTATGTGCGTACCTGTTCTGTCTTGCAAGCAAACCTGTATTTATGGCTGTCTTTTACTACCTAGCCAGGGTTCTGGAGCCCTTTTCTCTTGATGCCACCATGGCGCCACTGCTACGCCACCAGAGAGAAAGGAAGACATGGACAGACCCAGACCTTCCAGTGCTGAGCTGCCTGCACGCACGTGAGACTGCCTCGGATAGCGGCTTGCACCTGAGGCACTGGCTCAGGAGGGCTCGCAGATGGCCGGGCAGCAGCCACCCCGAAATGGACCGTGCGGGAAGTGGCGGGGAATTAAATGCATTTGATTGGCAAGTGCAGGGCTTTAGTAAACTTCGTAGTTAACTAGACCACAAACGAACATTTAAGCCGAGACCACGGCGTCAAGACTGCATGCTACTTACTGCACTGCTGCCGATTTAAATATGAGCCCAAATTGAGCTGATGGTAACTGTGAGCAGAAAGAAGGGGAAAATGTGCGAACAGCGCCTCTTTTTGTGCAAATCCGTGAATCGGGTGTTCAAAATGTATCATTTGCGCTGGAGAGTTTTAGTGCCTAATTTTAAGTGGTTAAATGACCAGAATACTGTTTATGAGCTGGCTGGTTAAGGGTCATATCAGATGAACATCGACGAGGGACTAATAGCAAAGAAGAGTATATATCTAGATGTATTTGCCTGCATCAAGACGCATGCTCACGCCCGGCTGGCAATCTTGGAATTGTGTTTTTTATTAAATAAAACCCATTCCAAGATGGCAGTCAGTGTCTCATGATGTGTGTTCATTAGTGTGCAAATACCTGTGCATGGGTCTCGATGCAAACGGCCGGTTTTAGTTTGCATTTCTAACAGAGCAGATGCCCATATTAGAATGGTTAAATTAAATTACAATAAATAAAAAAATAATAGTGCATGAAGCACAAACAATGACTCAAGCTGCCCAAAAGCACATTCCTGCTGCACAAATAATTAAATAACTAAATGGGAGTGAGGTGAGAAACAGTCCCGGGTGCATCGGGGAGTAGTAGAGGACACAACTTACCCAATCAGAACAAAGCACAAAGGGTACAGGAGGAAGGAAGCGAGGAAGAGAGGATCACGAAAGGGAATGATGGAGAAACAAATACCACAGGAGCAAGTAAGGACGATAAATTGACATGAAGGAAGGAGAGCTTAAGAAACTAATGGGGACAAGAGAGAATGAGAAGACATAGGAACGTTGTCAGCATGGACAAGAGGTAAGAAAAGGAGCATGGCACAGAAAAAAATGCAGTGACGTGACTCATTACCAAAAAAACCGTCTTAATACCACTGGAAACAAAGTAAATTAAACGATTATTCTAGTTTTGTTCACATTGTGATTGATGTATTAGTGATGCATCTACCAGGCAAGAGATTAACTGCTCGGTCATTAAATTATTTTTCAGGATGAGCAGCTGAGCTGAGGAAGAAACTGATAACCAAGCGTTAAATATTCAGCATTGCTGATGCCAGCCAGCAGCACCAAGAACACTTCAGAAGAGAGAACAGGAAAGAGTGCCAGAGGGAGGGGGCGTTGGAAATGATACACGACGCGCTACATACAAACAACGTTTACATAACAGATGAGCTAAAGTGAGTGAAGCACACCAGGAACAAAAGGCGCGCAGCAGCAGAGACCATTCATAAGCAGCGGTACTAGTGCAATCGAGGGTCTCACTCTCGGCATCTCCAGCCTCCCATTCGCTGCATCCTGTTGACACCTGACGGGTGCCGGTCGAACCCGGTAGTGGGCGTGATCTGTTGCTATGAAACTGCCAGAGTGAAAGCATTTGGAAGTAATCGGAGGTCTTGTGTTACAATAGCGGCCATGTTGGATGGAGAATTTGCCAAAAGATTGACTGACCAATTGCACCGATAGGCTGACGACATGGATTACATTGTCAGTCTTGAGAAATGGGGCGCCGGTTTAAGTAACACCTACAGATGTAGTAATTACAATATGGAATTTCCACCGCATCATGTTTATATATAAAATACTGAATATGATTCAATGAAAACAGTGGGTGTGCCGGCAGAGGAGGCTGGATCTGCGCAGCAAAGCGGCCGTGCGGCCGCAAAAGTGAAAGTAAACGCGGCGCGCGCGCCCGCGCACATGCACTGTAGCTCTAGGCTGGCCTGGTAGCACTTTTTGGAGCCCACATACAAAATGTCTCTTCGAGCCAGCGCATGCGCTGGGCTCAGCGAGACCTAAAAAGTAGTTCCATAAAAATGAGCAGTGGAAGGTTACAAGTCAGCCAATCAAATGGATGGTATAGAGAATATGATACAGGATACGGACGAATCATGAATAGCAAGGCACACCAATGCAAGTTAAAGAAAAAGAAGCCAACAAATACAAGTGACAATAAAGCAAGCTCAGGGTAAGCCCACCGTATGGTCTTAGTAAGCCCACAATAGGTCTTTCACAATCATGTCAGGTGGGCAAGACATAAAAAGGAAAAATAATGGAGACAAAAAAATGCACTGGCAACTAAAACCTTAGCCCGGGTGCTGAAGTGCACTTCTCTTTAGGTCAACATGCACATGGGACAGGAAAAATTGCATCAGCCACAGTGCAAAAGAGGTAATGTCTGAAGTGGGCCGACATGCGCTATACTGTGGTGAGCGGGAGTACGAAATAAATGACAGCTGAACTGACTAACGGACGAAGATGGCTGAATCAAAGCTCCTCTCTGTATGCACATATTTTATTTCAATTCAGGGAGGAAGAGTGGGAATAGACATAATAAATATTACCAGTGAGTAATCAAGGCATTGGAGGAATTCCAGATTTGTCTTCCCTGTATATGTATTTGCCCATGAGTCTACACCTACAGAGTGCTGCTGGTTCTAATGCCAAAACTGTCTGATAACGTCACACATGAAATGGGGGCATTTGGCAGCTCCAATTTGAAATAGTCTGTATTCTTTCAAATGTGACAACAATCATTAGCATGTTTGGTGCTGTTTCTTCAGCTGATATGATAGATTTAGAAGGAGGCTTATGACAGCAGAGGCAGTAGCTATACTGGGGAGATCTGTTTGCTGAACTGGAAGAGATAGGGTTAGGAATAGGAATAATGTGGTGGATTTGACGGATGTACTGTCACCTGACAGCCAGAGTTCGTAGTGGTAAAATGACCTCTAAATCATGAATGAATGAATGAAAGCAATTTATACCGTGTAGAGCTACTCCAAGAAGTGTAAACACACAATAGAGTGCAACAAATAACGTCTATAAGCAAAATCGAAAGTCCAGAAGAAAAGTGTTTCCAATTTGTATGCCAATCTTTTTATTTTGTACGTTGTTTCAAAGATTCTTATATATGTGACACTCAAACAGCCAACGCATTTCGTCCAACACACTGGACTTCTTCAGGGCAAGATGCAATGAAAACAATACTTGTGGTATCGATCCAAATATCAGTACCCAGTTCATGACAGTTTTCGGACCTCACGCGTCACTTCAAGCGTGTCCTATGAACAGGTTACTCGCAAAAAAAGACAGACTGCAAAATTTAAAATACTAGTGTATCAGCCAATCGTCTATTACAGGGCGTTCCAAATGAAAGAAACACAGGGGTATCGATCAGACCCCAAACAAGGCACGAGAATCCGTACCCGGAGCACCAACGTAAGGGTCGAGTATTTGCCAAAAAACAGCGAGAATGAAGCACATTAGAGAGAGAACAGTCAAAGATTGTCCTGGTGCCATGCACAGGTCAGAGGTGAAAGTAGATCTGAATCCTGGATTAAAAGGCTGCTTTTCAGCCTGTTTTTAAACATTGTCACATTTCTTACGGCGTAGAGCTCAAGAGGGAGCTTATTCCAAGCTATTGGTCCCAGATGAGCAAGGTACCTGCCTCCCACTCTAGCACGCCGAATTCAGAGTTTATTAGCCGACCTCAGGTTTCTAGATGAAATATGGAAACTAAACATAGTTCTGAGGTTGATTGTACCAGTCTGATACATTAACACCAGAGCCTTAAACAAGATCTTTTTCCTGACAGGAAGCAAGTGAAGGGCACGCAGATGCGGGGCCATGTGCATTCTGACTGGCAGACTCAAAAGAAAGCAAAGCTTCCACATTTTGGACCACCTGAAGCCTCTCCAACAGATAATCTGGCAGACCAGAGTAGAGGGCATTTCCATAGTCCAGCCTTGAGGTTATTAAGGCCTGGATAACTGTCTTTTTTGCTGTGTGTGAAAAATAGTAAGGGAACTTTTTTTTAAATGCAGATTTCTAAAGCAAGTGCCCACCACTGACATAATGTGTGACCTAAAAGACATGCAATCATCAAATTTGACTCCTAAGTTCTTAACTAAGCCTCCTTGAGGGCCTGGAAGGGGGGGGAGGGGGGGGGGCATTTTCAGGCCAGAAAGTCTGGCAGGGATTTTGGAGAAGCATTGCAAAAAAAAAGTATTTCTGTTTTTTCAGCGCTGCACTTAAGTTGATGTAAGGCCAACCAGGGAAAGACTGCTGTCAGGCAGGTTTTAATCAGACGCTCTGGAAACATTTCTCCTTTCCCGCATGAGAACAGCTGAGTATCATCAGCATAGGCTATAACTTTAGATCCCAGGGCTTCTGCTCTCTGAGTGAGAGGAGTGAGATATATATTAAATAAGGTTGGGATCAGAGCAGAGCCCTGGGGAACTCCTACTGACAGGTCGCGTGGTTCTGTGGAGAAGGGGGAATCCAAACCTGTTGACTTCTGCCTTCCAAAAAGGAAGCAAGCCAATCTAGATCTGGACCCACTATGCCGATGGACTGCAGGCGTACTAGGAGTCTAGAGTGGGGGACCGTATCAAAGGCTGCTGATAGGTCTAGCATGATCAGCACAGCTTTTCCCCAGCATCTAGTGTGCCTTTGATGTTTTCAGAGACCTCCATCAGTGCTGACTCAGTGCTAAAGCAGGGTTGTCTAAAGCCAGACTGGCTACGATGGAGCAGGTTGTTGGACTCTAGATATAGAGAGAGTTGTCAATTTACATGCTTCTCCAGTATTTTGGATAGTGCTGGTAGCAGGTAAATAGGCCTATAATTATTTTGTAATCCTGGATCTACAGATGGTTTCTTCAACAAGGGCAGACTTTTAGCTTGTTTCCACAATCTTGGTAATGAAGCATTGCTAATGATGTGTTGAGCACCTTATTAGCCCACGGGTTAACTACACAAGCCCCTAACGCTAGCAAATTAGGCGGGCAAGGATCAGAAGGAGAGCCAGATTTAAGGTTGCTTAAGGCTAACAAAGACTCTCCATTTAAATCTGCTAAAAATGGGACAGAGTCGCATTGGTCACTGAAACCATACTGGTTTGTAGAGTATCCAGAAACTCTCCATCAGGCCAAGAGCCATTGGACAGGCTGGTTTGGATGGAAAGGATCTTAGTCTGTAAGCAGGTAGCCAGCTGTTCACACCAGTCCAACAAGGGAGCGTGGGACCTAGCGGAAGCTGCCAGGGACATAACATTTTCAACAATAGTAAACATTTCCCTGGTTTTGTTCCCTGCTTTGGTAATCTTATTCTCAAAATATTCTTGTTTAGTAGTTTTGATTTCAGCGTGATACTTCTCAAGTGCCAGCTTGTAGCTTTCCTTGTCAGTCAAATTATAATTTTTTCTCCACTATCTTTCTAAGGCTTTACACCTTTTCTTCTCTATCATAAGGTTGTTAGAAAACCAGGGACTGGAAGGCTTAGTTTTACTCGATCTTCGAGTGAGAGACCGTGCCAGTTTATCCGTGGAGGCTCTAATCCAATGATCTAACTGCATGGACTCTTCCTTCACCTGGCCTGACAGAGAAGGAGTACTACCTTCCAATATACAAATTAATTCTGCTGGGAAAAATTTATGAAATGCTCTCACCAGACATTGAGAAGTAATTGATGAAAGGTGCATTTTAGTAAGGACAGGCGAAGAAAAATCTAATCATAGAGTGATCAGACCAGACCTGAGGAATGGTATCTTCTGTTTGCAGGCTAATATTAATTAGAGAACACCTGGTCCCACACAAGACCCGCTAGGTGAGTTGGTATGTGTTGATTTAAATCCAAGGATGTTGTTGTTTCAATTAGCTCCTTTACGTCACTATTGTCCTCCTTGTCCATGTGGAGATTACAGTCCCCAAGGAGTATAAAGTGAGCGTATCTCATCGCTGGATGAGCTATGGCATTTCCTAGAGATTTCAGAAACGGGCCGGGCAGCCTTGGCGGTCTGTACATTAGCACTCCTGTCACAGGCTGCTGATGCGACAGTGACGCATAAGCCTATTGCTCCGGCACCTAAGGGCCCTCGATCTGGCAGTGTAAATCCTCTTTGAGAATCAAGGCTAGCACTCCTCCCTTGCCAGTTTGGCGATCTTTTTTTTATATATTTTAAAGCCCGTAGGAATGGCCGTGGCAATGGAAGGATTAGAGTTTTCAGAGAGCCAAGTCTTTGTCAAAAATAATAAATCAAGAGTATCTTCAGTCACTAGATCAGATACATCATCTGCATGCTTATGCAGCGAGCCAACATTAATCAAGGCAACAGAATACTGAGCTTTGCTTTTTTTGTTGACCTTAACGGAGGAATGGTCCCTAACCCCGACTGAAGGAGTAAGCTGAAAGTCACACAGTTGGTCAATCATAGCCCATTTACCAAAGTTGTCCCCTCTCTCCCCTCTTGTTTTCCTTAGCCATGGAGCCCTTGGTAATGGAGTTCTGACAGATGAGTGCACAGCGGAGAATCCACACAAAGCAGTAGACGCATATGAGCTCCCTTTAGCTGGACAATGTGTTGCTGTACCGCAGAGATGCAGGGACTCTGCAATTATTTTAACTTTTGAGGGTATATCAGGCCTGAAAGTGAACAAGGCCAAATTGTGCTTTTACCCGGTGAAACCTGTGGACACATTTGGTACTGCAGATCTTCCCTATCTACCTTTCTCTGGAGCATACCCCTTCTCAATTTTTAGGCATCACTCATATCTGAAAACTTGACAGAGCCATAAACAGCTTATTTTAGATATCAACCTTTTGAAAGTATCTGCCGGTATCAGCAGTAAGCAGAGCTGCTGTAGTCTAAATGATAGTCCTGTCACTCCCACTGTCCTTTTCAGATTTAATCCCAATAAACTTACCTAAAACATGTTTGGTGAAATAAACATCATTATCTCAGACCTCATATGGAGTGGGCACAGACACAAAACGTTATAATGGAGATTCCAACTACTTATACCAGGATAGGTTTGGTGCCCCAGATTTGGAACTGTATTTCCTGGCAGCCAAACTCCAGTTGGTGACCAGAGGGCTGGGGGCACCTCAACACCCAGAGTTTCAAAACAGGTGCAACACGAATCTGGAGGAATGCATGTACTCCACTTGCACTGCTGCATAGATATGTAATTTTGTATGAGATAGTTTGCACATATTTTGTCTTTGACTGCATCTACCATGCACACAATGAAATTAGTTGATGCACTCGTGCCTTTAATCTTTCTGTAGCCTAATGGTCGCATGTTCATAAGGAAAATGTTAATCAAAATTTTTTTTTTAAAACATGGCCGATTTGGCTTTCTGTGTGTTTTCTTTTCATGAAGAGATCCTCACCCTGAGCAGTGCAACATTAAGGTTGTGGCTCCACATGAGGTTTTTGACTCAACCCCACAAAACCTTAAAAGTGCCTGGCTGCTTCTGGTTGGTTAAAGTATCCAGATCTGGCCTCTACATTGGGAAGGATGCAAACAGGTCTTGGGAGGGGGGCTAGCCTTACTCCTGGAACAGAATGGGAACAGCCATAGTCCCAACACATACCTCCTCGGCACTGTTAGCCTCCTGGCCTTGGGAACCGTGGTAGCTCAAAAGAGCACTGTGCACGTGACCTGCTCACTTAACATGCGTGAAAAAGTGTTTCCTATGCAAAAGTGTCACCTGGTCACTGGTTCTGCCGGTGAGTACCTGGAGGGGGAGAAGAGGATGCAAAGCCTTAAACTTGGACTGGTGACTGGAAGGGCTTACTGGATGCACAAACTACCAGGGGATAAGCTGCTCCCGCCTACTGATGTTAGGCCCTCATCTTGTTTTATGCAGCAGCCTGCAGGGTTTGCATGGGGGGGAGGAGGAGTACAGGCTCATTAACCAACACAGGCCTGGCTCATTTTCTCTAAGTTCCTCAATTCCTCTGTTCTTCAGAGATTTCCACACCAACATCAGAGGGGCATGAGAGGGGTCAGAGTGCTAGGCCAAAGACGTGTGTGGACACTTAGGATTCAACTGCTGTCCCAGGTTAATGCTGTCTTTATTTTATGTTCTGTGTGTGAGGGAAACGAGCTGTTTCTCTATGGGTTGCTCCCTTAATATGTGCGAGGGAAGCTAGAGTGAATGCTGTCTGTGCAGTACGTTGAATGTCTGTAAAGGATGCTTACTCTAGTTTTGACTATTCTGCACTTGTTCTCTGTGGCTGGAAGTTTGCAAAGTTACAGCTGGAGCTTCACTTGTAATGTGTGTGTGAATGTTTGCACTGATTTTGCGGGAGTGGTCATTTTCATATGTGTAGGTAAAGGCTGCTCCATTACTGGCTTAGCGGTACCTGTAATGCATGTGACAAAATCTTGCTGTCGCAGACTGTTGTTCTATGGGTGCAAGCAACGTTTGCACTGACGTAACATTTGCTGTGACTATCTACTCACAGAATTCAATGGAAGCATGTTCTGTGCAGTCTATGCTGTTCTATTTGTAAAGGAAGTTTGCACTGGTGCTGTGTTAGTGCGTGTGTGTGGGTGGGGTGCGATGTACTACTGATGATCATGCTGTGTGTGTGACTAAAACCTACACTGCTGATATCCATGATGAGAAGTCAGGGAGTCATTAAATGGCTAAATGTTGTTATAATTAGTGTTCAACAACTAAAGCAAATATCTCTTATGCACTTTATGGTGAGAACCCTTTGATGTGTTAGCACCATATTTAAGCTGCCTATTGGCACAGGAAGTCTAATTGGCTGAGCCATACTGAACCAAAATAAGCACTGGCAAAGAACGTTCAAACCAGCCCCTCACCCCCCCCCCCCACAGGAAGCCATGGATGGATTGTGGGCATGGGTTTTGGTTGGGTTATGGCAGCCAATCCTGCTCTGAAAGCAGCCTTCCAGTCTACAGTCTACTGGGAAAGTGCCAGAGTGGCAGAATGGCTAGTCCAGCCCGGAAGTCATCTTCAACCGGGGGGACTCTTGCTCAGGGTCGTTGCTACCAGTGGTGTAGCTGGTGCAACAACCTGGTGTCCAGAGGTGGGAGAGGGCCCAACTACACAAGGACTTTGAGCCCTGAGAATCCACAAAATAACCAGGCTGGAATTCCAAGGGTGAACAAGCATTATAGATGGGTTTACATTTTGTGTTTATCCTGTCACATTTGCTGTGTGTTCAAAGACAGAGGTGAAATGTCAGTCTAGTCTTCTGACAAATTGCTCCATATTCTTTTAAGATGGAGACTGGTGTTTACTATTGCTTATGGTAAACTGTGAGGATTTTGATAGGTGAACCATGTGACAATATTGCTGGTGTGACAGGAAAGGCTGTGAGATGTTTTCTTCAAACACAAAACATTTAAGTGCCTATAAATAAATAGTACAAATATTTTTTTAAATAAACATTTAGGAAAGCAGAAGTGATGCACTTTTTCTAGTTCCAAAGTGTAATGGAAACAACTAACTAATAGGATCAAAAGAAATCGAAACATTTTACTCAGTCATGTACAAATGACAAATATTAGCTGAAACACAATTCCCACACATTATCATTTAGGACTAAGAATGTATGTCTGTGCAAATTTAGTGGTCATTTCAATGGAAAATATGCTGTCTTTAAATGACAGTGGCTACCACACATTAATATCAAACCTGAGAGCCATAAAAAGTTACAATCACAAAAATATACAATTCAAATTGCATTCAATAAAAGCATCATACAACGTCCTATTTACATTGGATTAAAAGAATCATCAATATATAAAATTAGTATATAGTAAATAAAACAGACCTGCTAGACCCATCACCATGAAGATAGTCATATAGACAGATATTCTTCATAGAAATAAATATTCATATGCGGTTAAAATAAGTTAGTGAATGGGCCATTAAAAAGCAATACCCCAGTGGGCGTGTTAGTGAAATTGCACATATGTGGTGGTAGGACGCTGCGTAAGCCTTCTATGCCTTTTGCAACGAGCTGGCTAACCTGGATGGTGTGTTGTCTATAACCTTTTTACTCTGCCTCCAGGCACAAAGCAGATAACGCAATACTGCCAGTGGAAATAATTCCCTGGTATCACTCTTAAGAAGCCTTAGTGCTTCCCTCCATTGTCTCACGCCCTTAGAATTTAAAGCCGCTTTCACCCATTTCGTACGCAGAATTGTATACTGTTGGCAGAAGAACATAAAGTGTCCAACTGTTTCCACGATAGTAGGGCAATTTGGGCAGAATTTAGTGTTTGAGGGTGTCCTGTCCCTTTTCGCAGTGTGAGGTCTCAATGGCAGCATGCCACACCTAAATTGTACATATAAACACTTTGAGTGGCTTGGATACATGCGGTTCTTGTAGGGCTCTGGGCTAGGGGAACATTTATGGAGGAGAAACTGGCCGGTGATGGTGTTCTCCTGGTGTACTTTCCATGATTGCAGTACAATTTCCTCCAAGACTTTTAGGACTTTTAAGACTTGGGCTTTTAACTTCATGGGCATCACCTTTGGTGATCTGCTCCGGAGTATTCCATAAGTTGGCCATGCCTACTCTGTAGGATAACACTTTTATCGCCTTCAGCCAGGGTGTACTTAAGTCCTTTTCAAGGGCCACCAACTCTTTCACACAGTCCCTGTACGTTATTAATTCCCTAGTAGACCAAAGTCTAATACAGAATAATAAGGGTTTATGTTGGGCAACTAGATGTGTAGGTTTGAGAGCTAGATCAAATCTTAGTGGGGTAATAGGAAAATTTGGAGGAAGATTAAAAATTCCCCTTATAAACTTAGTCTCAGTTCTGGTCAAAACTTCAGCTGGGACATGACCCCAGCATTCTGCTCCATAGGTTCTGATGCTACAGCTGTTGCTCTGTACACGTCAAGAACCGGAGACAGAGTGCCTCCAGAGTTAGCCCTACATTTCTACCTATTGCAGAGGTTTTCGATTGGAGGGTGGTTTTACTTTTCTCCAATTGGGGGCCTCACGTCCGATTATCACTCAACCTGACTCGCAAGTAATCAAAATATCGCACTTTTTCGAGGCAGGCCCCCTCTATGTGCACACTGCCTCTATATGTTTTGTGGAGGTTAATATTCATGACTTTGGACCTTGAAGAACTAAGCTCAAGACCTCTTTCCTTGCAAAAGGAGACAAAAGCATTTAGTTGTGCTTGCAGCACCATTCAAGTGCGTGAAATTAGCAGGGTGTCGTTTGCAAACATCAAGATAGGTGTCGGCACACCTGCTAATTTGGGGGCATCATGAGTACAATTCATGAGTCTACATACTGCTCCATTGATGTAGAGGCTAAATAGGGTCGGGGCAAGAACACACTCTACTAGAATCCTAAGTAGGTCTGGAGGAATACCACATCCATCCAGTACCTCTGATAGAGTTTCCCTTGGGACCAGGTCGAATGCCCCCATAGGTCTATAAAGGCAACATATAGATGGTCACGCTTCAAGGTGACATATTTCCAGGTTATCACCTTTAAGGGGAGGATCTGGTCCAATGTACTAATCTTGGGCCTAAATCCAGCCTGTGCCTCTTCTAGGATGTTGTTCTCGTCCATCCAGTCATTAAATTTGAGCAACACCTGCCTACAAAAGATTTTTTGGGTGTTATCCAAGAGGCTAATGGGTCTATAGTTTTAGGGGTTGGATCTATCTCCCTTTTTAGGTCTCGCCTGACCCAGCGCATGCGCTGGTCTGGCGAGACTTATTGAGAGGGCTCCAAAAAGTGCTACCAGGCCAGCCTAGAGCTACAGTGCATGTGCGTGGGCGCGCGCGCGCTTTACCGGGATTACTTTCACTTTGGCGGCCGCAGGGCCGCTTTGCATAGCCAATAGGTCTCGCTTTTGGGACCTTAATAAGTATTTAGTTATGCAACTGTTGCATAGCTAAACACTTATAAGGTCCCAAAGGCGAGACCTATTGGCTATGCCAATGCTTGTTAAAGATGGGTATGATAATTGCTCCATGCCATGTAGGCAGAATGACATTACCTTTTAGAATACTATTACATACAGTATTCAAATATGGTACCCAGATGTCCAGTTGAGACAGGAAGAGATCACCTGGTATACCATCCATCCCAGACGCCTTTTCTTTTTTCATTTGCTTGACTGCTAGGTGTGTTTCATCAATGGTAAAGGTAAGCTTAGATTTTGATGTGTCAGATCTATTATACTCGTCTTGAGCTGGGAGTCCCATCGGGACATGCACAACTCCTGGTGGGCAACTTGTTGGATTGTTCTGGTTCAGTTTGCCTTTGTACAGACCACTAAAGTGTGAGACCCATAGATCAGGTTGTAGAGTTAGCTCCAGATGGTTGGCGCTGGAGGAGTTAACAGAAATTAATTTCCAGAAGGTCTTGTGGTCTCCCATCTCCAAGGCTTCTGCCATAAGTAACCACTGATCCTCCTCCTCCCAGTCTCTTTTGGCCTTTTCTAATGTAGATTTATATTTTTGCCCTGCCTTTAAGATTTCAGCTCTTTGTCCCTTTTTGATTGCACATAATAAAAGGGTTCTGTCTAAACGGCAAGATTTCAAATACCAGGTGGGGGTTCTCTTTTGGGAAGCCCCTCTTTTTTGTTTCTTAACACAGTCTTAGTGTGACCATCAATTCTGAGTGGATAAGGGCAAAGTTGATAATATCTGTGTCTGCGAGGTCTACCTGCGAGAGTTTCCACACGAAGAGATTATATAGGTGTGTCATTCGCTGTGTATCCATCTCCATGGCTGCTTATCTAATATTTCTTAGGTTAGATGTAGGGACCATAGGTGAAAGGGTCACAACTTGGTTTAATTTTGCATCAGCAAATGCAGCCATGGAGAAGGATGCACTTAAGGCTTGGTGGTCGCTATCCGGTCTGGGGATCACCTTCATGTCATATAAGTCAGCCCATAGCTCTGTGTCCAGGAGAATATAATCTATTCGAGAAATACTAAAGCCTCTTTTAAAAGTTGTACAGACTGAGTTAGTTTTCCTGTTAACCACTCTTAGGCCATTAGGCACACATTACTTTAGTGATATATTTGAAAATGTGCTCCAAAAATGCAACACCAGCTACATACTACACGTTACCACTCTCGTGATGAATAGGCATGGCCCATTTGCGACATTTGTTCTTTGTGTGATGCTTGGATTTTTCTGAATCTCTATGAATTCAGTGATGTTCCAGTGATGGCAGCACCACCAGTCTGAAAATGTTTCCAGCACCACTGCCTACTAGTGCCACAGGTACCCTTACAGCAAAGGAAGCTTGCTGTTAGTTCTGTCCGGTTCCTTCAAGTTCAGGAGTCAGATGCCGAGCATCGGGATCAGGGCTCGAGTCGGGGTACCACGCGGGTGGACGGCGTCCCCCCACTTATTTTACCGGGTTTATACCGGGTGGACGCCGTCCACCCTGCCCAAAAGATGAAGCCGGTACCCGAGCCTGCGCGCGCGCTCAGCACTCACCAAACCTAACCTTCTATTGTCGAGAGAGGGCGAACAGAGCTCTTTAAGTTGTTTCACGTTGATGGAGCCGTTCAGTATGACAGACGGGCGCTCGTGGCCGTATATTAGAAAAGGTCAGTATGTGTTTATGCATTTCAGACGGAGACCGGCAAATTTACTGTGGGCAATAAATACGCACCGAACAAGCGCATCTTTAATTTCCTCGTTCTTTTGAGTGTCAATACGGTGACTAATTCCAACGTAAACATTCTCCTTTTCCCTTTGAACCTGCCCCCATCGCCTTCCAACCTTTGTTAATTAGTGGGGACTCCATCTCGTGACGTCACTTCCGGCTGTGAGGTCACTTCCGGTGACACCACCTAACTTGGAGCGTCCCCCCACTTCTTTTTTTAGGACTTGTGCCCTGATCGGGATCTACTGAAGCACCTGCAGGGGCACTACAAAGGCCTCATTGTGCGTGCACTGAATGGCAAGCAGTGAGCATGCTCTCTTTTGTAAATGGAGAGTGCTCCATTCGGCCTTGGCTGCCTGAGGCCAGCAGAGGTCAAAGAAAGAGTTATTCCGATGTCACAGTAATCACTACGTTCAGCTTAAGAGGTGGAGGGCAAACATTAGCATTTAGAAAAAGAACAGAGACTTACTTAGAACAGAGTGCTGGAACTGGGACAAAGAATGATTTGAGTGTTTTTGTTTAATTTTATGTTAACAAAATGCACAGGTAACTATAAAACAACTTCTTGGTATCGCTAATAAACAATTCTTCCTTATTAAAACCAAAGCAGGAATAATTATCCTGCTGAGACCCATGGAAACCTGACAGAATCTCAGAAAACTAGATTTTTCTCTCCAGAGTGAGATACTGAGTGGGGGTAGAGTAACTGTTATACACAGTACAGTAGTAGAGATGGGTAAATCCACAAATTAACAGGGAGAGCCGAGCCAATGGTCTGTCTTGGCTCTAAGAGCCCAGCCACGAGCTGAGCCATGGGAACGTTTGGCATGGAAATCATGCAACAGATATCATGATCATGTAAAATATGATAAAGTGTCTTAAAAATTCAGAAAGTATATTTCTTTCACAAGAGTTTCACTTTACTACATCAGATTATATCACTGCTTTGATAGGAGTTCACTAAAAGTGATAATTTTAAACATAAACCTAGAAACATTCATGCCTCCACACCCCACTCCGACAACAATATTTTTAGTGAAGAGCCAAATCAGTTGTCCTGTGCACCCTTTACGTGGATTATGTTTTTATTTTGCACTGAGCAACATAATAGTCAATTAAGTCAAAAATAAGAGAGAATTTTGTACAACACAAAACCTCACATATTTCAAGATTTTCTCATATGCAGGAATGAAAAATAGGAGGCATGATAAAGTAAAATAATTGCCTAGGATCACGCAATTTGATCAAAAGGCCAAGCCAGGATTGATCCCAGGTTTTCTAATTTTACAGTGTGTAGTTCAGCCGCTAGATTGGTATATCTGTTTCTCTTCTGTTTGACATAAATGTTTAATGGTTTATCTTTCATTCTTGGTGCCTGACGTTAGAGTATTGGATAGCTTGCAGAAGCCACAAGAAAGATCAGCTTATTTTGGCCTTGAGGGATCAATAGGACTGCAGTTGAACCAGAGTCTAGCATCTGGCTGGGGACTTCAGTGGCTCACCCACCTCTAATGATTACTATTCGTATTCTGCACCTGAATTAAGCTTAGATGCTGCTGCAAGTGTGATACCTGTTTTGTATGTGAGTATATTTTAGATTGTCTGCTGATGACCATCTTGTACCTGTGCGGTATGTGGGAAGCTGCACTGCGTGCCAACTGGTGCACATTGTGTGTGTGTGTGTTTGGTCTCTAACTGCTGCTGTAGATGCTGTCCGTGTTCTGGGCACGCAAGGGTAGCTTGCATTGTTTCTGACCACAGTGGTATGTATTCCATTGGTGTGCAGGAAGGGAGTACACCTTCTAGGCGCTGTACCAGTTTTGTGTGTGGAACATCTGATTCCTGCTCGCTCTCAACTCACCAAAGTGCCGTTCTTTACACCTGTACCAACTCTGAAATTCTGCTTGTTTGTTATATCTAAGGGAGGTGATAAATGGTCCTACCAGTGGCGGCTGGTGACATTTGAAAGTGGTAGGGCGTAAAGTTATCGTGGTGAGCGAGCGACCTGGGGGTTCCTCCACCGAGAAAATGTTGAAAAAAGAGTGGATAAATGGAGCATTTTCAAGCAAATTTGAGGAAGCAGGAAGGTTGATAGAGCACTTGCAAAAGCGTTATGACACCATCTGTAACAACATCCTCATATTTCATCAACATCACCCCAACACTGCTGTAATGTATAAAAGATTTGAAGACACACTTCTTCAAAGAATAGTACATCACAATGAAGAAACAAATCACTGGAGGAGCCACTGATTCATGATGCAAGTAATAGAGGACAAAATGTGTCAGAATGATGACACACATTTTAATAGACTGAACAAAGTGAATTCTCTTAATCAGCAGGACATGCTAAGCTACAAAAGACTATTTCGAATGCAATCTGTTGCACCAGCCTTGGCACCAAAGCACTTTATGCTCCTTCTACAGATATTAAACAGAAGAGAGGTACCCTCCGCTGCACTTGATCGAAACTGGCTGTGCCCAGGTGCAAACCGCTTTATTACATTTTAGGCAAGGTACTCCTTGCAGTCCAAGGAGACTCGACTGTGGCATGTACTCAAGTTGACCATGTGTACTGAGACGGAAATAAAATCTCAAAACGCATCTTTTGTGACTTTTTTGTGCACCTACTCTAAGACAGACATAACTTAAGGCAAGCCAGTTTTCAAGATTTTGCTAGACAACTATTCATACACAAGCATCAGATTTGCATGCTCTTTAGAATGGCCATACCACTGAACCACACCTTTTCACTTTTAAATCCCAGGCAAGGCAGAGATATTTTGCCAGATCACAGTTATTACATGGTGGATTAAATACTTTCCCCAGGTGGCTAGAGTAGACAAAGATGCCCATGCTATGCATCCACAGTCCCAAAAATAGCAGGCATTTTGTTTTATTCTTGCAACAGGGGGCAAAAACCACAGCAATGTGCAAAAAATTGATTGCCAAACGACTGTCAATGTTCTTGCTATATTCCTGGTACCGAGTTAGCAAGCCCCATTAGCTAGCCCCCATCAAAATGTTCTTGCTGCACTGAGCTATTGACTCGGGACAAATAATCACTGTGTAAAGTGTGCTTTATGTCCCCCCCCCCCACTACCCCTCCCCCCATGACCCTGGTGGCCTCGCGCCTCCGGTGTGACCCTGGGCACCATCTGCTCCTCTCACCTCTCCCTGACTCTAGGGTTCCCGACCGAAGGTGTGAGGATTCACAAACGGCCAGTTGTCGCTGCTGGCTGGTTCCTGGAGAGACCGCCGGGGTGTAGCTTGTGGTGTGTGTGGGACTGTGGGAGGGGTGCAAATGCCAGCACTTAAGCGGCGAACACACACACCTGCCTATGCATATCAACAAAGACACAAAATGGAGAATCACAAAGACAGAGCACTGGGCTGAAGCCAATGAACGCACTTATCGCCCTCGCGATACTTGTCTGACTCTGGTGGTCATCTCTGTTGCATTGTGTATCACCTAGCGCTCTGAAGTATCCTACGGGAAAACCTCCAAATAAATGAGGACATACTGGGGACGCAGCAAAGATCTTATCTTGAGAGTGTTGATGTGCGACAGGAAGGGCAGAACACAAGCTTGTGAATGACGGAGGCAAACTGAGGGCACATCACAGGCCTGGAGAGGGATACTGCTGGCGAAATAACCGAGGGCCTAACACGTTGCATATACCAAGTATTCATATGGCGCATACCGGAATTCAGGCGGGCAACTAGAGCCAAATTTTGGGGGGGAGGGGGGGGGGGGCTAAGTCTTCCAGCCATAGGCAGATTGGCTGTAAGAAGGGGGGAAAAGGTGCACCGCACGCAGTTGTATAATATAAAACAAAAGTGCTCTCACCCCAGCCGGGCACAATCCGCTGTGACTGCAGTATATACATTGCGCCAGTGATGGTTTCCCTCCTGAACAGCCAGCGTGAAACCTGCTGCGCGCTGATTCTCCCGGAAATTAAATCGGAGCTGCGCAGACGACAAACTCTTCCACAGCCCACTCCCCGAGCTTTCAACATCCAATCAGTATGAAGGGAGTGCTTCTGTTGTTGCCACCCACTTCACTTTGTCCATGTAGGCCAGCCCTGCCCCTTACCATTTATTTCAATGGCGCTCTGCTGAAAACGCCTGGGCTTCAGCATAAGCGCCCCATTGAAAAGTAAACCATTGCTGCTTCCTCCGGCCACTCCCATCATCCTGACATCACTCTCCTCGTGTGTATCTCGAGGGCGAGCAATAGCCCTCGCCCTGGCCAGCACATGCGCCAGAGGACTCCTCTCTGACCTCACTCCTTCCTTCAAAAAAAAAAAAAGATTTTTTATTGGAATTAGCAGGAAGCAGTGAGCGCTTAAATTTAAAGCTACTCAATGGTGTTCATCATTCTCTCTGTTCTCCCGGACGGTAGTAGGGCACGCCCCTTTCGCCCGTTAAAACCAGCCGCCTCTTGTCTCCAGTACCCGATCCTCGCCGAGTTTAGTAGGGCAACGGCCCTTTCGCCCCTATGAACCAGCCGCCACTGGGTCCTACTCAATGCCACACTTGTTCCATGTCTTTGAAAGAAGCTTGCACTGGCCCTGTAATACCCCAATTGTTCTGTGTCTTTGAAAGAAGCTTGCACTAGTTGACTCTGCCATTCCACACTTGTTCCATGTCTTTGAAGCATACTTTCACTGGCCCTTAGTAAAACACTTGCTCCATGTCTTTGAAGCAAGCTTGCACTGGCTGTACAGTGCCACATTTGTTCCATGTCTTTGAAGGAAACTTGCATTGACTGACTCTGCAGTAGCATACTTGTTCCATGCCTCTGAAGGAAGCCTGTAATTGGTGCTACTGCAGTACCATACTTGTTCCATGTCTTTGAAGGATACTTGCTCTGGTCCTGCAGTACCACACTGTATGTGCTGTATGTGCTGTATGTCTTATGCGTGTGAGCCAAGTGCTCCTCCTCCTTTTTCTCGATCTATTATTGCATATTTTTGGTCTGGCCAAAAGACTGTTTTAGTTGTTTCACCAGCCTTATGTTTTCTGAAAATTAATACAAAATCTTGCTTAGAGAAAATGGGTTCTAGGTAAGCACAGCAGTTATTTATCAGGCAGAGTTTCATTCACATATTAGTTCTACTCTTCAGAACAACATACATACAATTAGGTGGAGTATTAGCCCCCTTGAGCTATTGGCTTTCTTGCCAATGTATGGCGCTGCCTAGTAGACACCCGCTGGTCTTTACAATGTCAGGCAGTCTGAGGGATAGTATTTTGCCTACTTACTCTGTGATACTCTGTGTCCGGAGGAGTCCAACCTAAGGCGATATTTCCTTTAGTTCATTCCCCAGCAGCTTACCTGCAAATGCCAAATTGAACTAATGGAGTAATGACAGTACCAGCAGCAGCTCTGCCATTGTTACCGGACCACATCTTTCTTATGCAGAGCAACAGGCTTCACTGCTGCAAGCTCCAAAACCCTGCCACCATCTTGAAAGAGTATTCTGCATACTCTGCATACATTTTTTACTGTTGCAAGATGGCAGACCAGTATGAAGTTCTTTTTGTTGAAGCACATGCCCTCCGCATTTAGTTGGCATATTTTTTCTTTTGCTTTTATTTATCGCATCATATGCTTGGACTAAAAAGCAAACCACCTTGCTTTTTAGAAGGCAAACCGGACTTTTTTTGATGCCAAAACTTTTCCCTGCAAAATCCACAAAGACCAGACACACATAGTCTGCAGTGCTCGTCCAAGTGTGGCTGATGGGAGATTAGATAACCTCAGTCTACATTCAGGCTTCAGTCTAGCTTACTTGAACAGCTTGAACTTTCACTATTGGACCAATGCACCAGACACTGCCTCCTGTGCCACCATCTGTCCAGACTTAGCTCTTTCCTAGTGAGTGATGTACCTGTGTGTGAGCTGGGTAGCCATGTTTTATTAGTGCATTTTAAGGGGTGAAAGCAGAAAGAGAAGGGGTGAAAGCAGAATTAACATTGTCTATTGTGAGTGCAGGATACGTGGTCTACAGGTTAAAAGTTATGCCTGCGTGGATGTAGAGTGAGGCATATGCCTGTTTGAGCGCAGTGAGTGAGGGATTTGCCTATGGGAGGGTAGCAGTGTGCATGTGGGTTCCCTGCATGTTATGTCTTTATGTGCATGAACTTTACAAGGGCCAAAATGATTTGCTTTTTTAATGCTTTTTAGGGTCATGGCTTTAACTTCCAGGAATGCAGTACAGCGATTGGAAATACAATAGTTTGTGTACGAGAATGGTAGTTCGTTTTCATATGGCAGATTCAGACTCAGTCGAAGGTGGTTGAGGGGTGTCGGGGGCAGCTGACTGACTGAGATGTCACCCTAGGGAGGGGGCCCTGTTACTTTGCTTGCACTAGGGCCCATGGCAACCTAGCTACGCCACTGCTCCTATCCTACCTGCAGCAAGGCAGATACTTTTCAGTCACACTGTGCACATTAGATACTTTAGTGTCACTAGAGTCACATAAAGCTGACTACTTCTCTGAGTGAGTTTTACCTGCAACAACTACATTACTGAAATTAACGCTTTACTTATGGTGCCCAAAATCAGAATAGTTCCCCATACGTAGGGTGGATGAGCCGTTGATGTGCCAGCAGCTTTGGAATTGGCCCAAATTCAGTACATTTATAGATACCCCAGTTTTATTTCAAGGCATAGCTAAGGTGATTGTGGTACTTGTGCCTGAGGGTCATACAAACCTAGCTGGTTTTCATAATCTTTACCACTGGGTCCCATCAATTAACTGAGCACCCTAATCTTACATCCTTACCAAACACAACACATCCCCATCCATCATCGAGGGTCATTTGTTTCAATTATATTTTATCCTGAAGCACAGATCCTACATCTTTTATCTTCCAAAGTCAGAGGAACTCAATACTTTCTTCATTTTTGAATCGCGGCTCAGTGAGGAATACATCCCGGTCATATCTCAGACTTCTAGGATATTGCAGCATAGATTACCAAATTTGCACAAAAACAGGAATTTAGCGGCTGAAAGGTCGAACTTTTGTGGTTTTTTAGGTGAAATGCATTTTGCTACAGTTACACATTGCCTCAAAGTTAAACCTGTCTTCTCTGTACCATAGCTACCAGGGGGTTCAAATACCTCGTGTCAGAGAGGTGATTCAATGCACAGTAACACAGAGAATAAACAAAAATCGACAAAGCACTTACAAGAAGTTCTACAACAAGACAGACGTGTAACAAAAACCAGGTTCATAAGAGGTGACTGGGTGAGGATTGGAAAACTTATGAAAGAGAACATGGGGGATGCTAAATACTATCCACCATGCTAAGTATGAATGCTGGGATCACACTCCATTTGCATAAGTGAAGGGAAATGGTCGACTACAACTAAGGTTTGGAAGTTATTGTCTAATGCCGCAGCTTCTATGTTGGGTACGCGAGGAATTCGGGAGTCACCTCTGAGCAACAATCTCAACATAGTAGACACTGATGTATGATGGAATCAATGTAGGATGGATGGGATGAAAGACAGCATGCTCCAACACCAAGGAAGGAATGGTCAACAGGACCTCTTCAATGACTGGAAATCTAAGTAGGGATTCCAGGCAGGGAATCTTATCTACATGTGTGACACAAACAACTACATGCAAAATGTGGGCAATTCTGCTGGATACATCAAATCCAAAGGGCACAGGGCTACACCGGTAACAGATGGCATTGTCCCTATGTCACACTCAGGACAAGTGAGTCAACATCCTAAACAATTCTAGTTATGAAAGAATTTTATATTACTTATACGGCCCTCCTTATTGTTAATCGTTATTGTATCTTTGTACAGAAGGAAGAGGAGCCCCTTTGCATGTCCACTGCCTTAGAATGTTCGGCTAGTGCGCATGCGCATGACGTGTCGTACTGTATTGGAAGAGCAGCCGGATGCTTGGTGACAATTAAAGATTGCTTTTCTGTCCATCTTTCATTCAGCTTGCCCACTCCTCAGTTCCACAGGCACAAAGTTCTTAGCCATCTTCTCATCGTCGCATCCTCATTTCCAGGTTCATATCTGCCATCGAAGACTCATGCCCACCAATCCTGAAAAAAACACTTCCTCCACTCAAGGATGACAAAATTAGCATTACTGAGGACGCTATGGATAAAAATAAAGTTTTTGGCTAAAAGCACTATAAAAGGACTTTAATTATTACAATTTACATTCTCTTTACAATTACTTTTAGATCCTTTGCTGTTCTAGCTCCGCTACAATGGGCTGTTAAAGGCAGGCTTTCCTTGTCTGCGTGAGACACAATAATAATGCCTCTTTGCGTCACTTAATCTCCTGCGCCTAGAAAC
Organism: Triturus cristatus; assembly: GCF_964204655.1. Lineage (NCBI taxonomy): Eukaryota > Metazoa > Chordata > Amphibia > Caudata > Salamandridae > Triturus > Triturus cristatus. The sequence goes on along the minus strand of NC_140592.1, from coordinate 354,271,469 downwards.
AAAAAGAATGTGTCTGTGTGTAATGTAACTGGTGCTCATTTAAAGCGTTCCAATACCTGCGGGTCTACTGGGAGCTATATAGAATATATATATATATATATATATATATATATATATATATATATATATATATATATATATATATATATATAAATGTTGTGTGTACTTTTGTAAAAATTGCGGGACTTTTATAAAAGTGCCAATTTCACAATTTTATTTGCAAATCGGAAACCACTATATCCAGGTGGGTTTGCTAAGTATAACAAGTCAACAACGTGAAGGTATTTAATTGCTTTTTTTCTACTCTAATAAATAATGGATTACATCTGTTCATAAAATCACATAAGGAAACACCCTGCAAACGTTTCCTGAAATATTTCTCAATTAAAAGTAAAATGACCACCAATATACTATTGAAGAAAAAAAGTATTGTTGTGAAACAAGATTTACATAAATCAAAAAAATATATATTTAATTTCATGGGCTAGTAGCCCCAGAAAACATGCACATACAATTGATTTTTAAAACTGAAGAAAACTAAGCAGGACTGATACTGGGTCTGTTGAAAGTCGAATACAAACACTCTGTTGAGTGGAGGCTGGCACAGGGCCTGCCTGCAGCCGAGACCCTGTGCCTAGACAGGAATGCCCTGTGCCCATAGTCCGCTGTGCCCAACTGATGGTTTTATAGAGTGCATTATATCATTAGGGGTGCTCACTGAAATATATAATGAAAATCCTTAAAAATATGTTGAAAAAAGTACTTAACAGTAAGTTGTAGTTACCTTGCTCATACATCATTAACATATGTTAAAAGAAACCACAGAAATGCACTGAGAAAAAACACAGTTAAAGTTGTTATGGTTCCAAAGAAAAACACTGAAGTTTGCAGTTAATGGCATGCCCGTTGTGCTACTCACAGCCTGCCATACACTGGTCATGTCCTCAAAAATGAATGTCGACACCCTTGATGACATCAGGGATGACATCGCTGTATGAATACACATAATGTGTCGTACAGAGTATGTGAATATGTCAAGGAAGCACAAGAATTAATTCAAGACCATATGGTACTCCTCTAAGGAAGGAAAAAATAACCCAACACTCTACATGAAAATAACCTGTTTTATGCTACACAGTTGATAGCCAGGCCCCCATAAGTCAAGCAGTGCTTAATTTGTGCCGGTGCTTTCCTGTGCTCAACACTGGCACTTAATTGCCAGCACCAGGGCTTATGACTGTCTGCCACATGGTGGTGGTGTCTGCCAATTTAGGTACGAGCACAACAACTTCTGTTTATTATTTCAATTTCAATTTCAAAATATTAGCATTTGCCTCCAAAGCCATACTTGTAGCTTTGGGGGCCTGAAATAGTATGAATTGTCACACTTTTAAGAGTGTGATGATTAGTAGTGTGTTGGTGCTGTCATTGGCAGTGTTGCCAGGGGCAATGGATGGTGCAAGCTCTAGTGTCCTGCTGTCGAGAGCCCCGGCAATACGTTTTTTATAAACTTAAGCACTGAAGTCAAGGAACGAGTGCAAGATATTCTCACATGATATAGTCTAAGCTAACTATGCAATTGGAAGTGTGGATGTGATCTGAAAACTAAAACGAAGTGTACCATAAATGTAGATCATATTGTGTGTATGCCAACAAAAATAGTTTCCATTTATGCGAGCACCAGTGGGTTGCATGAGAGGATGGAAGCTGTGGAAGTCTGTATTCAAACATTTGTTTGACATGATGTCATCATGGAGCCATTTTGTGAAGCCGCAAGTGATGTTGTAAGGGATGTCACTGATGGTGCCATATGTGATCTCTTAGAGGTTTTCATCAATGACATCCTCTGGGATGTCATTAGTTATATTAACAATGACACTTCATTGATGATTTCATTTGAGAAGTCACAAATGATGCCAGGCGTGAGTTAATGAGCAGTGCATGGCAGGGGTGTGAATTATGGTTTGCGTATAATACCATAATTGATGAATTTCTGTGGTTTTAAAATGTAGCTTTCGTACCATAACATCACTTCAACTGTGTTTTAGTAAATATATACATAGGTACTCACACAAATATGCAGATGTAAATATACATATGTGTTAGACTTGGCTTTTTCAGCTGGTTCACCCCCAGACTTCTTGCTGTTTGGCCTCCTGTTTTTGACCTTGTTTTCGTTGGTTTTAGGACTCTGGGCACTTTACCACTGCTATGCAGTGCTAAAGTGCATATGCTTTCCTTGTAAATTGTGTTATGATTTTTTTCCATGATTGAGATATTTGATTTACTAGTAAGTCCCTAGTACAGGGCATTGTGTGTCCCCCGAACCTGTAAATCAAATGCTACTAGTGGGCCTGCAGCACTGGTTGTGCCACCCACACAGGTAGCTTTTCAAAGGTGTCTCATACCTGCCACTGCAGTGTCTGCGCGCACTATTTAACTGCCATGTCAACCTGGCAAGTGCACCCACTTGCCAGGGCCTTCCCTTCCTTTTTCTTACATCTAAGTCACCCCTAAGGTAGGCCCAAGGTAGCCCCATGGGCAAGGTGCAGTGTAATTAAAAGGTAGGACATTCAGTGGTGTATTTTTGCATATCCTCATAGTGAAATACTGGATATTTCGTTTTCACTGTTGAAAGGCTATCTCTCCTATTGGTTAACATGGTAGCTGCTTGGTAACTCTTTACCGAGGTAGCTTGCCAGTGGAATCAGATAGAAAAATTAAGTTTAGTATGCTTGAATTCAGGATTTAAAAATACATCTTTTAATAAAGGTGATTTTTATATTATGTGTTTGAAAATGCAACTTTTAGAAAGTGGGCCCTTTTTTTTTTAGTTTTATACAGCGCAAACTAGACCCGAGAAATTGGATATCAGAGCGCTTTACATGAGCACCAGTTTTGTTACAAATGGACACATTCATTTTTGTTAGGCACAGGGAGATTAAGCGATTTGCCCAGAATCACAGGATGTTGAGCGTCGCTGCCGAGACTCGAACCCGGTTCCCCAACTTTGAGGTAGACCGTGCTAGCCGTAAGGCTACATCCTCTCACTTTCTTCCTTAACCTTCCTGTGTCCCTCTGCCTGTTTGTGTATTCACTGTCTGGGTTGAGAGTGACAGGAGCTGTGGGTGTGCATTCACGCTAGACAGACACAAGGGGAGTTGAGGTGGGTCCTGCCTTTCCTGGGTGACTCATAGCCAGGCTGAATAGACCTGGCTGCATTTAGAGTAGTGAGAGGAGTTGTCACTTGCACCTGAATGGACTGTGGCTGCCTTCCACAGAGCTGTCTCCTGTGGTGAACGAGGCCTGAGCCAGGCTGAACTGGTTTATGTGCGCCAGGAGAAGTTTGTTTGTGCTTACACCACAGAACTTCAAAGGAATTTGTGGTATAAATATTGGGGCCCTGACACCAGAACTTTAGATTACTTTTGGACTAAAGAAACCAACAGGAAGAAGAGCTGGAAGAGCTGTCAGGTGGAGTACTGCCCCTTTGCTGGTGTTGCTTTGTTGGGTTGGCCTGCAGTTGCTGCATTTGTCTTGGGCAGGGAAAGGACTGGACTGTTCTTTCTGCATCCTAAGTATCTCCAAGGGCTTGATGTGGAGCTTGCCTCCTGTTGGAAGTCTCAGGGAAAGCAAAGATTTCAACATTTTCTGAGTACCTTCTCTGAGACCGTGTGTTTCATTGGCCACAGAGGGGAAGCCCCAGTTTGGCGCCATCACCGAGACAGCGGGCGGTCCCATGACATGAAGGCACTGCAGAGGGCACTGCCTCACGCAAGCTGACATCACTGCCACTGCCTACACCTTGGTTTGGGGCACCGCTCATAAGTCACATGACGCACCGCCCCACACCGCAGTCTTGGTCCACTGATGCCAGCCCCAATGACTCCAGATCCTTGCCTGGCGCTGTGGCTTGCACCATGACCTGTCAGTACCACGACAAGCACTACCCCACTTCTCACCGCAGCCCTAGTCTCACCGCCGCCGCCGGACGACTGCCACCGAGCTGCTGCCATTTTGCTCACTGTGTGTTGGATTTTTTCTATCATTTTGGTCTTTTTTTTACACAGATAAATAGTGGATATTTTCTAAAACTGGTGTGATGTCCTTTTGTAGTGTTTTCACTCTATTACTGTTTGCTTTACTCATTGCCTCTGACATAAACCTGACTGCTCGTGCCAAGCTACCAAGGGGGTCAGTAGGGGTTATTTTAGACAAATAATCCCCTTATCCTGACAAGAGAGGTGGATTCTGCCTGGCTTAGAGGCATACCCTAGCAATCCAGACAACCCATTTCTACCAATATGTAGGATATATGCAGATGCACAGATTGTAATATCCTATTTATTATATTTGTTGAATGAGGGAAGGGGTACTGACCACACCAGGTTGCCTGCAAACAGAGGGTTGGGTGCAGGGATTGGCCAAGAGCTAGGCCCTGGGATCAACCTCTTCTAAACGTGGCCAAAGGCTGTCTGCAGTGGGGGTGGGCTGCCTCCCACTGGTTAGGCGCAGGTCCTGGCCAAAGGACAGACCTTGCAGTCAAACCTGCTGCATATGTTTTTCAATGAATTTCTATGTTTTTGTCACACTTCATTCATCTGCCATGCACTCATGGCGAATGGCTGTGTGCAGTGGAGATCCACTGTACATCGGGCCAGGCCCTTTAGCAAATCCCCTCCCCATGTGCAGAGTGGGTATTGACCACTGTGGCAGGTTGGGCCCAGGGCCTGTGGCCAACCCATGATGTGCATGGCAGAAAAGCCATGTACAGCACCGAATGGGAACATGACAGATGAATGAAGTTACTCATTAAAAAACACATACCAATTCATTGAAAAAAACACATTGTTAACGTTTTTTTTTTTACAGAGTTTTATATAGCGCAAACTTGACCCGGTCTCAGGTATCAGAGCGCTTTACATAGCACCAGTTGCATTACATGAGGACACAATCATTTTTGTTAGGCACGGGGAGATTAAGTGATTTGCCCAGAATCACAGGATGTTCAACGTCATTGCCGAGACTCGAACCCGGTTCCCCAGATTCGAGGTCGACCGCCCTCGCCGTTAGGCCAACTCTTCTCCCAAGCGGTTGTTAGGGTTCTGTGAATACATGATGAAAAACCCTTGAAATATACAGGTTGTGGTATGCTATGCACGCAGTAGTTCATCCGATCTAAAGAAACCAGCTTACCAATAGTAAAGAAACAAATGTTGATAATTGGCCATTTGCCACAATAGTTGTAAATATAAACAGTAAAAGCACAAAAAAGACAAAAACCGAAAACCCCAATAAATAACAAAATAAATCCCAAAATCTGTTCTTTTGAGAACCACCCAAAAAATGTTTTTAAATCAAAGAGCTTATCTCTAATAACTCTAAGGCACTGCAAAGCAGCCAATGGTGGGTTGGGTACACAGACTGGTCTAAAGCCATTTGTGGGTGGATTTGGTTGCCTGCCATGGGCTGGGTGGAGGACCTTGCTGAAGTTTAGGCCCTTTGGCCAACCCCAATAATTTACACTATAGCTCATGCTGCCTGCTTTGATCAATACACTACTTTGCCAATGGCACAGGAAAAGATACGCTGTCAAGAGCAACCCATGGTGGGCAACCAGCGGTGTAGTTCTCAATAGTGCAGCAGGTGCAATGGTACCAGGGTCCAGAGGAGTTAGGGGTCCATTTGACCCTCATTTGTGGTTGTATTTTACTCTCAAACAAGGGGACCAATTTTCATGCTTGCTTTAGACTACAGTGTCCTTGATATGTCACTGTTGATGGCATAATATATGGTGTTTCTTGCATACCATAACTAGGGCCACTGGAAGTATGAGATTTTGCAGTTGTGGCATTTTTTGCATCAATAAGGATTTGCCACATTTGCCACATAATCCATCATTTGCTAAATAATTTACAACTTTTTCTTTTTTTAAAGTTTTTTATTTCCAGCTCAAATCGATTACAAATTACTTGAAAAGTTGTGACACGTTGCTGAGTAAAGGAAAGCTCTCCGCAAAGATTGATTGGTCACATTCCTGTTGCTTATTGCTGTATTTGGGTGTCAAACTGGTAGTATTAAGGTGAAACCGTTGCCTAGATAGTGTTAAAATGTGCTAAAATTACAAAATAAGGTGAAGGGAAAGTGCACACAGTATTTGCAGTTGCTCAAATTGTATCTGAAGCGTGATCCTCTCCGAAATATCAGATAATGGTGGGGTAAAACCAGTGACTTCTGTCATAAACACAAGGGCCTCCATTGACGTCATGGCTCAGGAAACATATGAAACCCTCAACACATGATCAGCCCTCCAACCAGCAATGGTCAGAGTCTATGTATATGGGCAGATACTGCCTCTGGCTCACATGTTTGTGACCAACATCTCTCACAGCTGGTAGAGAGGCTTCAAGCAGTCCACTTTGCATTCAAAGTACATGCTGCAGAGATGAATGGTATGCTTGAGGAGTTCCAAATCTTATTTCAAGGGATAGGCTGTGTGAAATTAAGACCATCAAACTGCATATTGACCACTTGGTACAGACATATGCCTTACGACATTGGAGGGTGGCATTCCACTTGAGGCCGAAAGCTGAGGCCAAGCTGAAGAAACTAGAGCAGGCTGAAATAATGAAAAAGGTGGGAGGCCCCACTCCATGGGTCCCAACAACTGGTGTGATGCAAAATCTGAAACAGGAGGGCGTGAGTGTGTAGACATCCATTTCCCGAATATTCCAAACAAGTGGGAAAGACAATTCACTCCTAACAGTTGATGATTTAGTGAGTGAAGTAAGTGGGGCTGGTTGGTTCTCTATTATGGTCCTTCGATCCGGATTTCATCAAATATTGCCAGATCCAAAATCCAGAAACATAAAAACATTCTTCATATATATGGGCCTCTGTCGCTATAAATGCTTGAACTTTGGAATTTCAAGTGCAGCTGAGGTATTTCAAAATACCATCCAGGAATTTTTGTCAGCACTTCCAGGCGTCATCAATATGAGTGAAGACATTTTGGTATATGTGTCGTTGGTGGAAGAGCTCCATCTCCGACTCTGGAAAGCTTTGCAAAGTCTTCGGGAGTGTGGTCTTACATTACACCAGGAGAAGTGTGAGATTTTACGATGTAAAATTTGCTTGTTTGGATATTATTTCTCCACTGAAGGTACGGCCCCAGATCCCACGAAAGTAATGGACATCAAGCAATTTCCTCCTAGTTCTTCTGTCTCAGAAGTACAAATCTTCTGTAGCATGGTCAACTATTGCGGCTTTTTTAATAAAGGACTTGACTTCTCTCACAGGCCTGTTATGAGAACTTACAAAATCTTCCACATTATTGACCTGGAGTGACATACACGAAGCTGCATTTCAGTGCACTAAAGAAACACTGTCAGTGTATACCACTCTTGTGTACTTTAATGCATCCAGAGATACTGAGATTTCAGTAGACCCACGGGACTAAGGGCAGTGTTGTGCCAGAAGCAAGAGTGTGGTGAGTGGTCTCCAGTTGCATTTGCCAGCCGCGCACCCACACCTACTGAGCAGTGATATTCACAGGTAGTGTGAAGCAATAGCAATACACTGGGGGTGTTGTCACATTCACTTATACCTGCATGGGCATTTGTTTGTGGTCCAGTACCGATCACAAGTTGCTGATCCCATTGCTCCAGGTGTCATATTAGAAACAGCCACCCTCCACTGAAAAGTGGTTACTACGACTGCAAGAATACTAATTCAGAGAGAATAAGTCTGGCTCCCAGAATCCAGCAGATTACTTGTCTCTGCACCCCAGAGCTGGTTACTACGACTGCAAGAATACTAATTCAGAGAGAATAAACATGGCTCCCAGAATCCAGCAGATTACTTGTCTCTGCACCCCAGAGCTGTCACTCCAGAGGAAGAGAAGGCAGCCCAAGAGACTGAAGAGTGTGTCCAATATGTTGTTGAAGGTTCCAGGCTGTTGCTAATATTGTTAGACCACATCCTGGAAGCTACAAAGAATGACGACTGCTTAAAATAGCTTTGACGGCTGTAAAGATGGGACAATGGGGCGGTCTGAAGTCGCATATGTCTTACTGGACCCATGATGCCCAACAGAGACTAGACTCTATGTATAATGTCCGACATGAACTAGCTGTAGAGAGTAAATGCTGCCTTATAAGATGTCTCAGACTGGTTATTGCACAGAGCCTTATCACACAAGTGATTCAATTGCCACACGTGGGTCATACGGGAACAGTCAAACAAAAACCTTCATCAGAAGCAAAGTGTGGTTTCTATAACTGGATAATCTTGTAGAGTTGATAGAGAAGACATGCCATATGCATCAAACTGTGAGGAACTCTGACAGCCGGCCTCCTATTATCACACAGAAAGGCAAGAGGAGTCCCTGGGTCTGTGCCAGAGCAGAATTTGATTGTCTTCCGGATAGACAGTACTTGCTGGTGGTGGTAGAAGACTACTTAAAGTACCCGGAAGCTGAAATAATGTCTACCATGTCAGATAGTGAAGTCATCCCAAAACTGGAGAAGGTAATGGCCACCTATGACCAGCTGCAGGAAATTCAAACTGACAATGGGCCTTCTTTTCAAAGGCACGAAATGGCGGTGTTCTTGAAATCATGACAAATTGTTCTTCGAAGGCGACTCCTAGGTGGGTCGAGTGGTGTTGGATACCATTCATCATCATCCATATTGGAGGCCTGGCCCCTTCAATGGTGGTTGGTGCTGCAATATTGCTGAAACGCAATTCAGTTCTCAGCCAGAAAAGACAGGCTAAGTCCACAGAATTGAGAGTTGGCGATTTGGTGCCAGTGCGTGCTCGGTATCCTTGTAATAAATTCCAGCTGTCTTTTAAGATGTACCCACTGAGGTTAATTTGATGGTGTGGCACTATAGCAACCTCCCAGCAGGAGAGGGAAACAGTCACCTGTAATGTGTCAATTTTCAAGAAATTCCAGGGTTCGATGTCTGAGAATTTATCAGAGTATGGCTGTCGTCGGGAAGGGTCTGTCGGTGGTTGGGAGCTGGTGGACTACAAGGAATTCTGCCACCTCCTCAAGGGGAAGAAATAAGTGGCCATGATAAAGGCGGCATTGGGTGTGGAGATAATACATGAAGGGGTTCCTTAGAACTGGAAACCCAGCCAGAACCCCAAGAGACGCTATCCAGGGGTGACCATCCTCGATACAATCTGAGAGCTCATCGGACTCCTTCTACTGGTATTGTAACTCTATGAACAGTATATGCAAAGCTGGTTTGGTGCTGTGTGTTTGGGATGAATGGTGTTGGTTGTTTGAATTGTTGACATTATTGGAGGAATGTAATGTCCCATGCTACTCCAGTGGGCCAGACCACTGGGACAGACGTATTCTCTAGTCTCCCCATCTGGAAACGGTGCTGGGGTCGAGGTGACGTAGTGGAAAGAATAAAAAGCCAGAGTCTTCCTGTGAAACCAGCCTCAAGGTGTGTGTGTGTTTATTCATATGGTATTACCCGACCTGTCCACCAACACCACAGTCAGGACAGGTGTGGAGTGGTAGAACATGCCCATAACCTTGGGACTGCAGGAGGCTGCCTGTAACCATGCTATGCGCTCGCAGGTGGCTGTCACGTTAGCCCTTCATTCACTTCTCTTCATGTGGGAACATTTTCCAGATGAGAAATAAACGTAGACTCCCCTGCGTGCATTCTAATTGCTGGGAGCAGGTCACATAAATAGCAGTCCGGGCCTCTGATCAGTGTGACAGGCTCTCGCTCCCCCCCACACCTCCCACCTCCCCTCGGGTTGAGACCCCCATCTCCCCACCTCCTGTGCTGCTCACGAGTTCCCGGCACACACTGAGTGGGAGCTTCTGTGACTGTAATATGTGCGTCTGTGTGCGCACTATCTGCTTCAGATCGTGGGAGGATTACATTTATTCCTGCTCCGCGCCCATCGCTTCTACTGCCCGCGCTGCGGCTCCGTCTCACCGCCTTCCTGGGCAGGTAAGCCGTCGCCCCCTCTCGCGCCCCATCAGGCCTCTCCCGCCCTTGGCGTCCGGCCTGCGTCTGCGTGTCGTCGTCTTGTGGCGCGCGCCATGAAGGTTAGGTGACTTGATGATCCTGTTTCCCGGATGGAGAAAAGAACCCCCTCCCCTCTCGGTGCCACAGCGTCGCTCCCTCACTCTCAGACCGGCCTCCTTCCTTCCCCTCAGGCTCTCACCGTCACATATGTGGACTGCAGCACTGTGGCAATGCAGTGTCTCTACCTGACCTCAAGCAGGAACAGAGAGCGTGTTTATGTTCATTTATTAGGAATTATTCCTGAACACTCAGAGAACCTCACGCTGCAGAAAGGGGAACCTGTAGCTGGCTGGTGCGTGGAAAGGCAGTTTGTTTTGATGTGGGGGAGGCGTTGGATTGCAAGGGGAGGGGAAGCAACACATGTGGGCATCCTCCAACAAGGGACACATGACATGAGGGTACCCTATTCGCTATTCTAAATCTTAAATGAAATAAACATTTTTACGAGATGAATCCAAATGCTTATGAGACTGCAGATTCCTGCTGAAATGCATTTCACAGAGTGGGGTTACTAGAAGTAGAAATTAAATCTCTTTAACCCTCGGCTTTCTAGTGTCCAAATGAAGGCTCCTAGAGGGCTAGGCCACATGGACGGTTTTTATTCTTCTTATGCTAAACAACAACTTTCTAACCTAAACTCCCCTGCACCCTCTCTGCCCCCCTCCTTTGCAGTAGAGTAATATTTGCAGCTTGTAGGACTGGTCTGGTAAACTGAACTTTACCTTCTCAGACATTTTTCTTTGATATTTTTCGAAAGGTAAACCCAGACCGGGCCCAATCCACTCCTTGTATCTGAACCACGCTTCATTGTAGTCAGCCATAACTTTCAAGTTTTTTTTAGTCTTGCATGCAAGCACGCACGGCAAGATGCCTGAGGTTGGCGCTTTGATCGCTTATGCACTAGTTTTCACTAAAAACGTAAAAAATTCATAACTCCCGTTCTATTGAGTGGATTTTTGTCCTTTTAGTGTCAAATTAATTATTATATTTTTCTAAATTGATGTGGTATTTTTTGGGGGGCTTATGTTTTCACTTTATTACTGTTTGTGTGTTGCATAAATACTTAACACATTTCCTCTAAGTTAAGCCCGACTGCTTTTGTGCCACAGGGTTAAGCACAGGTTAATTTAGTGACTTTTTGTGGTTCACCACGGCAAGGATTGTGGCTGTTGCATGAGAAGCGTTCACACCCCCGCCAATCAAAAATCCAATTTCATTTGCGTGCTAAACCTCCTGGCAGGAGAGTTAGCTCTCCCGGTAATAGGGCGAAAAACCCAGTTATAGGTGGAAAAGCTATGTCAGAGGGTTAAAAGCCTGGTGAAAGAGTACAGTTCCTGGTCAGAGAATGAAACAGCCACTCATGTTTTTAAATGCCAGGTTACAGCGTGAAATGCTAGAACAGAGGCAAAAAGCCACTTCACTTGGTGGAATGTCAGGTCTTCTTGTTAAATGCGTGGTTAGATGGTGAAACAGTAGGTAAGGTAGTGAAACATCAGGTCATAGAGTGCAGCTCCAGGTCACAGAGTGTAGTGCCAGTTTGCTAAGAGAAACCAAGGCCTCAAGTCCTTCCAAATTTATGATGATCTGTTGTGTTGTCAGGTGTCTTGGTAAAAAATTCCAGAAATAGTAGTCTTGAGTTGATTTTTTTTGCTCCTGGACTAAGAGTAAAGAGATCAAGTGAAGTGTAACTTCCCGTTTTTCATCAGACACACAAATACCTCTGCAGTTGAAGGCCTCACTGGCCACTCACGTCACTTGTGTCTATCACATATCACTGGCTCTCCTTCCATGTAACCCCTCCTTGCTGTACAACATTACCCAGCCTCTTTATAGTGTAAGCAGGTAATATTGAAGGTATGTCTGGAAACACAAATATGTGCAGTTTCAATACTAAGGAAGAGAAGATATCAGAGCCATAACTTCATCGACCCCCATGTGTGAAAGGCATGTAAGGAAAAAGTGCATTTATTGTGGTGGCAACATCACAGCATCCAACTATCACAGCATAATGCACATCTATCAAAACACCTTCACCAAATAAAGAAATATATTAATAATTAACTCAGTACACTGCATTTACATTCCATAATAGCACTAACAATACAAAAACTTCAAAACATAAGAGGTGATCGAAAGTTTTGTTATCACTTAAAATGCAAATCCTCATTGCGTGAAACTTTGCATGCAACCAGCAATTTACCTTTTGGTTGACTCCATATACAGCACAGTGTTTTAGGTCTCGGCTGGCGTGGGCTGCAAACATACGCAGTCTCGCTGGCGAGATTTAATGTTTTGGAGAAGTTTTGGTAAAGGGCTCTAAGCCCCGCCCCTCTTTTCCATTGGCTGGCGTCACCGTTTATGCTAAACGGTGGCCAGCCGTTGGAAAAGAGCTTGTTGTGATGTTTACTTTTGGCTTTTTCACCCGTCCCACTTGGACTGGCTCGCCTGCTTTCCTTCTGAAGTAAAAGGTTTCTTATCTTAATGGGGCCAAACAGATGGCCCCATAAAGATAAGAAACCTTTTACTTAAGAAGGAAAGCAGGCGAGGCCGTCCAAGTGGGATGGCAGAAAAAGAGAAAAGTCTACGTCAGCTGCCTGGCAAGCGCTTGTCTTTTTTAGCACTCTAGTTTTAGCTCACCCTTCACCTTTTGCACCGTGTCTTTCCTTTCATCTCATTTCTCCCACATTGTTCTTTCCGGCTTTCTTGCTTTAAACTAACCCCCTCGCCCCGCCCGTGCCCAGACAACAGATCCCCCTCCTGTGCGCCATCGCACAGGCACACGCATTCCATGTCCTGCACCCAGTAGCCTGCGAGCTCCTGTGGGGCGGGAGCGTGTGCTGCACTGTGGTCTTTGAAAGGAGCTCAAGCAGTCGCTCCCGTGAACATCACTGTGCTGCAACATGCGCAGTATGTGTGGATCCTGATGGGGAGCCGGAATGTTGCATAAGACCGGTTCTGCTCTGCCCCTGTGTCACGTAGCACCGCAGGGGCGCACCTGGGCCGCCCTGTCCTCACTGAGGCTGCCTGTTGTCCCTTTGTCTGGCTCATCTTAACATCGCTGAGACGTGGACCTGGGAGTCCAGCAGGATGCGGGCTGCATTGAATGCTGCAGGTTGAGTTCCCTGCGCAGAAGCTACACGTTGCTCTCTGTAATCACTGACGGGTAAAGAGATTGGTTTAGGTTTTAAAAAAAAAAATTTTTTTTATTATCCACAAGATATCATTTCTCCTTGGAAGGGCAGTGACTCATGTAATGATCTCCAGGGCAGTGGTTTGTGTGACCAGGATGTGGAGTGTTATCGTCATCCGGGTTTACCTGTTCCTTGAATGGGCAGGCTGAATAGCAAGTTGTGTGCAGTGTGTAAAGCTGCTGCATTGTATGTTGTTCTGATGCTGCCGTCCGCTTGTATATGAATGGGTGTACAGAAAATGCACACCAGCAAACAGCTAGCAATAAGGGGAGCATGTAGAAGACCCCTTCTTTTGCAATTGATGCTGGGTCTTCTATAAAACTGTCCGCAGCCGTGTAAGATATGCTAATGCGTAAAGTATTCATAGATACGGATCGGGAAGTGCACGTGTGTGCGCATTCGCGGTATAAATTGATAATTTGGTGGGAAATTATGTTGGGATAGATGGATGAGCAAGTTGTCTAGGTCAATGTGGGTGGGAGGATGGGCGATGGTTGGTTGTTTGGGTGGTGGGACGGACGGATGAATGGATGGATGAATGGGTGGCTTAGTATCTACAGAGGCAGACAGCACAGAAACTGGATGCATGGGTGGATGAATGGATGGGTAGATGGCTATGGATGGGTGCTCAGTAGTTAGACAACCCCTAGACTGGATGGATGGACGGAGAGGCAGATAACTGGGTTGTTGGATGGATGAATGGGTGGGATATTTAGTCAGGTGAGTAGATACAAAGTCAGGTGAGTAGATACAAAGGTGCTTCATGTATTCATGTTTAAAAATATGCATTGAGTGGTATATTCTTTGGGGGGGGTATTAAGCATTTAAGGTCAGGTGAGAGTCTTTAGTGTTTAGCCATGCTACACTTGATGTTGTTGCACCAAGGATATTGTGCTGGATAACTAAACACTTATAAGGTCCCAAAGACGAGACCTATTGGCTATGCCAATGCTTGTTTGCTACAGTCTGGGATGCAAGAGCCTAAAGAGAGCCAGATGTAATTATGTTGGTACTCTCGGAAACTGAGTTTATGGAATCCTGAGTTTATACTAAAGAGCGCAACACTCCCAATAAGGGAGTTGTACACCTCATGAAATTAACATAGTCATGCGCAAGAAATATCAGAACTACATGACTGAGCAACCTTAGTTATCACCTGCATCATTCGCACTTGAATAACACAGTGATCCCAGACAAGTGAAAATAATAGTAGAGGTTGAGTAAGAATGATAATTCCACTGGGTTGACTAGCTGAGCACTCTAGATGGCCGATCCTGATGACATCCAGTTACCTGTTTTATGATCTTAAATGGGAATTAGTCCACAAAATTCAGATCTGAAAAGTGATTCTGTTCATCAGGGTTTTTGAAGCCTTGATGGGGCCACTGGTTCTGTGCACTCTTGCGGTCAAGTGCTGTGAACTTACCGCTCTAGCTGATAAGCACCCTCCACCTTGAACTTGGTGCAAAAATCAAGTTTCTCTACGATTGACAGTATGAACACCTAATTTCACTGAAACTGATATCAAAGTTGGGACTCTGGGAAGATGTCCATTAGTGTTTCATTTATAAATATGTAAATTAGATGATTTACTGAAAATCACTTTTGTGCATGTGGCGGGAGTGCACCTTTTTTTTTTTTTTTTGAAACTTTGTTTATTGGTTTTTCATTACAACCACAAGTACAAACATGGACAACCTGTGCAGGATATACAGCAATTCAGTTGGGCAGTCATAGATGTACAGTACCATTCTGTAGGACTTTCTTATGCAGTATGTCTATTCAGTTCCAGTTCAACTGTAGGCGACACACAGGGCTCTCCCCTGTACTTGTTCCATCGTGACCACTTCTTATCCCATTTTTTGGGGCATCCCCTCAACTTAAAAACCTCAGTTTCTGCAAGCATACATCTGTCCATTTCCTTAGCCCATATGGCAACAAGTGGTGGGTCCGTGCCCCCGCAGCTCCTTGCCAGTTCTCGTTTAATCAATGTGTACCCCAGTGTTGTGAATTGCTGTTCCACTTCCGTGAGGTCAGTCGCCTCCCATATGTTTAATATACCCAATTGTGGCTTCAATACTATTTCTTTCCTTAAAGCTGCCTGCATATGGGTTGACGCCTCCTCCCATAGGGTATGTATCTTTGGGCAACTCCATATCGTATGATAGAATGTGGCCTGTTGTCCGCATCCCCGCACACAGAGATCATCTGGTCTAGCTCCTATTTTCGCCAGGACTACCCCTGTGATATATGATCGGTGGAGTATCCTGAGCTGGATCAGCCGAAATCTGAGGGTAATGGCCGCCTCTCGGGGGGACATGAGAGCCGACTGCCAATCTTCCTCATCTATCGGGCCTAGGTCGTCCTGCCATCGTTCTCTGAGTTTTGGAAAGGTGTTTGGTAGATTATTACTTAGCTTCCTGTAGGTCAGGGATATTGCCTTTGAAACGAGGGGCCCGTCCAACAGTCGGTCCTCCAGTGGGGACGAGTATGGTATATCTTTGAGGGACGGAAAGGCCGCCTGTATCGCATGGCTGATTTGTAAATACCTATATTGTTCCCCCTGGGCCAGGTGATATTGCTTCTGAAGATCCCCAAACGTAAGCATGGCTCCCTTCTTCACCAAATCTTTCACCGCGGAGATACCAATGAGGTCCCATTTGTCGAAGCCGGGCTGATAGCATAGCA
Source organism: Triturus cristatus (assembly GCF_964204655.1). Classification (NCBI taxonomy): domain Eukaryota; kingdom Metazoa; phylum Chordata; class Amphibia; order Caudata; family Salamandridae; genus Triturus; species Triturus cristatus. Next base: position 354,255,529 of record NC_140592.1, on the reverse strand, counting down.
TGCCCAACTTCTGGGTGTACCATAACGGCGTCACCTGTGAAAGAACTCCCGCCCATCCCAGTCTAGCATTAGCTACACACCATATCTCCAGTGTATGCTGGGTTGGTCCAAATTTTTTTCCTCTAGTCTTCCTATCACTGGCGTATATGGCCCCCAGATATCCAGAACAATCAGTTTGGTAGCGATCGAGAGCATATGCCGGGTCGTCTGGTGGGCAATACAGCGGGCAGTTAACGGTTATCAGCTGCGCTGCCCAATAGTATAGTTGCAGGTCGGGGAGAGCCATGCCCCCATCATACCAACCTTTAGTCAGTTTCTTCAATGCTATCCTGGGGGCCTTCCCATCCCGCAACAACGTTCGGATTTCTCCTTCAAGCGCCCTAAAGTACGTGTCCGGGACTTTATGTGGACAATTTTGGAGTATGTATAAAAAACGAGGAAGAGCCAGCATTTTAAAGAGTGCAGCACGCCCTACCAATGTCAAAGGCAGAGATCTCCAGTGCTTTACGTCCACTCGTAGCCGAGCTAGGGGGGGGGCCAGATTGGATCTGTAGAAGCAGAGTGGGTCTGATGTGATGAAAACCCCGAGATATTGAAATCCCTCCTCTGCTACCGCCACCATGCAATCAGCCGGGAGTCGGGGGACCTGTCCCCTCAGCATAAACAATACCGACTTGTGCCAATTGATCGCATACCCAGAGTACCTACCAAAATTTGTGAAAATGTCAAGGACTACTCTTATTGATTTATACGGGGAGGCTAGGTATAATAGTATGTCATCAGCATATAAGGAGATGCGATCTTCCACTCCGTCTGCCCACCGCAACCCCTTCACCATCACATCCCCTCGAACCCATGCCGCAAGGGGCTCCAGCAAAAGAGAAAATATCAGCGGGGAAAGCGGGCAGCCCTGCCTAGTACCTCTCCTCAGCTGGAATGTTCGAGATGTATAGCCATTAACACTCACTTGTCCCAGCACCTCCGTGTATAGAAGCTTTACCCACGCTATGAATTTCGGGCCCAGTCTCACCCTTTCCAGCACTTTAAATAGATATGGCCATTCTATGGAGTCGAATGCCATCCAAGCATCCAGGGATAACACCGCTTCATCCTCCTCAATATAGTTCCTCCGGGCCATCACATTATTGAGGCGTCGTATATTGAGGGCCGTATTCCTTCCCGGCATAAAGCCTGATTGGTCCGGGAGAATCAGTGATGCAATAACCGTCCCCAATCGATTCGCCAGAACTTTGGCCAGCACTTTTGCCTCCACGTTGATCAGTGAAATCGGCTGCTAGGAGCCGCATCTATCTGCCGGCTTTCCCTGTTTGTGAATAACCACAATGATGGCGAGCCTCTGGTCCAGTGGTAGTTTCCCGACCTTCAGACTTTCTTCATATATAGCTTTTAAGTGTGGCACCGTCAGAGAGGCGGTAGCTTTCAGGAACTCCACTGGTAAGCCATTCGGCCCCATGGCCTTACCGGATTTAATTTGCCCTATGGCCTTGGTTATTTCTTCGACCGAGAGGTCTGCCTCCAGAGACGTCCATTCTGCTTCCGAGAGGCTTGGTATAGTACTGTCCCGGAGAAGCTGACGGGACTCCTCGGCCGTATAATGGGACGAGGGGGAGTAGACCCTCTCCAAATGTGCAGCAAATTCCTCAGCTATGTCATATGGATGCATGACTGTTTCACCCCCTGAGGTCGTCAACGCGTGTACCCATCTAGAACCCTGTTCTCGCCTCTCCAGCCACGCCAGTGTCTTCCCAGCTCTATCACCTAGTTCATAGAGTCTATGGTTGGTGGCACGGTTCTTGGCCATCATGTGTTCTCTAGTTTTGATCCTATATTCATCTTGCTTCATTAAAAGCCTATGACTCGTCTCCAGTGAGGGATTTTGTGAATGTTCTCGTTCCAAGTCAAGGAGGTCCGACTCAATCTGGGTCAGGAGCTCACTTTTTTAGCTAAATATCCCGTTTTTAATGACAACACTTGCCCCTTCAAAACCACTTTGTAAGTTTCCCAGATTATTTGCGCCGAATCGATCTACGTTTTTGGTTAAATATTTCGACGATTGCGTACGTAACTCTTCCCTAATATCTGGTATACGTAAGATCCATGGATTGAGAATAATAGTGGTGCGTGCCTGTCTCTCCCAATGTGTATACTCCACGCAGACCGGGGAATGTTCTGATATGCCTCTGGGCAAGACTTTATACTGGGCGACGTCACCAACCGAGGACACATGTGTAAGAAAGTAATCGATGCGTGAGAGACTCTGGTGAACATTAGAAAAATATGTATATTGTTTGCTAATGGGTTGAAGCTCTCGACCCACATCCCTCAACCCCATTGCCGTTGTGAAGTCAGCTATGTGGGCACCGGAGGTGGCTCTAGCCCTGGGTGGGTGGCGATCTATAGTATCGTCCATTGTCATGTTGTAGTCTCCTCCCATAATCAGTGTGCCCTCTCGGAGTCCCGCCAGCCTACCTCCCAGGTCCTCTAATGCCTTTTTACCCAGAGCGGGCGGCAGGTACACTGAGAGTATATTGATGTCCCTTCCATCCCATTGGGCCTCAACCCCCGCAAATCGCCCCCCTGGGTCTGTCCATGTCTTGTGAACAATGAGAGGTACGCTCTTCCTAACCAGTACATCCGTTCCCCTCGAACCCGTAGTGTAGTCTGCATGGGCTAGAAGGGTGTATCCCCACCTGGTAAGGGCTTTGGATTTCTGACCCACAAGATGCGTGTCTTGCAACAGGACCACATCGGTGAATGGCGTTTTAAATATTGCTGCACTATACCTCTCTTAATTTTGTCACCAATACCATTAACATTCCAGGTCAATACCGAAAGCACTCTATCCCTATCTCCCCCCATATGTACCCCTCATAGCAATTCCATATCTGCGGAGTATCATGTTCAGATACCAAATCTGTACCTGCCCACCCAACAACCCGAATCCTGTGTACCATGTGTCTACCCTGCACAATTTAATCTGTGACTTGTATTGCAAACCAATGAAACCGTTAATATCTAAACGTCCCCAACTACTTAACCGTTTGGTTCCCTCCCCCCTCCCTGCCTCCCTGCCCGTGGATTTAAAACTACCCACTCCCGAACACGGCAGAGTGCCTCTCTCCCCCCCAGAAATGCTCAAGATGCACGAGGTTGGTCAGCCCACCCCCCCCCCGCTGAAACAGATCACAAAGGTTATACATTCAGCCATCCACTTATATCAAATAGTCCATTTTACTTCCAATCAGCTTCGATTAACCCAAGCATCTGGTCCGGGGCGTCTCTATCCCCACTCCCATGTCGGGCATCGGTAGTTAAATTAGATCTTGTCTCCCCCCCCGGGGAGTGCACCTTTTAAACCAATGGATAGCTCAAGCTCACCGGAACCCAGGGCCGGACTGGCCGTAGCGGGCACCGGGCAATCCCCCGGTGCGCCGCATGGGTGGGGGCTGGTTTTGGGCCCCTGGGGGCCGTTTTTGTTACAGCGCCGTTTTCGGCCCTGTAACAACATCGGCCGAAAAACGGCCTTGGCAAAGAGCTCGGCGGCACCCCCAAGCTCCAGGGGGCCGGCCGAGTACTTTGCCAGGGCCGGTTTTGGTTCCCAGTCCGGCCCTGCCGGAACCTATGCTATGAGCTGTTTTTGGGCTGGTGCTAAATGCAAGATTTTACAAAGGCCTGTACATCACCTACTAAAAGTAAGGGTGTCCAACTGCAACCAGACAAATTAGTTTTGTGGGTATTTTGAATCCCTCTGTGCTTATTGATGATCAGTTTGTCAAGGGGCACGCTCTATGCTCAATGTTGGATGTTTTGTTAATTGCATTTGTATATCAACCCCAATTTCTACAACATGCCAAACGTTGGAAAAGAAGCAAATAATGGAAATTTTAAACCTACGCAAATTTAGTAAAAATGGTGAAGGCTTAGTTTGGCCTATGTAAGACTGCTTCAGCCCTGCCATGCTGGGCGGACCTGCAAAGTCTAACTCTCTTTTCAATTTGTTTGCTTGATGGGGTGTTGAAGGGCTTTTTCGGTGCGTAGCATGCTACTTCGGGACCCATAAAGTATTAGCGGTGTATAGTGAAAATATAAAAGTAATTTGAGTGGTGAATACGTTAGTCAGTTATTTGGATTGAGAAGGATAGTGGAGGGATAGAGAAGAGAAAAAGGTTTGCATTTATATAGCGCTTGCTACCCCAGATGGGGTGTTGAAGTGCTTTTTCGGCGTGTAGCACACTACTCTCGAACCCATACAGTGTTAGTGGTGAATTAGTATAGTGAAATATGAAAGTAATTTAAGTGGTGGATATGTTAGTCAGTTATTTGCATTGAGAAGGATAGAGAAGGGTTAGAAGAGGTAAAAAGGTTTGCATTTATATAGCGCTTACTAAGCCTTATGAGGTGTTGAAGTGCTTTTTCAGCGAGTAGTATGCTACTTCAGAGGCCATCAAGGATTAGGGGTGAATAAGTATAGTGAAATATGAAATTAATTTGCGCGGTGGACATGTTAGTCTGCTATTTGGATTGAAAAGGACAGTGGAGGGAAAGAAGCAGGAAGGATTTTGATTTTTGTTCATTTGTTTGTTTGTTTTGGAGCTCATAGCAGTAGGAGGAGGCTTGGGATGAGTAAAAGGGAGGTAGAGGGGGATGAGTAAAAGGGAGGTGGAGGGAGAAGAGTCAGAGGGAGGGTTTAGAAAGGCTTGTTTTGGGGAATCAGAATAGTAAAAGAGGTATGAGATGATGCATGGAGGGGTGGAGTAGGGAAGAGCCTCGAAAGGGTTATTTTGAGGATCACACTAGTGGTATGGGGTTTGGGATGAATGAACGAGTGGAGGTAGAGGATATATTGATAGAGGTATAGAGCGAGAAATAGGGTAGTGCATTGGAAAGAGTAGTAGAAATAGGTTTGAGATGAGTGAGAGAGTTGAGGTAGAGGATATATTGAGAGTGGTATAGGGTGAAAAGTAGGGTAGTGCATTGAATATGCTGAATTAGAAGAAAAGTAAAAAATAAGGAAAAGTGATAAATATAAAGACCCAAAAGTAATAAATATATAGATCCATAAGTACATGGAAGGTATATAGATGCACAACGGAAGGTAGTATATGTAGATTAAAGATCCATTAAATAAACTCTGGCTTTCATGTGTTTTGTACTTTAAATTAATGTTATTTATTTATATATACATATATTTTTTGTAGATAGCTAGTGAAGTAATTGTAGATAAATAGTTATGATACAAAAATGTACTTATTTATGCAGTCATTTATACACATGTTAAAAACATAGAATAATGTAACTATCAGTAATATGTACATTTGTTAAGTAGGACTAATGAATGTCTATATACTTTTTTTTTTAAACATAATCATTCTACTCGTTTATACAAAGCAATACACATGTATAGGTACATATCTATAGTACAAATAAATGCTTACATACAGAGAGATATGCTGTATATTTCTGTCTGTTTGTATATGTGGTTATGTGGGGAAGAGCCAATTCTTAAATAGTTTTCTGAAGATAAGGTGGCTATCCGTGGATCTTATGTTGAGGGGTACAGAGTTCCATAGTTTGGCTACTTGAACAGAGAGTGATGTGCCACCCATTATTTTTTTCTTGTATCTTGGGATTTTGAAGGGAGGTGCCACTCTAGAGCGAAGGTTCTTTTGTTTAATGTGTTTGGTGATTTTATTCCTAATGAAGAGCGGTTCCCTTCCATGTATCGCTTTGTGGGTTATACAAAGCAGCTTGAACGTGGATCTTCTTGCAACCGGTAACCAATGCAGGGCTTTGAAGGCAGGGGACATGTGGTCTTGCATTTTTCTTTATGTAAGAGTAGTCTGGCAGCTGAGTTCTGAATCCATTTTAGTCTTTTCATGATTCTTAAAGGTGATCAACGGTAGAGGCTATTGGCGTAATCGAGTTTGGACAAAACAAGGGAGTTGGTAGCCTGGACCTTGGGTTGAAATCCCAAATGGGGGAAGATTAGTCACACAGTTTTTATAGTAACAAAGCTTGATATGCTAATTTGTCCACTTGGGCATTCATCGATAGCTTGGAGTCCATGGTCATTCCCAAGTTTCTTACTTGCTTTGATATTTTATGCAGTGTTCCCAGGTCATCAGGCCATGTGGCGAGCGGGTCATAATGTTTCCAATCGCCACATGTGAGTATTTCTGTTTTGGAAGCATTCGATATGAGATGGCTCCATGTCATCCATTGATTTACAGCTCTGAGACAACTGAAAATTGGCGAGTTTCTAATGTCTTTGGGGCATTGCAGTTGAAGGAGTACTTGCATGTCATCTGCATAGTTATAGCATGTGAGGTGAAATTGATTGATCAGTGACGGTAATGACTTCATGTAGATGTTGAAAAGCATGGGTGAGATAATAGAGCCTTGAGAGACCCCTGCTTTTGTGAAGTACGGTTTGGACGAGAAAGACGGAGTATGGATGACATTAGTTCTGTTGTGAAGGTAGGTTGCAATCCAGTCTAGAGCAGTCCCCTCTATGCTGGCTTCGTAGAGTCTTTTTTATCAGAGTGTCATGGTCAAGTGTGTCAAAGGCAGCCAAAAGGTCCAAGAGAAGTAGTGCAGCAACCCCGTTGCAGTCAACTATGTTCTTCAGGTCACACCAGATGGCAAGGAGGGCAGATACTGTGCCTCTTCCTGGATGGAATCCCGTTTGGAAGTCTAAAAGTATGGCATTCTCCTCAATGAATTGTGACATATGGGCGAAACCTGCTCTTTCTATCAGTTTGCCCAGGAAAAGTCAATTTGAAATCGGTCTGTAGTTGTCAGTATTCAGCGGGTCCAAGTTTGTTTTCTGCAGTAATGGACGTATGTATGACTTTTTGAGTTCCTCTGGAAGTATTCCGGTAGTTAAGGAGTTGTTAATGAAGAAACGCTTGAAGGTTTGTGGTGGACATAGATCAGAAGGGCTGCTGGCAGATCTGCTTACTTCAACCAGTTCCATAACTTCTTTGTGTGAAATGTGTTGGAAGGGATGGAGATGCTGGGTTAGCGTATTCTTGTATTGTACCTTTGTAAAAGGGTTAGTGCTGATGCTTTGTCTCTGAGTCCAACGTGCCTGCTTTGTCCGTATAATAATTTGCTAGTTTGTCTGTGAACTCTTGAGTAACGGAATGCTCTGCTTCTAGGCAATTTGGTTTACAAAATCAATTGAGAATTTTATAGAATTCTTTATTTGCACATTTTGAATTCTGTCTGAATAGTATATTTTCTTCGCTTTTTTGATAGCTTACTTGTATAATCTGTTAATTTTCTGTAGGCAAAGTTTGTCTCGGTTGGTGTTTGTTTTAGCCAGGCACGTTGCAGCTTTCTACTTTTTTGTTTTATGTCTTTTATCTCTGTATCTCTGCAAGGTGCTTGTTTTCTTTTGTTCTGTTGTGTAGTTTTTAGTGGTATCAGGATATCAAAAGTTTCCTGCAGCCACTCATGTAGCTTTTGAACAGAATTTATTGTTTCTAGATCTGTACTGGATGTTAGTTGTGTTTCTAAGTGTTTCAAATTGAGTTTGTTCCACGGCCGATAGGAGGATGTACGAAAGGTGGTTTTAGGTGCATCGCTTAGTGTTTTATGCTGAAAGGCAAGAAAATGGTGGTCTGATCATGTGACTGGATTCATCATTTGAAAGGTAACTAGTTCTGTTTCTAGGACAATCTGATGCAGGTTTAGTGCTTCTAGGTCAGCGATGATTGTTTTTGGATTGGGCATATTGGGTTTGTCAAACCAAATGTTGAGGTCACCCAGAATGCAGAGGTTGGAGTGTAGTGTTATCAGGTTTGAAACCGTGTCTAGAAGTGGCTCTGGGAATGATGCCTTGCTAGGTGGTGGTCTGTAAAGGAGCAGGACGTTACAAGAGGAAGATGGTGTAGGATTGCAACTGGTGAAAAGGGCCTCACAATTTTTTATGGAGACGTCAAATTTAGTGATATGTAATGTTTGTCTGAACACAACAGCTAGGCCACCTCCTTTTTTTCCTATACAATTTTTGGTGATTGTTTGAGAGCCTAGAGGAACGGAGCCATATCATCTCCCAACCATGATTCAGTTATGAATAGTATATCTGGTTTTGCATCAGTGAGAAAGTCCTGGACCAACCCCAACACTACCAGAGAGAACAAGACCCCTCTAACCCCCTCCAGCAACCACCCCATCTGACCCCCACCCTCCATCCCTCCCAACCCACTTCGAACGACCTCAACACACAGTACGTGACTCCCAACCCCCTCCCCAGTCCCCCATGGAATTTAACACCGACGCCCCAACATAGCCCCCGCCTCCCCACATCCTCGACCCCACCTAGATCTCACAAAGACAGCTCACTCACAAAAGGGCAACTTAATAATTTTAGGCTCTCCCCCCCAGGTTTAACTCTCCCGCCCAGAACACCCACACTGACATAGAGACTGGGCAGCGGCTCACCCTGCTTGAAAGCCAGATAACAACCATAATCCAGGGTCTTAATGAAATCCTTATCAACCTCGCCACACCCCTAAAGCCACACCATTTCCCTTCCTTCCCCTCTCTCTCCCAACAGAGGCTTTCCAAGGCTCCCCACCCAAAAGGGACCTCTACCTCCCTTTCTAATCAGACAAAGAGACCAAAAAGAACTAGAGATGAAACGTCTGCGAGTGAAGCGGCAGCTCTCTCTTCCTTGTACGACAATACTATTACTGCCACCCTCCAATCCAAAATACAGGTGATCACCGGATTGGGCAGAGAACAGGCCCCTCCAAAATCCCCTGACCTCCGGCCACATGCACTATCATCCCCATGGTCCCCCAAACAAAAAAACCCACAACAGAGACGTCCCCCACAAACTGCATGCTCATAAACTGCAGATCAGCCACCAAGCATGCCACAGACCTAGCGGAATCCATCCTCACTCACTACATAGACCTAGCATTCATCAACGAGACATGGCTAAATGACTCCTCATTTCCACTCATGGATACTCTTGTCCCCCTGGCTTTGTAATCACCAACAAAGAGAGAAAAGATCAAAGAGTTGGAGGCATAGCAATCATCCACAAAAATAATATTTCTGTGACGGAAATAGACTCCTTCAGCTACAACACCTTTGAGTGCCTAACTGCCAACATCAACACTAGCAACAACAAAACACTTATCTGCTACCTTATTTACCACGCCCCCGGGTAACACCACCTCATTAACTGAACACCTGTCCGACCTGATTGCCCACTGCTCTCTCCGAGACACGAACAACCTTATTCTGGGCGACCTCAATCTGCACTGTAATGAAGAAAACAACCTGCTAATCCAGAACCTGAAGGAGCTGCTTCACAGCAACAACCTTACCCAACACTGCTTAGAGGAAGCCCACAACAAAGGAGCAATCCTAGACGCCATTATCGCCCAGCACGACACTGTCACAATATACTGCACTCTGCCCGTGGACGGGTCCGACCACCACTTAATCCTTTTCCACCTCACTCAGCCAATCACACTTAAACCCCCCACCCTAGACCCTCCGAAATGGACCAGAAACTTCACCCAGATTAACATGACTGACCTAGAGGGAAGGGTTAACTCTCTCCTCACTGCCTCCACGGATGACCTATCCACTACAGAACTCACCTCCCACTACAACGCAAACATGACATCCATTCTAGATCAAGTAGCCCCCTTGAAACTAAAGAAAACCAGGAACATCCCATCCAGATCTTGGTTCCACACGGACATTAACAATGAAAGAAGACAACTAAGAGCAACAGAAAGACTATGGAGGAGTAACCCCTAGTCGAACCTACTCAAACAACGTAAAGCAGGCCAAAGGAAATACAAAAAAACACATCTGCAGTGAAAAATCCACCTTCTTCTGTGCCGTCCTGGACAACGCAAAAAAAAGGCCCAACGAACTGTTCAAAATCATCAGGCAACAAACCTCCAAACCCCCAGAATTATCCCTACAGGCCTCCAGGGACTTGTGTGAAAACTTCGCCAACTTCTTCGAAGAAAAAATCACCAAGATTGAGCTCTCACTGGACATCAACGTGACCCCCGCCTACCCCCAGTGACAGTAGATAGCACACCCAAGCACTCCACAAAAACCTGGAAGTCCTTCAATCCCATCCCGGAAACCGAGAACCTGAAACTGATTTCCACCTGACCCGATACCCACCAAACTGACCAAAAAACTGAAACTCTCCATAGCCACGTTCTGGTGCAAGATCATAAACAGCTCCCTGAGAACCGGCATCATACCTGAATGCCTCAAAGTTGGCCTAGTCACTCCACTACTGAAAAAACCAGGCCTTGACTCCAAGGAACTGAATAACTTCAGACCCGTCTCCAATCTCCCCTCCTATCAAAAATCCTTAAAAAATGCGTCCTCCAAAAACTGACTCAGCACATGGATAGCATCAACCTTCTTGACCCCCACCAATCAGGTTTCGGAAAAGGCTATAGCACCGAGTCTGCGATCCTTAACATCACAGACGACATCCACAAATCCCTCGATTCCGACCAATGTTGCCATCCTTATTCTCCTAGACCTATCTGCAGCCTTTCACATGGTTGATCACCAACTTCTCATCAATGCTTTACAAGAAAGGGTAGGAGCTGATGAGGTGGTCCTTCGCTGGTTCTCCTCCTTCTTACACAGCCACTCACAAAGGGAAAAAAAAAACTTTGCCTCCGACCTACACCCCATCAACAGGGGCGTCCCCCAAGGCTCAGTACTCTCACCTCAACTGTTCAACATTTACATGGAACCCCTCGCCACCCTACTCAAAAATGCTAACATCCCTATCCACCTCTATGCAGATGACACCCAGATCTATCTAGAAACCTCCTCCATAGATGACATTCACTGACTAAATGTCACTCTAAAAGAAATCCAACATTGGCTGTCGCTTAACCACTTAAAACTCAACCAAGATAAAACCGAAATCCTCCTCATCTCCAACAAAGAAGAGAACCCCCAAATTTCGCAATGGCTAATAGCTTTGGATGCTCTCAATGGCAATCACACTCTGACCCACTCCGTAAAATCATTAGGAATCACCCTAGACCCAAAGTCAAAAGGGCTGGTCAGACAAGGAACCTCAGAAGATCCAGCACCTTACTACTCATCCCTATGAAAACACGCAAACAAAAAACTGCTGCATGGTCCTTCGTCGGAAACGCACCCAAAATCTGGAACGCCATCCCAGTCGGTATCAGGACTATCTCGTCCTTCAACAAAATTCAAAAAACACCTAAAAGTCCTTTTCCTCAACCGCTCCCTCCCGAATGGATCTAAACGCAAATCCCTGCTCGTCGTCTCTCCCAGACATTGTAGCTCTAAGACTTACCTCCTCCCTGCTATTTGACCCCTAACTGCTCCCCCACCTAAGTGGTTCATCCCCAAGACAACGTGCACTCTATGAGGTTATCTCAGGACTCACGGACTACCTCAATGCTACTCAGAACACTTGGACTTCAGAACTTATATGTAGAATACTGCTTTATTGTATCAACCCCAAGACAACGTGCTCTCTATGAGGTTATGTCAAGACTCACGTACTACCTCAATGCTGCTCAGCAGACTTGGACTTCCGAACCTATTTGTAGAATACTGTTTTATTGCATGAATCTTGCTCAAAAATGTTTGTGAAGCGCTCCGATACCCTCGGGTCAGGCTAGCGCTATATAAAACTCCTTAATAAAATAAAATAAATAAATAAATGTGATGTTTGTTTTTAGAGAGCGAGCGATCGAGCATTTATTAGTAGACAGTTTAGAGAATGTGCTTTGGAGATAGTGTGACTTTGTTTTGTAGAGGAGTGACACCATGAGACATTGTGGCAAGAGCTGCAGGGATGCTGGAGAGAACAGGATGGCCATATTGTTTTAGCAGTACTCTGCAGATTGAAAAAAGATCCTGGTCATGATTGAGCGACATTGATAGAGCTGTCTGAGAGATCATGAGAGTTGCATTGCAAAAGCTGTTTGAGGGATCCCTGTCATGAGTAAGCAGCACTGAAAGCCTTAAACATTTTGAGAAGTTGCAGAACCAAGCAGTCCCATCTGGTAATTTTTGAAAATGGTGGGGTGTACAACTTGCCATTAGTTCACCCCTTTTTTCAACATTTGCCTTGAGAGTTCTCCATATGTTGAGAATTACCTTCATTGTGCCAATGCCAGCATTTGGTTATGGGTACCCCCTTATGCCAAGAATCACATACCAGCAGTTCCAGCATTTTGTAATTGATACTGCAAAATATTACCTTGAGTATTTCAGAGCCAGCATTTTATCGTGGTTTGCTTTCCCCAAACTGGCCTTTCAGGCTCAATATACCAAGACTGCCCTTTCTGAGGCAAATATTTATCTGCAGTATGCAAGCGCCAGCATTTTTCCACAGGTGCCACTATGCCAAGAATTTCTTCTAGCATGTCTGGGCCTACATGTTGCCATGGGTGCCCTTCCTTATCCCAAGAATTATCTTCAATATGCCGTCAGCAGTTTGTTTCCTTGGGTGCTGCCATAAGCCTAGAATTATATTGAGTAAACCATGGCCAGTGGCATGCTCACAATGATAAAACACGCAAACACACTCTTACTCACACTCTCTTCCTCTCACTCAGTTTCATTCCCTTCCCCATCACTCATGCTCACCAACACTCTTTCTGTAACTCAGTCTCTCTCATACCCACTTTCACTCACTGTTACTCACACACAAACATACTGATACTCAGTTTCACGCTTGTTTACAAACACACTAACAAACACTCACACTTTTACTCTCACTGATTCTGGGCCCTAGTGTAGCTGTACATGTTGTAGCATTGATAACTGCTTCCCTGACTCACTTCTCTCACTCTCACAAATCACTCACTCCTTTTAAAGCACGCCCACTCCTTCCATCACTCCCTTACACTTACTTTCCCTTATTCATACACTCTCTTAAACTCAGATTCTCACTCACTTTCACTCAGACACTCATACAGTCACACACACAATCTCATTAAATCACAATCACAAATACACACACACACACCCACACACGCGCGCGCACACACACACACACGCACACACACACACACACCTTTTATCTTTTACTTATCTTGCTTCTTTGCTTCCTTTGCTGGCAACTTGAAGGGACCACAGCAGCAGCATAGCAGGAATCTATGGCTGGACATAGGAACCAGTAAGCCATGATGACAAACGAGGAGCCAGGCAGAACAGCAAGGCCAAGTTTGAAAAGGGCATGACCTACCACTGAATGTCTACCAGCTTCTTGATAGGACTGGAAGCACAGCCCTTTAAGAAGCTGGGACAGTGCTTGGGATCTTGCCCCTGCTGCTCTGTGTGGCTTTTCATTGTTCCTCAGGGATGCACTGACATGTGCTCTAACAGCCCCATTTAGCAGATATACGGTGCTACTACCAGAGGCATGGCCAGTATGTCTGCTAAATAAAATGGATTGTGCCTGTGTGAGGGCATTATAGTTCAACTACTCCCATGAGTGTATGCGCGCATGCCCACACTGTATTTTTAAGTAGACCTCTGTAGTTGGATTGTGCCTCAGTTTGTAATTATAAGCCCCACAACAAAACTGAGAAGACTGACCAGCACGTTGCCAATGCTAATGAAAACATAACTTTTGTGTTTTCATGAACACTGTTCGGTTAAATAAGTAGCAGTGGTAGCAAGGGGCAGCAAGTGGTGCCTCACCGAGGCATTGCTGCACCCGGAAGCCCCTGTTAAGGATCGGCCACTGGCACTGAGGCTGAGATTCAACAGAGCTTGTGCACATACATTCAATACAGTTTCATAAGGTTGACACTTGAGTGCCTCTCTAGAGAACAGTTACTTAGGCTATGACTGGGCTGCTCCAGGTAACAATTACTACTAGGTACTTCTCAATATGTGGGAAACCAAAGAATCAAACAAACAGCACATCTCTTCTAGAGCCAGGGCCGGACTGGGAACCAAAACTGGCCCTGGCAAATTGCTCGGCCGGCCCCCCGGGGCATTGGGGGTGCGGCCGAGTTATTTGCCCAGGCCAGTTTCGACCAATTTTGTCACAGAGGCTGATATTGCAGCTATGCTGCAAAAGCGGCCCTGTAACAAAAACGGCCCCCCAGGGGCCTAAAACCGGCGCCCACCCTGGCGGCCCACCATGGAAATGCCCGGTGCCCGCTACGGCCAGTCCGGCCCTGTCTAGAGCTGAGTAAAGGATCAGCCGTGATGTAGAAGAACGTGGTCTGTGGCACAGTTTGGATGCAGAATTTTGGATTGAAATATATTTCCAATTTTAGGTTTTGATTCTGGTCCTGAAATACCAAAAGATAAGAAATATCAGGATAGAGGTAAATCCGCATAGCAGCTGTGAGGTAAAACATACTGCATTATCAGCTGCTGGGACCATGTACTGTACGACACAGAACTCTGAAGGCTCCTTTAGAGCAGGAAGCAGTGTTTGCACTTGTCAGGCTGATGCCTACACTGTTTGCCTTTATGAAGAAATATAATTCACCATAATTTGTTCAATTAAAATACATTTTGGAAGGAAGGCATATCATCAGCTATTCAGGAAATCAGTGCTGTTGCCTGGAGATGGCTGACGTTGATGTTTTGATGACTTGATTAGCGATTGAAAAATTGCTTGGGCCCAGATTTTCCTGGTCACAGCATTAACCGGTCCCCTGCTCTCTTGAACATATGCTGTCTGTAATCTCAGCTTCTGCTTCTTACATTAAAGTAGTTGTTTGTTGTGATGTTGCTGAAACCCAAGTCTCTTGAGCCTGGGTTCCTGGCACAGTTTACAAGCTCAGTACAGTTCCTGGAAGACTTTCAATCAGGGCCGGACTGGGAACCCAAAGCAGCCCAGGCAATTTTGATGGACCAGCCCCTCTGCTGGTTTTGTTTCCGGGGGCTGATATAGCAGCAGCGCTCAAAACCGCCCCCCAGTAACAAAAACGGCCTCCACCACTATAGTATCGGCCCCCGCCCTATCAACCTCCCGGGGAAATGCCCAATGCCCTTTACTGCCAGTCCGGTTCTGCTTTCAGGATCCAATTGCTATGGTACTATTTTAAATACCCCACCCAGGCCTCTTCTGCACTACAGATTGTGGTCCAGGGTTGGTTTCAGAGAAAAATTTTCCGGCACTAATTACCCCTTTTCTTCCACCCTCCCCTGAGTTGCAAAAGAGCAGTATACTTTTGGCGTGTAGACTATCCGTGTCCCATTTGGGGTTGCAAACAGTTCTATAAGAATACACATGCCTGTAGATACAGCAGCCTACTTGCATATACCTGCATTTGTGATGACAACTGATGTAGGTCCCTGGGTTGAGTGCCAATCCGGAGTGAAGTTGTCACATGTTTGAATGAGAGTATGGCACAACGCCTTTCATTATTCCAAGGGCGATAAAATTAGTGCCATTGAACTGAGTGGCAGTAATACCTGTTTCTCGGGGTATATAGATAATCAGTATGGTACTGTATATGATTTTCATACTTGTCCCTCAACCTCAGGAATCTGGTATTATTTTTTATTTCCTAAAAGGAAGCATATTAAGTATTCTTTTTGTTCCTCAGTACAGCAAATTTTGAGTCAGTCACTAACATTGATTTTCCATTTAATAATGTCCTGATCGTACATGAGTATGTCTCCACCATTGAATTTCCATTCAGATGTAAAGACATTCTCATTGTCATGCTTCTAGTTCTTCCTAGTTGCCTCTCCATTAGGAATTTGTAAGGAGCCTATTTCCTGTGTTTGCTTCTCATGTCTGTTGGCAATAAGCATCTGTCACTCCCAATCTCCTTGCTGGGCATCTAGACCCCCTCTCCCCCCATTTCTTATAAGTCTGGTGTACTAAGTTACCAGCACTCACCGCCCCATTAGTAGAACCTGATATGCCATCATGGTCTTATGGAGAGACAAAAAATTGTTTCACTCCATAGCAATGACCCCTCCAGAAGAAAAAGCTTGAGCTAAGCCAATTACTCGTGGCTCTAAAAGCCACTCTCTTGGCTTTGCCATTGCTTTTTTTTATGGCCGTAAGCAAATGCATGCATCATGATGCAAAGGCATGCACCATGATGCATGTCTGGCATTTCGCAATGGGTTTTCATTGAAAGAAAACTCATTTTAAGTTGGCTGCTGCTGCATGCACACGTCATAATACAGGTTGGATTATGTGTAGTAACACACAGTGGTGGCTCCTCCGCTAAGGAGGAGGAGCGTTGCCCCACTGCGCACTGATTGAGAAATTAAAAATGGAAAAATAAAATTATAATTACTTAACGTTATTATACTTTTCTTTAAATGTACTGGCTCTGTTTGGGGGCGGGTCGGGCTGGGCTGTTTAGAGGCTGGGGGAGGAGTTGTTGCACCCTCGTACGTGCGCATGAATGTTTGACCGGTCCTCTGGAGCTGGTCAAACATTCATGCGCACTTTACATGTTCTACACCCAGGCTGCAGTACAGCCTGGGTGGAGAACATGCCCAAGGTCCCATTCCCTGTCTGAGCACTGAACCACAGCACTCTGACTAATCACAACACAGCTCAGGGAAGCCTGGGTGTTCACCAATCACAACGCAGCATTGCAGCGTTGTGATTGGCTCAGGGGAGCCTGGGTGCTTCCTGCTTCCACAGAAGCGCTGACAGTGATGCCTGATGTCACAGTTATCATGCCGCCGTGGTGCCGTATTGTGTTACATTGTAACACAGTTGCTAGCATCAGCACAGATAAAACACCCCTAAGCATTCCAGGAAGCATTGCGCACCGTGTGCTGCCACAGCCTTGAGCATACTGCATGCATTATAGGCATACCGGCTTCGCCTGCCAGCTGTGAGAGGCACAATAATGCATGATTTTGCATTTTAGTGTGGTGATGCGGCCTACTACACTGAAATGTGTTACTCTAGCGCCTGATGCGTGGTACTTTTCAGGGCTGCTCCTAATTGTTTTCCGTCTCCTACATTATCATTCCATCACACTTTTCCTATCGCTTCCTTTCACCCTTGCAGGTTCTTATTCTTTGTTGCCTTCTTCCTTTGTCATTTTGATAACATATTTCTCTTTCTCCCTCTTGCCTCCTTTTTCTGGCTTTTTCTTAATTGGCCTGAGCCAAAGTCTGATGATAGAAGAAAGTGCTGTTCCCCTAAAGTGAGTGCCAGTGGCCTACCTCATGCAACCACCAGCACAAGTTGAAACTTTTGCAAACAGACAAAGCTGGCTGTTACCTAGACCTAAAAAAAACTCGGCTCTTACAATTCAGTTACTGTGGGGACAGAAAACCAAACCCTGTCCCTGGGCTTTGGACTTTTATGAAATCAATATTACAATCTTGAATGTACATCTTGGTTAGCCAAATGTTCGAGTTTCAAGAAACAAAGATTTGTTGATTTATTTATTTTGCATTATTTTGAGAATGAACAAGATTGAATCAGGCATTGAAGAACGAGGCATATAAAAAAAACTTTTACATAATAGAAGCAACGTGTTGTAACCTACTCTCAGTATCGGGCATCCTCCCCATTGATGTTCTCTTCCCTGCTGCTCAGCCAGCGTGTGAGGTCATTGGAATGTTGAGAGTGTTGGTGTTGGGTGAGTGTCAGTTGGAGTGAATGGGCTGAGCAGCAAGGAAGCTGCTCCTGGTGGGGCATTACATAGGAATCTACCACCTTACTGATAACCTGTAACTGAAGACTTAGCTTAAAGAATAAACCTACATCCGTAATAGACATGACTTGGCTACGTGGTGTGGTTGTGACACGTTGGTGTCATGTTGAGTATTTTCTCTGGTCCTGTTGTGTGTGCAGAAGGGGGTGTGTGTTGAACGTTTGGTCCCTGTCCTGACATGGATGTTTACATGAGAAAGCAGTCGAGGGTAGGGAAAGCCCTGGTCCAGTGTGAATGGAGTCGAGGATAGGGGAAGCCCTGGTCCTGTGTAAATGCAGTAGAGGGTATTCAAAGCCCTGGTCCTGTGTAAATGCAGTAGAGGGTATTCAAAGCACTGGTCCTGTGTAAATGCAGTAGAGGGTTGAAGAATCCCTGGTCCTGTGTGAATGCAGCAGAGGGTAGGAGATCCCTGGTCCTGTGTGAATGCAGTAGGGGGTGTAGTGTGCCCATGAGCTTCTGCCCCTGGTCCTGTGCGGATGGGGTAGGACGGCGAAGTGAGGCAGTGCGGCCGCGTTTCTAGTTTTACTCCTAGTCCTGTCTGGAGGCCATTGGGGGGTGAAGTGAGTGTTTGTGATCTTGAAATTATGCAGTAGAGGGAGAGTGTTAGTTCCCTGGTCCTGCTTAAGTGAATTTGTGTTGCTGTGGTTAATGTGCTGTTAGCTTAACCCGAAGTATGAGCAGTAAAGGGCGTTTGTGTTCCTGAACCTGGCTGCAGATTTAGTGTGTTGTGGAGGGGAACGTGTGTTTAGTTTTCTCTGAAAAGTGAGCAGTTGAGGGCATTTTGTGTTCCGGGTCCTGCCAAGAGATCTAAAGTGTTGTGAAGGGGAACGTTTAGTTAGTTTTCCCTAATGGATGAGCAGAGAAGTTTTGGATTGTCTGATTAACCTTTTGGGTATATTTCTTTAGAGTTGGATTTATACATTTGTAGGACACATTGCTTGGGTATCTTACATCCCATTGTATTTGTAAACTTGTAGGACATATTGCTTGTGGATTTTACCATCTTATGTCCAGGAGTGGCTCCTCCGTAATGGCAGAGGAGCGTCGCACAACTGGTTAAAGTCAGTCATCAAAAAATAAAACGATAATAAAACAATAGTATCATTTTATTATCAGCTGACTGACTGAGCCAGGGAGCCTTAGGCAGGGCGGGACGGGTGCGGGCCATGGCAGGAAGGAGGAGTGATGGCCACTGTAAAGTGACCTGTTGGTTTGGCTGGCTGTCTTAGTCCGGCCAAACAAACATGCACACTTAGGGTTCTCCAACCAAGCTCTGTTGACAGCTATGTTGGAGAAAAGTAGCAGGCTCCCTGTGCCTGAGTGAACATCAGACCAGCCCACTCAGGTCAATCCCCATGCTGCTATCATGCTTGGTATAGCATGAGAGCAGCATCTGGATTGGGTGGGGAGCTTGTGCTTTGTGCCCCAGTGTATGCCGAGGGGAGAGAATCACCGAGGTTGCCGGCAGGACAGGTACGTTAAACAAGCATTGGCATAGCCAATAAGTCTCGCTTTTGGGACCTTATAAGTTTTTAGCCATGCACCAGTTGATGTTATTGCACCAAGGATATTGTGCTGCATAACTAAATACTTATAAGGTCCCAGAAGCGAGACGTATTGGCTATGCCAATGCTTGTTTGGATTCCTAATTGACTAATGGAGGCCACTTTTGTTTTGCCAATTTTAGTATTTTTGGTATTTTCTGTCCCAGCACGACCCTGAATACAGATAATATCCCTTGCTCTGTCAAGCCATCATTTGTCCGTTTTTGTAACAAGAATTTCAAGGCGCGCTCTCTGGAAAGCGCTCCCAGCCCAAAAGACCTGCTACTTGTTATAGAAAACCGCGACAACAAACAAGCACAAGCATGCAAAAGTGCAGTGTGTATTTGCTCGGCGAGCGGACGTGTGCTGCGGTGTCAATGTGGAGCAATTACTCAACCCGTTGGGTAGGGGGTGGTCTGATTCCTCAATTGTGCGATTTAGTTGGAAGCGAACAGCACTTTCAGTCAGAGCAGCGGGGTCCTCTGTGTGAAGAAACCAGGGCTTTCACCCAAAAAAACCAATTAAGAGCGGTGAGCACAAAGTAAGGGCAGTTAATACTGTAATCTGTCATTATTCACGCAGGTCACTGTGGTGGAAAGGTAGCCCCCGAGTTAATCATCCGACCTGCAGTCAGAAGAACACTATTGTTTCTTTTCAAGTGCTGATTGCAATGAGTTAATAATTTAAGCGAGGGTTGTGACTTCACTCGGGTTTTTGGGAGGCGTGTTGTTTTGTTACGCTTTTGGGAGGATGGGGGTGGAGAAAGTGCTGCTCGGGCATGATCGAAAGTGAAAGTGATCGCGATCAAGCGCGGCGAGCGAAGCGATCGAAAGACAGATGGCGGCTACGCGCGTGCACGCTTGTGTGCACGCAAGCTTTAGGCCACCAAAAGCCTGTGGCAGCACTTTGAAAACCCACACACTAAATGTCTCACAGGGCAGCGCATGCGCTGGCTCAGCAAGACCTAAAAATATATATATTATCCCCCTAATCCCCGTTCCCCCACACTTTAGTTTTGCAGCGGCCACCACTGACTGCTTACATCCAATTGTATTTTGTATTGTCTCTATAAGGGTGGAGATGTGTTGTAACCTCCTGTTGGTATAATGCATCCTCCCATTGATGTTCTCTTCCCTGCTGCTCAGCCTGCGTGTGAGGTCATTGGAAAGTTGAGAGTGTTGGTGTTTGGATTAGTGTCAGTTAAAGTGAATAGGCTGAGCAGCAAGGATGCTGCTCTTGTTGGGGCATTACATGGGAATCTACCATCTTACTGATAACCTGTAACTGAAGACATAACTTAAAGAATAAACCTGCAACAGTAATCTACATGATTTCGCTATGTGGCTTCTTTTGTTACAACACACGGATTTATTGTGAAAGGGTTGTAAACATTTACTTAAATTAACATTAACTGAAATGAAATAGTTTACTAAAAGTTAGGAGGTGTTCAGTACTTATAACAGATCGATAGTAACATCTGGCAGAGAAACGCCCATAATGCATAGGTCTAAGGAAAGGCGATGAAGCTCAGAGCGCCAGGTTAGGACATAGAATGTCAGGTGAGGACTGTCATAGAGTGCCAAGTTCGGTCAAAGAGCGCCAAGTTAGATTATGAAGGATTTGTGGACATTTCACTACGTGGCAAACACAGAATCACTCTCGACACCAGTGTTTGCCCTGTGGTGTTTGCCTGTGGTGTGCGTGCCCACACGTAATCCTGCTACCCTTCCCAACCTGCCGACTGTCATTTTCCCACCTGTAACTGTATTGCTAGTTAGTTAGGAGCTGCAGTGCAGGCAGCAAAATGTCCCTCGCCAGGATCAACACGGCCCAAAGTGTGCACCGGTATGGGGCGCCTGTTTACAACATAAAGTCCACAGTTAGGGCAGAGAGGGCCAAGATGAAGCAGAGAGTTCCAGATCGGGCTATAAACCCTTAGATTTCTGTAATGAAATAGCACGCATCCAAACTGAATACGGTATTTTGCCACATGGTGGAAACGTTACTCAGATGGCAATGTTTGCCAGAAAGGGACATATGTTGTGTTGATAAAGTGTTTATTTGGCCGACATGGATTACATTTCCTATTGGCACCCATATTACCTTGGACTCCAGAGAAAACGTTTATTGTGGCCGAACATATCTAAAGTTTCAATATGACAGGAGGCTATTAACGAGAGCTGCCACTACTGTAGGTCTGTAATAGCTTGGAATAAAGGGAATAGCCCACACTGTTAACACAGTAAGAGATTGAACACCATTTGCACATTATATAAAAGAAAGAAGCTTTACATATGATAAAACAAAAAGAAAGAATGTAAACCTTTTCTCTGATACCCTCTACCCTAAATATATATAATAACAAAATATAGGAGAAAAATTAACTCAAACGTAAAGAATAAGGACTAGGAATGAATCTATGATTTCATAAGTTTAAGTGACAAGCCTTCAAATTATTTCTAAAAAGAAGTAGGGAGTGAGCAGTACTTAACTTGTAAAGTGCCACGGCTCGCGTCAGGAGGCCACTGCAGCCTACACCACACATTGCCCCTGCCATGCTGCACTGTTAGTAACAGCACAAACACTAACCATCACACTCCTGCAAGAGTGACAATTCCGACTATTTCAGGCCCCCAAAGCTATATTAATGGCTTGGGCGGCAGGTAATAGTAATTTCTAATGTATATTGAATTAATCATTAACTGTTGTTGGTCATCTCTAAATCAGCCAGACAGCGCCACTTTGTGGCAGACTGTCAATTAACTGCTGTGCTGATCACCGGAAACCACTGGCTCAAATTAAGCACTGGGAAAGAGCCAGTCAAAGACTAGGAGGGAGGCTATTCCACAAATAATGAGCAGGGGAAGGAAAAGGCTTGTTTTTCAGTTTCAGACCTTTTTGGCCTAAAAGGGGGCTTCCGAAGAGTGTAGACAGTATGCAGTTGGCATTAGCCACAAATAAGAACACCACCTAAATTCATGCCATTAATGACACTGGTATTATTCCTAGTTTTTCATCTGACAATGTAATGTATTGTGGATTTTGTAGTCTTTGGTGTTTGTCCATTGAACTATTTAAACTAACACAAATCCTGATAGCAATGAGCTTTAGGTTAAGAGCCAAGAAATTGAATTTGTGTCCTTAGGGACCTGCAATGAGGTGGTCACTCTATCACCAGAAACCTTCAGCAAAATGCCTAAACAGCAAAACAAAAAGCCTTAGACTCTATCCAAACCAGCATCATCAATCAGTGCAGTTGCCTAAGGGTAGGAGAAATGTGGTCAGACACTGCGAGTTGTTGCATGGGAGACTGATCTTATAGGGTGCAAAGAAGACTGAGGCAGCCCAAAAAGAAGGGTATTTTCATAATAATAGGCGGAAGTTGAGCGAATTTGCAATGCTGCGAAAATATTCTAGAGAAATAATGCTTCTTATATGTATATTAACAGTAATTTGAAAGTAGGTAATTACATTCTCTTAGTTTTTATTGTTCCTTAGAACATATTGTTTCCAGGTTTAGTCTGATGAATAGCATTTAATCCAAATATCAAGCAGCACAGCAAAATAATGAAAGGACAATTTTCTTTTCAACTGGCCAGGTCTCCCGCTAGAACAGGGTCAGTTGTAGCATACTGCTAAACTACATACAATTTGATACAGTTGATATGGAGGTTTTCACTCAATACAAGTCTGTGTAACCTAGAGTACGAAGACTGCATTAGGTAAAAGGGTTTGCAATTTGTGCACCAACTTTTACTGAATGCATTCTAATTTGGCGAATCGACCTATGTTCTAATACATAGTGGGCCGTACTTGAACCTACCTCATGAATTTTAAGGAGGTTGGTCTTATATTGCGACCCATTACGATTGGCTACAATGACCGGCATGGGGGTCTACTGGTCAGCAGACCACATGAGCAGACCGCCATAAAATATATATATTGTTTTAATGCAGCCCCTTTTCCCAAGGGATTCCTTTAAAAAAGAAAATGTAGCATTTACAAACTTTATTTAATATTAAGCAGTGGTCCATTGGACAACTGCCTACTCTTTTTTTTTGTACTATTCACAAAGGGGAACAGGTCTCTTGGGAATCAGTATTTGGAAGAAACACCCTCAAAACTCCCCTTCCAAATAGCAATTCTTAATGTTTCCTCAACCCATTTAACGATTTGGAAAACCTGTTCCAAATTGTTAAATGGGTTTAGACATTTATTATTGTTATTTAAAAAGTGTTTTAGTGGTTGCAAACTCTCAGATTTTCCAAATTGGAGGGTTTAAGACTCTTAAAACTCTTTGTATATGAGGCCCTAGTCGCTTGTCAAAAACTTTTTACTTGTAGCAAAAATGTATCTAATGAGGCGATAGCAGGATCTTCTCCCCGATGAAGGGCAAGTTGGTCTTGTGGAGGTGATATCATTCATGAATATTGAGCTCATTATTCTCCCGAAATCCCGCTTTATGTTGCCAGAACTGAAAGCGAGGTTATGGTCTGCAAAATGTGCAAATGTGAAATTTTGAGTAATATGTCTTTGGGGCCTCCTAGAGTCATGAACCTTACCAAGCATGGTCAATAGGTACTTCAATAGGATATGAAATAACATCCATATATCTTTATGAAATATACCACTAAATATATATCACTGTACTCCTTGTCATACATATGTGAACAATAATACTGTAAAAAATATCTGAATACTTGGTATGTATATATCTTATATATATTTTCAAAATTCCTTATTGTCCTGCTCAGTAGAATAGGATAGGAGTTCAGTCAATTAATAGTTAAGTTAACTAGGAACTCTTGATTGTTTTTTTTGGGTCAAAAATATAAATTAATTTGGCGATCTATTAAGTATGGGAAATATACTTAACAACTAGGGGTGGAACATTTTTTATTAAATGGTAAACAGATGAGAAACCTCAGGCAGCTCCTCCTGTTTTCACTGGTTTTGCATTGATTGCCCTGAATTAAAAACAGATAGAATACAGTCAGGATTCCCAAAAACACAGGTATTCCTAGTTCCACGTAGTAAGGAATGCAGTGAACAAGAAATACTTGTGCGCTCTAGCACTTCCCAGGACAGGCAATGCAATTCCACCAATATCCACAGCTGGGGTGGCTTGTGTGTGGTATCTGTACCTTGTTGGCAGGTGCTGCACACAGGCTGTCTTGCTGAGGAAATTTCTATTAGGTGCCTTGTTGGGGGCCCAGGCAAAGAAATTACCTTAATGCAATTACCATTAAGTTAATTACATTGCCTAACCCATCACGGTGCTCCTAAAAGCAACTCTGTTGGACTTTCGACTTCGTTTTTTTTTAACCTGTGGAACAACCCTAATTTGCCTCTGCAGGTGGAAAAACTTTCCAAATTTCACAAGTTTGGAAATTCTCCAGTAATTCCTCAACCCGTGCTAACAATCAAGTTAAATCATTTCTGGAGATTTAATATTTTAAAGTACAATTGGGAGCTATATAAATGCAAACCTTTTACTCTTCTATCCTCCTCTATCCTTCTCAATGCAAATAACAGACTAACATATCCACTGCTCAAATTAATTTCATATTTCACTAGACTAATTCACCACTAATCCTATTTGAGTTCCGGAGTAGCGTGCGACTTGCCGAAAAAGTGCTTCAACACCTCATCAGGGGCAGTGAGCACTATATAAATGCAATTACAATACAATACAATTTCATAGTATAAATACAAGTTTACCGATGGTGACCTCCAGTTAACCTTCTTTAAAGGTAAAAGCACCACATGCAAAGTTATGACCGCACTTTAATTCTTTGATGATGTTTGTCAAAATCCCGTCCTATAATATTCTTGGCATAGATTCATAGAGAGGTTAAGAAGATTCAACATAGTGTAAGTGAACTGCATAGGCAAGGACCGGGCTAATGTCCCCACAAGTAGAGCTTCATCTTTCCGGGGGTGAGAAGGGGTTTGTAGAAATACATATCCGAAAGTTGTTAAGTAACCACATAAAGAATTTCTGTTGTAGTTTTGCCAACACTAACAAGTTACCAATTGTTGGCTTTCCCCCAAATCATTAGTCAACGTAGTATTCCTCGATAGAAAGCCAATAGTAGTAACTTTTAAACAATCAGTTACTGTGCCATGCTCCAGTCATGCATCAATCAATTAGTAGGGATTTGTTAACTAAGTATGAAGAGTGTAGCGGCCAAGCGCGATACCATGAGGGTGTGTTTGCTGCGCTCCCCGGCCTGTGGCCTAAAATCAAGGAAATATCCACAATGGTGACGCCCATTCTTTCTTCAAAATAACGGCAACAATGAGGAAAGATAGTTGCATTTAAAAACAAAAGCCCTCATGGATCTCTACAGGGAGACTTCCAGCAAAAGTATTAATAAAAGAACCATGCTCCGGGGAAGCTCGCTGGCAGCAAAGATGGCCAGCACAGCGGACTGGGAATCTTGCTGATTCAGCAATGTGAGAGAACAGAGATTGCTTCTGTCCCAAGGTCTGATTCCCTACTGTGCAGAACGCAATAAGCAAGTGTATGCTACAGCAAGCAAAGCAGAGCTGGTGTGCAAGGTGGCGGCCTGTGTACCATGAAGGGAGATTAGGTCCACCTTCAGGCACCCAATGACATGGCAAGCACGGCGATGGGCCCAGGCGGTGAACAGGAGTGGAGGCCCTTCGAGGTAGACTGAGGCAAGCCCAGTGGATGTCAATATGTGTGCCCAAGGCCTCAATGGCCAATCAGAGGAGCAGTACTGACTGCCTACGAGAGGAGGGTTGGGCCAACTTGGTGCCCGTCGCGTGTTAATAGGCAGCTGTTGAGGGCCCTGAATGTTAGGACCTGCAGGGGGGTGACCCAAGACTAGAGGGATGTGCGGCCTTTGAAAACGAACCCCGTAGAGCTAGCCGGCAGTTAGGTGAAAGGGAATATTGCCACTAGATGGTGCGCCCTATGAAAGAAGGAGACCTGGCGGCCTTTAAAGAGATGTATTGATGTGGAGTAAATGTAAAAATACAGTTGTGTGAACATTAATGCCCATGAGTAATGGCTAGACTGTAGAGTAAAAAACTCAAAAATGAGCGCTAAAGCTAAGTAGACCGGGAGAGTAACAGCGCGATGCAAGCAAGGCCGGCATCGCTAACCTTTATAGGCATCAGTGACACGTAACAAAGAATCCAAAATGGTGAAAAATAAGCTCTAAAATTAGCACACTGTTATCAAACATAGACAAATGCACAAGGGCCATTCCCCCAATGAACATTGAGAGACAAGAACTAGAAGTAGCAAAGCCTGAGCTAAGGTTACTGGATGTCACAAAAGCAATACAAGAAACAAACGAGTATCACTGGGTGCCAAAGTGAATGCATTGGCCATAAGCCTAGGCCTGGTCAGGGCAGAGTTCCATAATGTTACAGATAGAGTGACCCAGGTGGAAACTCAGGCTGCATACACACATCATGCTGTAGTCCTAGTGCAAGAGAAGGTTGATGATGTAATGCACAGGACCCGAAATCTTGGACCCAGACTGGAGATGCGCAAGGAAGGTTACATAGAAACAATATTAGCCTTCTTGGACTTCTGGAAAGGGAAGAGGGGGAATGCCTCAAACTATAGACGTCAGCAGACCAACCACATCAATACTGACAGACAAAATTACATTGTTGACCGACAAGAGGCTTAAATGAGTACAACGAAATTGCAATGGTGGGACATGCCTTCAAAGGTCCATATTTACTTGTTTGCAAGAGACACATTTACTTCCTGAAGAGGAAGATTAAATAAAATGGAAGTGAAGGGGGAGGTGTACCATTTTGGTTGTGGCACACACGCTAGAGGCGTGTGGATATGGCTGTCTCAGAATGTGACATTCACTAAAGCTAAAGTTATCACGGAGAGCAAGGGAAGCTATGTGCTGGTGACTGGCAAATGGAATGGTAGAGATTAATGATGATGCGTGTATGCCTTGAATTCTCATTATTACAGCTATTGTACCGGGCCGGGTCAGTTGCGGATCCCATATCTGGGCGCGACGGTGCTCTGGATGGGGGATTTTAAATGTGTCCCTGACGAAAGAATAGACAGGTTGCTTCAGTGCCCTTCCTATATACAGAGAATTAGGTAGTCACTGACAAAGGTTATGAATGAGCTAGACCTGATATAGATATATAGAGAAAACAGAATCCTCACTCAAGAGAATTGTCATGCAATTTTCAGGCAGATGACACATACACCAGGTTAGATTTGGTATTAATAGACAAAGGGAGCTCACAGCAAATTTCAGACATGGTATACCTGTGTAGAGTATTGTCAGATGCCTCGCCACTCAGGTTCAGGTATCTCTGTCGGAAATGCAGGGCAGCTTTACCCTGTGGAGTCTGCCTGGTGCAGCACTTCAAAATGATGCATTTAGACAGACAATGAGGAAGGGAGTTCAGCAGCATTTTCTGCAAAATGCGGATATCGCAGGAAGGGGGTTTATAGAATACGATGCGTTGAAAGCGGGTTAATATGACATCCAGGATGAGACAAAAAGACCCTTAAATAGCAAGCAATGACAAAGATTTGGAGTTCTGACAGGCAGCCACGGTCCGTGCAGGTAACAGCAGTGGGGTCGTGTAAGGGGGGATTTCGAGGGACAATGCTGAGGGAAAATTAGTTACGTGCATGGACCATATAGGAGTGTCCGTGCACAGCGAGAC
Organism: Triturus cristatus; assembly: GCF_964204655.1. NCBI lineage: Eukaryota > Metazoa > Chordata > Amphibia > Caudata > Salamandridae > Triturus > Triturus cristatus. The sequence continues at coordinate 354,227,604 of NC_140592.1, read as the reverse complement.
ATACACAAGCTGAAATAATATATACTGGTAAAGTCGGTGAGAATGAGATGCTGCAAAATACAAAGCATAGGCAGGTTATTTACAGGGAAGGAGATAAGTTTGACACAAAGCTAGCCTAGCTATTGAAACGAGAAAGGGCTTCCATCAATATCGGGCAATTAGAGACGAGCTGGGCTTCAAGGTCAATATACACGAACAAAGAAACAAAGGGGCATATTTACAAGCCCCGTGCGCCACAATTGCGTCACTTTCCCCATGTTAAAATTGACGCAAAAGTGGCGCAAGGGGCTTGTAAATCTGCCCCAAAGTGTTTTTTGCTTACTGTAAACATCTGTATGCAATGCAAGAGATTTCCAATGGAGGGGTAGAGTACCCTGTACTGAAAGTACAAACAATTTGAATATTGATATAAGAGCAGAGTGACCTGTTGGAAACCCATAACAGTAGCGGAAATAAAAGACTTGATTAAAAAACTCCAAACCACCAGGGCTTGGCAGTCTTCCAGCAGATTGGTATCAAACGTATAGATTAACTGGTAGATAGACTGCCAAAGGTGTAGCATGAGGTACTTGAAAGAGGTGAATTTCCAAAGATAATGTGAGAAGTGGTAATCATTGTGCTTCTAGCCTATAGACCATTGTCCATGCTCAATACCATAACAAAATATTGGGTAACATTTTGGCAAAAGGGCTGAATAATCATAGACTTAGTGCATGCAGATGAAAACAGTTTGATACCATGTAGAAGAACCGCATTAAAAATATGGTGATTGGCACATTTGATGTGAGAAATAGAGAACAGTGAGACAGTAATGGCTCTCATGTCCTTAGACACAGAGCAAGCTTTTGACACTGTGGTGTGGCATTGCAATACATGTTTGCAGTACGTAAGGCAATTCATTTTGGACCTCCCTATATAAGAGTAATGTCTGCTTTGTTTGAAACCGCAGGCCATGGTCAGGACCAATAACTAATATTGAAAGTTTGGGAGCTAGAGAGGGGCACAATGTGATCTGCATTGGCTGTAGAGCCATTAGCTTGCGAGAAACTACATTACTGGGTGATCCAGACTTGAAATCGAAAACACACGGTGTTGCTATACACCATTGACTTACCTAATGAATCCAGTGGTCTACGTGGGGATATAGATGTGTACGTTGGAACAGTTCAGTAAGCACACAGCACCATGCGTAAATAAACAAAAATAAAGGGTGCACTGACGCAGGTTCCAAGGGACAGGCTGCAGAGAGTTGACATACCTTGGATAACAGACTCCTTTATGTATTATGATAGCAAATGCATAAAGCAGATGTCTTAAACTAAACCTAAATTACTTTACACTAGACATGGAGAAGGGTGTAGAACAGCATCTCCCAAACTACGGGTTACGACCAGCTGGATTGTCGCAAGATATTTTTTGGTGCATCCCGAAAGCCCAAGCAATAAATAAAGATACCTTTAAATTCTGTATCTTCTCATATTGCTGCACCTCAAAGACAAAGGTGAAATGTCAGACTATGTCTTCTGACAAATTGCTACTTGTGGTTTTAATATGGGGATTGGTGTTTACAAACTCCTATGAATTTGCAATCAGAGTAAGAAAAGTGAAGTGAATTATGTGACAATCTTGCTGGGGTACAGGGAGTATGAAATGAAAGGCTGTGGATTTCATTTTGTAACACACAACAAAATGTAAATACATATAAATGAGCTGTACAAATTCAGCAGGAATGAAAGCAACAAGCATTGGCATAGTCAATAGGTCTCGCCTTTGGGACCTTATAAGCGTTTAGCCATGCAACAGTTAATGTTGTTGCAGTAAAGATATTGTGCTGCGTAACTAAATACTTATAAGGTCCCAATGGCGATACCTATTGGCTATGCCAATGCTTGTTAGCTGGTAGCGGCTGGGCAGAGCACGCGCGTGCATGTGGTATAAATGACCGATCGTTGCCATAGTAACCAACGCCGTCACACACATGGCTGCCAGAGACATGGCGCACCTAAACAGAGGACAGAGTCAGACACAGAAGTAACCCCTACGATGATAGTGGTCGTCAAGCGGGAACCCACTGGGTCTATGCCATAGGATGCAGACTCCGCATTTGATGTGCACTCGCGATGCCTTGTTAGCGACCTGACTCGCAGCGCATCAACGGGCCAGACTTACAAACAAACAAGCACATTCTAACCAAGCTCAAACACATTCTGTAATTTGACCGTTCCATCAAAAAATAAAACTCTATTCATAATGACAAAATAAGGAGACACGTCTTTCTGTCCTCACCAAAAGATGTGAACTCTGAGGGCAACCAGCGACGTCTGATTAACCAGCAGAGGCAGCTTGAACGTACAGTTGCCAGCAGGGTGTGGGAGGGAGAGAGATAGAAAGGGAAAGGGAAAGAGTGTGAGAGAGAGGGGGAGAGAGAGAGCGAGAGAGGGGGAGAGAGAGAGCGAGAGAGAAAAAGAGAGAGCGGGAGGGACAGAGAGAAAGAGAGAGAGAGAAAGAAAAAAGAAGTGCATGAAAAGGAAGGGAAGAAATAGGAGGAGAAAAAGGATGAGGTTGCCTGGAGCCAGGGTGGTGACGGGCAACCCGTGGTAGAAGGTGAAGTAAATTATACCCAATACTGCTGGGATTGTTGGACAAGGGAGGAGCCTGGTCAAACATTTCTGGACAGGGGAGTAGCTTCAATTGGTGCAGCAGATGCAGTGACACCGGGATATAGAGGCTAAGGAATGAAGAGACGAGTGCAGACGTCAGAGAAGCTGTGAATAGACTGAAGAGACAAACGGGGACACAGCAACCAAGAGAAACGCTACGCTATACAACCATAATACATACAATGATCAATTTTTGAAATATATAGATGGAGATAGACATTGGTAAATAAATGAACGACAAACAGAAAATAGAGCTTAATGAAGGCGGGAGAAAGAGCAATAGGGGCGCGAGGGAGGCTGTAAACGAAGGACAGTCAATGACAGAGAAAGGGAAAAATAAACGGAAGGTGAGACTGAAAGGAAAGGAACAGGGAAGTGTGAACGGGGATGAACATGCACTGTAAAGCTAGGACCGAGAGAAAGGAGAGAAAGGGGCGGAAGAGCCAAGAAGCGTAATGCTATTTGCATTAAAGTAGCACTTTATACCCTTTGTAAGGCACCAAAGATCACTGTCGGAGCGGCAACGAGTGAATCTACGAGGTAGTGCGTGGTTGGAAGGAGGGTGTGGCTGAAATGTACATGCTCACGGGAGATTACGTCACCGCCGGCGAAATGTGTTGTCATAGGAATCTTGTCTTCTCAGAGTGGCGCTTTAAAGGAAAAAAATGGGAAGGGACTGGTGACTGCTTGAGGCGGGTCTTACGGCCACGTCTACTGAAAGGAGGAAGGCAAATTTTTCGGCGCCTCCCCGGCAGAGCACAGAGGAAAACGGCAGAAGCAGTCAGGGAAGAACGGATGCTTGGTGAGTGTTTGTTGTCTCTGTCGCGTCATGTGAGATGTGACCGCACTGCGCAGCCTGTTTTTGGTGTGCAGGAAGTGGGTACTTGGATATATTCAAGCAGAACCACCCACCTGTGTTTGTCAGTCACGTGTAGTAGGAGTCATACGTCTCATGTTACCCCAGCAATTTTTAACATGCCCCATATCACAGTGAGGCTTTACAATAAACTCACACGCCAGCTGAGTTGACCGAACACTTACCTTTGTTAAAATGCCCCATTCTGGTTTATAGCTGTTCCAGTGACCCAAGGCAATTCCCGATCTTGAAGGGTACCCAAGTTTTAAATATCCGCGCCCTGGCACTAATGTGGTTTGGATGCGAGGGAAAGTGAAAGGCTTCGTCCCCCCACAACCATAGAACTTCTCCACTCACCTACAATAAGTTGGCAAACTGCGGGAGCACATGCTGTGATGTCACACTTGCGGTAGTCTTTTGACAATTGTTCCTAAAGTGGCAATGTTTATCTTTGAATGTATTGGTTTGCAAGTAACGACAAGCACTGTAATACAAGCGCGGACCCGAAAGTTAATTGTGAGAGGGGGAGCAGAAGGGGAGACTTCGAGTGGTGCACGCGCGCGTGCTGGGGAGAGGCACGTCTGGCGAGTGGTGTGCGATGTGCGCGCACCATTGCGAGAGAGGAAAGCCAGATGGCGCCTCTGCTTGTAACTGTGCGCTTATCGCACACTCTCGGCCACACAAAAAGCTGTGGTCGGCTTTTTAAAAGCCCACTCACTAAATGTCTCCCAGTGCAGCGCATGCGCTGGCTCAGGCGAGACCTAAAAATGAAGCACATTTTTCTTGTAATTCTGAAGTGTGATGGAAGCAAAGCTTTGAATAGGATCAAAACGAATCAAGACACTTTGCCTGGTGATAAATAATCACTGAAACATGATTTCCACACATTATCATATGTGTGCAATATAGTTTTATCAGTATAACTGCAAGACTGTGCACATTTAGTGGCCATTTCAATGGAAAATTTGCTCTCTGTTAATGACAGTGTGCTACTGCACAATGTTTCAGTTACATTTAAAAATTGCCGTCCTCATGTCCCTTAAAGCTAGGTGGGTCGCAAATGTTTGTTGTTCTAAAAATTAGCCTGTGGTTCCAAAATGTTTGCGAAGCTCTGGTGTAGGATGTTGAAATGCAATACCTCTTTCCATGGCAGGTAGGATAACCATAAATAAAATGTTAGTGCTGCCCATGTGTCTATATATATTTCAGTCCAGTATGTATCTTATCCCTTGTACTAGCACCAGTAAACAAAAGCACCTGTGACTAACATAGTTTGGGGCACGAAAAGAATCAGAATAAAGATGGACATATTACAATGCCTGAGCAACAAAAGAGGCCTGAGGGTACCGGATCTGGAATTATACTATCGGACTAATCAGCTGCAATTTATGATTGGTATGATGCAGACAACAGTATAGATGGAGCCCTCCTGTAGAGTGTACTAATACAAGAGCATCTAATGGGACAGTTGTATGAGGTAGCACAAAGTAAGGGTGAAGATCCACGAAGTGAAACTGCGTGCTTGTAAAATGTATAGGTCCAGATGTAGCAAGCCGCTCTTCAGTTCCCACAGGCTGCCATTACGGGAGATTCTAGAATTTAGGTGGACCGATAGAGAATAAGTCATGAGTGTGTAGAAGAATGGGGGTTGTATGGAAGCAGGTGATCTATATGAGAATGGTGCTTTGATTACACTTGAACAAGCTGAGGAGCCCTTTCCGCAAGGGGTGGGACAATTCTTACACTACAATGTGATTAGAAGGATAGCCAATAAACTATGGGGGATAGTTCTGGGGGACCGGCGTAGATCCCACGCACTAGACATAGTGTTGCAAATGGATCAAGGTAGGGGGCATTTACGAGGATGTATATGGCACTGAGGGTGGATATCAATTAATCACTAAAGACCAGGCAAAAGTGGGAAGCAGATACTTGCTTTACGAATAAACACTGGCATGGGGCTCTAATACTTATACATATGTCCTCCAGTAATGCCACATGTAAGCTAATACAGATTTAAGGCCCAATTCCGATGTTGTTCGGAAGGCCTCAGAATCGGATTTGACTTTCCCAGATCCGATTGGTGACCCTTGTTTATGAGCAAATGGTACACAGGTCCGAACAACCAAGTACAATGCGAAGATCGCGTACGCGCCAACCGAATCGTTTTCGGGACCGAACCTGTCTGTACGACTCGTTCGTGGCCAAATCGTGCTGCGCTATGGAGCCGTATTCCAACCGACCAAGTACGATGCACTATTCGGACAGCCGCTTCGCCTCGGTCTCAGTAAGACGAAACGGCTGTCCGAAGCGTACTTCAGGGGGGCGTAGCATTTCCCCCTTCAGCCGGGGCCCTCCGAATCTGTCACAAGGGTTTGCCCATAGGTCACCCCGATCCAGGCATGCACAGTGTGGCGGGCACCATGGGGTGCCCACCATAGGGTGTACGCTTTTCCCCACCCACCCCTTTTCTGCTATGGGAGACTGTGTAAGCATCTGTACATGGGCTCCCATAGAGTTCAATTGGAGTCCGAGCGAACAGAGTCCTTAAGTATACGACAGCATTGTACTCGCTTGTTCAGACTCCCGCAGCACGTCTCGCTTGGAAAGCCCTACGGATCTGAGTCGTACGGAGGGCTTTCCTAGCGAGATCGGAATCGGGCCCTTAGTCTTATACAGTTCAATTTTGTGCCCGGAATATACATTACTCTTGTAGTGCCTGTTAAAGAGTATAGATTGTCTCAAATGTAAACAAACTAAAGTCATATATCAGCGCCCAACCTGAAACTGCCTAAGAATCAATGATCATTGGGTACCGGTATTGGGAGAATATCAGGTTAAATACGAGTTGAATTACCTCTGCGTCCTCAGGCATGTTTGCTAGGAGTAGGAGCTAGTCACACAAAAAGTAAAATAAAGAAAAGGTTCATTGGTTTTTCGTTGCTATTTCTGCTGGTAATACATTGGAGAAGCCCTGAAATCCAAAATGTAACCAGCTGGCTTAGAAAGGTGATTGAATGGTCTGTGGCTTAAGAAATAGAATGAGGCTAACTAGAAGAGACGATAGACTGCCTGCGAATTTGGAAATGTGGTATGCATTATTGAGAGACTTGCAGTTTCCATCAGATTAACTCCCAACATGACCAATAATAATCTTAGCTGTATGGTAGAAGGAAATAGGTACAGATTTAGAATTGGTGGGTTAAACAGAAAAGGACTGTTAAGCCGAGACATATAAAGATGTATGATACATAAATGTAGGACTGTAAGGTCTGGTGCATTACAGATTGTAACAAAAACCTATACTCGTGGCACAAGTTTGTATACTGTTTTCTTTATCACTTTGGAGCTGAGAAAAAAAATTCTGACATGCTCATCTGACAATCCGATGAAGTACAGGCCGACAGAGGTTTACATATAATTTGCTTGATTTGGATTGGACACTTTTATGTGTGTTTTTTTGCTCTTCTTCCCCTGTCGTTGAGGAAGAGTAAAATAAAAAAAATGCCCCACCCACCTGCCGAGTGGACAAATGTCCTTTTGCAAACCCTTAGTTGAACTGCCTCATTTAGACTTGCAAGGAAGTTTGGTGCTCTGGCAAAACACCATTTTGCAGTTCAATGGCTCCCCATCAGTTAAAAAGACTTTTTTGAGGCAGGGTCCATTATTTGACTTCCTTAGTTGGCGATGCCCTTACTAGCATTGTGAAAGAACTAGTCATACTCAGGATATGTTTACCTAAGCAGCAGAGCAAAAGGAGGTGGCTTTGAGGAGTGGTATTGTCCCTGGTTTTAAATTATTCAGTGTGCAGGTATGACCCTGATGTCTGAATGTATTTGCTCCTTGCTTTATTTGAGAGCATTTCAAATCCCAGAAGGCTGCAAAAGCTAGACTTCTAGTCGCTGAAGGAGTTGCTTTTTCCCTCAGTGAGTAGATGGTTGCTTATTGTTGTTTCTAGATGAATACAATTGTCCAAAGATTTACCAACGGTTTGCCATCATCTTGTGAGATGCATTTAGTTCTTGAAGCATGCAGTAATTTTGTTTTGCTCGAGCTTTTGAGGTACATCTCCAGGTATTAGTAAAATGCTCTAAGCTTTCTAATGAGTATATGAAGTCTTGGCAGAAATGGGTATGCCTGTGTTTATTTTGAATCTGCTTGTCCGACTGCATGAGGACAATTATGCCCAAGTGAGATGGGGGTCACAAGAACAGAAAACTGAAAGAATCTCAGTGAATAGAGGAGTTCGCCAGGGCTGTGTTATGTCCCCCACCCTGTTCTCTTTATATGTGAATGGGGTGGTTAGTTTTCTTCAGGAAATTCCATCTGATGCCCCAGCCCTGGCAGGAGATAGGATACCTACACTCCTCTTCGCTGATGATACCTTGTTGATCTCTAAGACCCCGGTCGGGTTGCAGAAGCTCTTAGATAGGTATAATCTTTTCTGCTCATTAAGAGGGTTGACTATTAACACCACAAAGACTAAATTAATGACATTCAGCCCCTATAAGCCCTTTAGGAACATCTTTTCTTTGGGTGGAGCATCTTTAAAAAGAGTTAGCACTTTTGACTATTTGGGTATTCGCCTTTCCGATACAATGCAATGGAAACCCCACATCAATAAGATGCTTTTGAATCATAGGCATGTGACTGGGGCAATAGGTAGGGAACATCGTCGCTCATGTAGCAGACCTGTTGCCCCAGCGCTCACGATCTATGCATCAAGGGCAGTAAGTTCCGCCCTGTATGGTGCAGAACTTTGGGGGTTTGACAATATGCAAGAGATCAGAAGTTCGGAACATAAGATCTTGAGAGGGCTTGTGTCCCTCCCCTGCAATGTTCCACTCAAGCCCTTGATGAGCGATATGGGAAGACGTTCTTTTAAAGACATTGCTAGATTAAGGCCATTGCTTTTTTGGGCCCGTTTGTTACGAACCCCTGAACTTGCTTGCTATACCACCGCACTTAAGGAGGTAATTGGCCTGGATTGTAATCATAGGGTCAGCTGGCTCAACAACGTCAAAAAACTTGTGTTCACTCTGGGTCTCAAAAGGTGTTGGGAAGGCCAGAACCCGCCTAGTAAGGATGAGCTCAAAAAGGCATACTGGCTTTGGGTTGATATGCAGGAATTTAGCAATCCAAATCTGGGGAGGATGGCAGATGAATTCTACCAGTTCAAACAACATATTTCCCTAGAGCCGTACCTTGATTTTATCAAAATCCCAAGAGATAGGGCACTCTATGTACAGTTTAGAGTAGGCTCTCTTTTGGTACGTGAGCTTACTGCAAAATGGAACCCCCCGCGCCAGACAATTGCGGACTGCCCTTGTTGCGAGGCACCAAAAGAGAGTGTGGCTCACCTCATGTTTGTGTGTCCAGCGTATTCAAGAGCTAGATCAAAGTGGCTCAAACCAATTTGTAGACAACTGGGCACTACAGCTCACATCTCTGCCCTGCGGATTTTGAAAACAGACTCTAGAGCTCTCTTTGTATGTGGTGTGGCGAAGTATCTTGGTTGTATTTGGTTTATCAGATCCAAATTTCTGCGCAGGGAGGTGTTAAATGAAATTGGAAATGTGATTGTGCTCCTTATGTTGGCTTTTCCCATATTTTTATTCTTTTAAATGACATCTAATAGCTGTATATGAAGTACGTCTTTTTTATTCTCATTTTAACCAAATTTATTTATTATAATCTGTTAAAAATTGTTAAGTATATAAATGGTATTTTTCTGGGTATGAAATTGTTACTTTTTTACTAACAAAACAATTACATCCTTTTAAACTCCTTTTGGAGCCATTGTATATAATTGTTCCACTTTTATCGTCTTAATGATAATTCTGCTTTTATGATATTTGTTTATCGAAATAAAGCCATTGAATACGAATAATGAGTATATGGCAGTTAAATGACATACTTTGATTATTTTATAGCAGAGACGTCAGTTGATGAAATTATGGTCTTGGTTGTTGATTTGTGTGAGTGTGTCCTCCTGGACCTGTGCAAAGTCAGAGAAGGATGAGAAGTGGGGGATATAGTTTTGTTGGATCCACAGGGTGAACATCAGCAGGGCTATGATTTGGTCAAGTAGGTTTGCTTCTTTCTCAGAAGAAGGTCACGAGACAATCTACAAATGTTAGGAAGAGAACCACAATAGTATTATTGGGGGAATGGGATGGATAGCTCTGTGAACTTACAAAAGGTCCAATACTGTAGTTTAGAGAGTGTTGTTTCCATTGTGCATGCATGCCTGGAGAAGAATCTTTTCAGTCTAAGGAAGGCCTCCTTGTGCGATCATTGCTATTTCATACCTTGGTGATTGCAGGAAAGTTTGCCTTTTTTCTAGCACCCTTCATATCCATTTCCGTTGTTGTATGCTGATCTAGCTGGTATGAACATGTATTTAAACAAATAGTTTACAAGATAAGTGTACAGAATGGATGAAATTAGGTTTACCTGTTCCCAATATGTGGTCAATATGGGAGATGGTCAAGAAGAGGAGACGCTGGAATTTGATATCCTAATGTAAATAGCTTTTCAACATAACTTCACAGTCTTCCTTCCACTGATTGGTTGACAGCAGCAGTTATCTCTGTTTCCATAGAAGGTTGGCGATAACTAGAAGAGTGTGATGGGCCACAGTGCCTAGTTGCAGTGACAATGGAAGATGAAGCATTTAAATTAGCATTGAACAGTTGCAGAGTCAAATCATGATGGCCAATTGCAAGGGGATTTGTAGAATTTAGCAAGGAGAGCAGCAAGTCTGGACAGCATCTCGGAAACCTGCAGTTAATTATAGTTTTCTTGTGTACTGCTATTGCTGATCCAATTTTATAATGTTTGTGATGTGAGATACAAACCACACTTTAATGTTGATGGTGAAACAAAAACATCTTGCATGAGAAACTTGGATGGAGATTATGTGACTCATAAACGGTTAGCATAGACAGGTTGTGATGGTCAATATACTGTTTACTGAACAATTCTTAGGAATACTACCATCTGGATGGCATTCAACAAGTACTTAATATTTGTATCTTTAATTTGAAAATAAAACCTTGTATGAATAGATTGGTGTTCTAAAAGTACTGATGAGCATGGAGTGGAATCATATGGTAGCTTCCCTGAGAGCTCAGTGTAAAGTTTGTTTGACATTGGGAAGATCAGTCCATGAAGAGCAGCAGTTCGCATTAGGTGGGATGGTGGATTGGATTTGTCCATTTGGCTAAGCTCTTTGAAATTGGGGATGAGGAAGATAAACAATCCCATTACCGTTATTCTCAATTTCATGTGTGAATCAAGTTTGCAGAGAAGGATTTTGTAGTCACTAATACTGAATGACAAAGTGAGATCTAAGGGCCAATAGATGATGTGTGTGTGGAGCTTCATTAACTACTTAATAAGTGGTAGGTTGGTTAAGGCAGCAGGGGCCTGATTTTATTGATCAAGCAAGTAGAATTTGTGTGGCTGTGCCAGTAGCAGTTCGGTAATATGATTTTCATTTGCGTCTATACCGTGAGCAACAAACAATTGTAGTCAGTATTGAATGCACCATGATGAACTGTGAAGTGTTATACTACATGTTGTGGGGAGAAAATGATCATATTATGTACATTTATACGATAAGGACCTGGTTTCCAAAGCATTGTTTCATGAGTTTTACTTCAAGAGGAATGTACACCTACTCACAAAAAATCAAGTGTGTCTTAAGAGAATTTGTGGAAACTTTGTATCTATCATATTTTATTCCTACATTAATGTCTTTCTGATGACAACTGATGGCAAAGAACCCCCCTCCCTCTACTGTTTAACATAATGAAAGGATACAATTCAAAAGGGTGACAACCCATAAATCTTTCAAATTATGTACAATTTTACAGTTAGTAATGCATACAATTATGAGAATATGAGGTAGGTCACACCTCCTTAAGAAGTCAGATCTTATATGAAGACTTTTAGGATTTCTCATTGTTTGCAAGTTGGAGAAAGAGGCAATTACTGTTTTAATTTTCATCGATATAGCACTACAGAAAAGACAATGTTAAAGAGGCAGATTGATTCCGACTATAATTTTTCTGTGCATATTCTTCTTGGTGTTCTAAAACCTTTGAAATGAGGTTGGATAACCATCCCACATCTGATCTCCTTTCTGTGGGAGTGGAATTCACTAGCTTAAATAAAAGCTTAAATATCTAAACATTGATGGGTCGTACCATGGTGGGAATACATTATAGAAAACTCACTCAGTCTTCATTGATTTAAAGTGTTCCATTAGGCATGTGTTGTCCTTAAGGTTTCAGCTTCAATCTTGTTTTCTTTCCTGGCCTCTGTCTGAGCTGCAGCTCTTGCTTTCCAGCTTTAAACTAAACATACCTATGATTTAAATTCACAATACATTCTTCCATGTACAATTGACCTATTACTAATATGAAATACCTGACAGATCGCTGTATTCAAAGTGACTCAAGGGAAGACTAAGATGACTTCCCAGTGCAGACTGCCATCTGCCAGGTGAGCTCAAAATATTTTGGCCAGAACCCACAAATTCAAGGCTCAGGTTTGTTGAATTAAATCTCACTCACTCATTCTCTATGAAGAAGACCCTCAGAAAGAGCCAAAAGGCCTTGACCATGAGTGTTTTACAAAATTTGTCACGAAAGCAAAAGTAAAACTTTTTAGGCCCCACAGGGCTATGTTTCCAGCTTGTGATAAGTTTGGACTTTGTCTGCCTTAAGCTTAACTTAATACAACTTTTCACCTTTTGTTCCTATGTTTCTCTCGCCTTTCATTATTATCAACCTTAATAAATGTTCTGATTCATTAATAGAATTAGTTGCTAATGATTTTCTGAAAGTGGATGAAACATAGAGGTGTTGCGTAACCTAACCCAACCCAGGGTAGCTTGGGACTCACAGTGTGTCATTCTGTTTGCTGATATTGATTGAGCATGTGGCTGTCTTTTGAATTAATGGTCACAACCTCTTTGTAACATTCTTGAGTGCTAACTGTATTTTAATGGGTAATCCCTGAGCTCAATATGACCTTTATTAATGGATAAAGAACCTTCACAGAGAAATCCTTTCCTATATGGTGTGCACCTCCTCCTGCGATTACCATTTCTCACTTTGATGATAGCACCCAAAGCTCTTGGAAAGTGCTGTAAGTGCAAAATATTTAAAAAAAAATAAAATCTTGCTTTACTATGATTTGGAAATTAATGTTCCTCCTGTACCTAAAAGCACAATTGTAGAAATATTGGGTTTGTTTTGATATTTGTTAAGATAGTGGCCTTGAAGTGAATCCTGGACATCTGAGTAAGCCATAAATAACATGTTCACAACTCTATATTAGGCATTAGCCTAGACTGTTGCTTTTGGATTGATGATAATGTGAATTCTTCAGAACAATCTGCTGCATGTCAGTTATTTTTGCATCGCTGGCCTGATGTCTTTAACTTGGCCAGAATATTATTTTCACATCGTGGTCCAGGCAGTGGTCTTGTCTAGCCCAGATGGTAGCAGTGCTGTTCTGCGTGCACTTTTTGTTTTCACCCTGAACCCTCTGTTTCATGAAGCGACAAAGGTGACTATATCTGTCTACTACCTTAACCATGTGCGCCCCTTGGTGTCATAGTTGTCATCAATGCAGAATTGACTGGAGTATCATTTCCGGAGGATGTGAGAAACCAACTGCACCCCGATATCCAATTATGACTTTCTTTTACGGTCTAGTACCAGAATATCATTGTCAGAATTTTGTCTTACATAGATATTTTTCATAACTTTTGGCTACCAGATATTGCATTATTGATGTTAACACTGGTAAATGTTATATTTTTTAAAACAATATTTAGGACTCAGTACGTATGTATGTATATACAATATTCTGCCCCTTCCCTTGCTTACTTTAGGGTTTATGGGAACCTTGGTTCATCACTGCTTCACATTGCCCATTTCTCTTCAGTTACTTGTCTTGGATGATCAAATAGTAATCAAGGCTGCTGACCAAAGGTGTAATGTGATCACATTTATCAGCTTGTCTTCTTGTATGGAAGTTGAGAGATTAGAAGGGTAGGGCAGAGATCAGGCTCCATTTAAGAAGTGAATGTTAAAACAGCACCTTAAAAATAAGCTTTCTCAAGTTATGCACCAGAGTTGTTGCATGGTGCTGGTGCCTTTGCCAGGGACATCTTACTGATTTCTGCGGCCTCAGACAAGATATATTTTAGGACTCTCTGCTTGGAATAGCTTTGAATTTATTACCCCCTTTTGCGTCATTCAAGCCAAACAATATTGAATTATTTATTAAACATTGAGAACAGGGTAAACAAACACTGCTGAAAGCTCAAGATTTTAGGTGTCCACGAGCCAAATAATAAAAAATAAGCTTGAACAAGAATTGATATAGGCATTTTTTTAGAGTATAGACAGTGCTTAATTTGAGATGATGATTGCCAGTCGGGGGCACCAGCACTTATTTCTGGGCACTAGAACGTATTTCCAGCATCAGATATTTTACCAAGTGCAAGAGAAGGAGAAACATATCAGAAAGGCACAGGGCGAGAAAGACGGTCACACCATAACAAAGAGAGAAAGCGAGAACCTGCAAGAGCGATAAAAAACAGACAGGAGTGTCTGGAAGTGGATCAAAGACTACTATCCTTTGCATTCAGCGCGCTGATGTCTAATTGCACCGCCACCGGCCTTTAGCAGAGTTCGGGCACCAGCACTGTTTCTTTCACAAATTAAGCACTGAGTATAGATCCACATTTTTGTACTTGCAACTACAACGTTTTAAATGGAATTCTGTTTCTAATCATCTTGTTACTCTCGTTGTATGCCAACATGGTAATGGTGACTTGTTAGATGTTTAGTGGACTAGTGCAAGGTATTGAAATAACATATTTGCACACAGCACTTGAAATTGCAGCTTTAGTTGCCAAATATTTTTTTAATCACAATTATTGCTCCCTTCAATACTGGCTTTATCGATGCAACATTGAAAATCAAAGTTCTGCTCTAAGGATTTTCACTATCGCATTCGTTAAAATCGAATAACTTTCTCCGAACTTCTCTTCCACTGCCATGTCTCTCTTGACCTGTTTATATGTGTGCACTTCTCTGGCTAGGCAGTTCCGTGACCTTGCTAACCAGGAGAAAAGGGGGGGATGCAGAATGCAGGAGATGGACAGAGACATAAAGAGAATAGTATAGCTAAATACGTGAAGTAGAGAGAGAATGGGTAGAGCTAGAGATGATGTAGAAAGATCTGTCAGGTAGAAAGAGAAGTAAAGTAGATAGAGAAACGTGAGCAAACTATAAGGAAAGATAAAGAGAGGTAGAAAGAGAAAAATGTAGGTAGATAACGAGAGTTAAAGAAGTAGGTAAGATTTTACAGTGTGGTAGAGAGTTAGAGAGAAAGAAAGAGATAGGAAGAAGGAACTGTGGAGAGAGAAAAAGAAGCACAGTACTCCAGGGGGTGAGGTAGTGAGAGATAAAGGTAATGTAGAAAACGAGATGAATTAATCAGAGGGAAATTCAAGTGCAGAGGTGTACATGAGAGAGGCATGAACCCAGATCGATCAGGGTGGATAAGAGTGGTGATATGGGTCCGCAAGCGGTTAGCCAATGCCTTGGCCAATATTTTGGCCTCCACGTTTAGGATCGAGATGGGGCAATATGAAGCATGCTGGTCCGGGAGTCTTCCCGGTTTATGAAACCACCACCACCTCGGCATGTCTCCAATTCTGCGGGAGGCAACCCTGCTCACAAGACTCTTCTACAACCCTGAGGTAATGAGGTCCTAGCTGCAAAACGAATTTCTTAAAGAACTCATAGGGTAACCCATTGGGCCCCGGCTCCTTACCCGAGTTCAGGTCTCCCAGGGCTGCTCCCAATTCTTCCACAGTAAGTGGGAGATCCAGCTCCACGCTCACCTCGTCAGATAATGCCTGAGGCGGGAGTTCATCCAGGAACTGGCCTATCACATCCTCATGGAGGCTTTCTTTGGGGGCGTACAGCTCTGCGAAATATGTAGAAAAGCTTTCGGCGATATCCAGGGAGTCTGTGAGAGACCCTCCATCCGGGCCCACTATCTCGGGGAGGGGTTGAGAATGAAACAACCCCTGACAAAGCCTAGGAAGCATCTTACTGGATTTATCCCCCCACTGATAGACTTGGCTGCACGTTGCCAACCAGGCAAGACGGGCCTCATCGAGGAGGAGGGCTGCATAGTTCTGTTGCCCCAGGTGCAGCTGCTGTTGTATAAGGTGTCCCCCCTCTTATCGACTACGATGCTCAAGTTCCCCAATATTTGTCTCAGCTTGAAGCAGGGCCTCCCTCTGAGTCCTACGAGCTGCCGCACAATAGGAGATATCCACTCCCCGCAGGGTGGGCTTCATTGCCTCCCATATAGGTTCTGCCTCCGAAACCGACCCCACATTAAGCGTCAAGTATTGATCTAGCGCACCCTCTAGGCACTCCTATAGTCCGCCTTCTGGAGATTCCACGTCGAGAGAAGCCAACGGAAGGGCCGCCTCGCCCATCCCATTCGCAGCGTCAGAGACACCGATGAATGGTCGGAAAGACCCCACGGGAGAATATCTGCCTCCACTACCCGAGCCGCAGCTGCCCTGGGAACGAACAGATAATCCAGGCGGGAGAAGAAATTATGAACCGCAGAGAGAAATGTGTAGCCCTGGTCCTCTCTGTGCAACCGGCGCCAGGGGTCTACCCAGTGGAGGGCTGATATTAGGGAGGAAAGTTTTGTGACTGGACCAGTCACAGCGCCCTCCCCTGGCCGCCAGCGATCCATGGCTATGTCCAAGACATCATTCCAGTCTCCCCCTATTACAGATAGACCGTCCAGAATATCTGCCCTTAGTGCCATGAGCCGCTCCAGCTGTGTCCAGGAAAGAGGAGGGGGGACATAGACACATCCCAATACTACTGGTTCTTCCCTGATCATGCCTTGCAGAAACAAGTACCGCCTCTGGGTGTCGCCCCACGTCTTAGTATGTGTATATGGGACTCTGCGGTGAATCAAGATTGCCACCCCCGTGACCCTCTCACAAATCCAGAATGAAACACTTGTGTGTAGCCATACCGCTGAAAGCAGAGGGCCTTCGAGCCCATAAGATACGTTTCCTGTACCATGAGTATATCTGCATGGGCCCTCTTAGCATATTGGAGGATAGCCCCCCTCTTGATTTTATCCAGGGTCCCCTGACATTCCAGCTCACCACCCTGAAAGCCTCAGAGGAATCCCGGGCCCGTCAGGTGATCCGGCCATGGAGGACCGTGGTAGAATGGTGGGGTGCAGAGAAGAGTGTGCGGCCCAAGCCTAGTGGGCCAATAGTGGAGCAATGGAGTGCGACTTGATAACAAAAACATAAACAGAAACCAAAACATCCCAACAAACCCCCCACCCTATACTCCAATAACACTGAAGCATCTGTCGCGGTGAGTGTCACCCGCAGACCCCAACTGGGAGTCCCGGTGCACCTCAGCCAATGGATCCCCAATGTACAGCCCAAAATCGGCGGGCAGCCCCTCTACTGGAAGCCCAACATGGAAGCCGGCCTTCACATGAACCCTACCGATCCATACGACAATATCTGAGTTATCAGGGACTGTGAGCTCCCCCTTCAATTAGGAGCCTGAAGGAATCTGCTGGAAGGCCAAACCGGCCCTGGAGGCCACACTGCAGGAGCGGGATAGGCGTTGGTATCTGGACCGCCGGCGATCTTTAGGTTTCAGTTGAGAATGCTTGCGAGCAGCCTCACTAGAGGAAGAGTCAGAGTCCCTTGGAGGCGGGGAGTGAGGACGCAGCTGTACCTTCTCTTCCGGCGTGTTGAAGAAATCGGTCCGGGATCTATATACCACCCGCAGCAAGCCGGATATAGCAGAGCTTATGGAAGATTAATGTCTCTGAGTCTTGCCTTAGCGGATAAGAATGACTGCCTCCGTTTTTGAACTAGCTTTGTATAGTCAGGAAAAATCAATATACGCGCATTTTCAAAAGTAAATGTTCCTTGGCCCTAGCCTGTTTAAAATTATGTCATGGTCATGATAGTTCAACAAGTTTGCAATGGCGGGCTTCAGATGGGCCCCAGGCGGAGGTTTTTGCATAAGAGCACGGTGAGCGCGCTCTATCACAAAGCAAGGGGACAGGAACTCCGGGGGAACCCAACTCTCCAACCATCGAGTAAGAAACTGCTCCATGTCCCCCCCTCACATCCTTACGGAAAACCAACAAAGCGGAGGTTGTTTCACCTGGCGCGGCCCTCTGTGTTCTCCACACGTGTCGCCAGGCCCCGCCTGGTTGTCTCGAGGGTGGCCACGCGTTTCTGTAGAGTAGTAACTTCTTCCTCCACCCCCGATATCCGCGTTTCAGTCTCTGTGATGCGGGCCACCGTGTTCCGCAGAGCATGACATCTGAGCCTACCGCTCCGATCTTAGCATCGAGGACATCTCGAGACTACGTAAGCGTGGCCATGAGCGCAGAATTGTCTGGTATCTCAGGACCCACTCCCTGTCCTCCCGTCGGTGCCGCCGCCACGGCCCCAGGGCCCGTGTATTTATCGAGCATGCTCTGCTTGGCCATAGTCTCAACCGGGCCCGTCCAACACCCGTGCACCCAGTACCAGTCCAACTAACTGCTCCTCTCGAGAGCACAGGCCCCTCCGGCGTGGGAATATGGGGACGCTCGGTGTAGAGGGCCTCAGCGCCGCGAATACAAGCCCCACACGATCCGACCAGGCCACAGGGCCTCAGCAGACCACGGGGAGCAGGCAGAAAGGGCCCCCGGGGGACGCTCAGGATACCACGGATTGAAGGCACTGGCCGACTGACAGGACAGAGGGGCCGTTCAAACTCAAGCGGGCCGCTCTGCAACCTCCGCAGTAGAGACAGTCATTCAAGGCCAGACTCGGCCAAGATCAGGCGGGCCCCCTCACTCTCCACAGAGTCGCCAAGGTATTCGCAGCTGCCACCACAGGGCACTGAGCTGCAGCCAAGAACACCAATCTGCCGCAGCCATCCTCACAAGGCAACCCCCCCGCACGACCTGAAATGGCCGATGATGCGGGGGCACGATGATGCTGGGGGAGATCGTGGGTGTCAGCGGCCCGCCAGGTGTCCAACAGCAAGCCTAGAACCCGGTACAAGACTGGCACATGGCCTCTGGTCACGGCCCTAAGCGCTTCGGCAAGCGGCATCCCCCGCGGCTCAAGAATGCCGCCGATAGCCCCAATGGTAAATATAAGGCTTCTTTCTTTTGTATTAACTCTTTTCTGTACAACACTGTGATGGGATCAGCATATCTGTTTCATTTTCTGAAAATTGTAATCCAGTTGAAATTAAGCATCTGGATGGTGGTTTTTGTTTAAACCACTCTCATACGATGATATAATTAAAGCCAGTAGGCCTGGCTTGAATTTCAGCTCTGACCATAACATAACAAGCATTGGCATAGCCAATAGGTCTCGCCTTTGGGACCTTATAAGTGATTAGCCATGCAACAGTTGCATAACTAAATACTTATAAGGTCCCAAAAGCGAGACCTATTGGCCGCAAAAGTGATCGCGATCGCGATCAAACATCAAAGCGGCCGCGAAAGTGAAAGTAATCGCAGCCAAGCGCGGCGCGCGCGCCCGCGCACATCCACTGTAGCTCTAGGCTGGCCTGGTAGCACTTTTTGGAGCCCTCTCAATAAGTCTCGCCAGACCAGCGCATGCGTTGGGTCATGCGAGACCTAAAAAGGCCTGCTGCAATGAGAAAAATAAAAAAAAGGTAGCTTTCTGTAAACAGTGCCTCTATGATATAAAGACGTTAACATGTCATGATTCATTGTACTTTTGAGATGTCAACTAGTCCTTAAAAGAGGAATGAAAGACCAAATTGCATGAGGTAAGAGAGATGCTCCTGTCTGTGGAGCCAAAGATCAGATGTGTACACCTACCTGCATTGGGAATAATATCCCAGACAGCATTGCGCTGTCAAGCCAGACCTAAAAATGTGACACTGAAACGATCGTGTCTGAGTGACCTGATTTCCACATCCACAAAACCCTTTATCCTCTTTGCACTATTGACTTTGTTGTTAAAAAAAAAATCCCATTTCACACCCCAGTATGTTTCATATGTCATTGTTATGTGTTGGGCGCAGTTGCCAGTATGTTGTTACTTCTTTGATGAAAACTTTCACACTTGTAATGAGTTGATGTCTGAACTCACCGCTTCCCTCTGTTCTTTGCAGCCAGTACGAGACGGTGGTGCCCGTGGAAGATACTGTTGTCACCGAGGTAACCACCACGCTGCAGGAATGGTCCTTCCTATGGAAGCAGCTATATGTGGTGAGTACCCAGTCAGGCAGATTGCTAGGAACACAGAGGATCAGTGGCGTAACTATAATTGAGGGGGCCCCCCTGCAAGGTACGTGGAAGGGCCCCCTCCGGACTCCATCAGGGGCTCCCCGGCAGAAGTGCAGTGCTGAGGGGGCCCCCTGGAGCTTGGGCCCCCCGCACTGCTGGGGATGGGGGGGCCTGTGTTACGCCCCTGCAGCTGATCTGTCTTTAAATGGACCTTATAGGACATTGTTCTTCCAGGGTATGTTTTATATTTTCTTTCACGTTAGTCGATTTAATTACATTGCTTGGATGGTTTTACATTTGAATTTTTTAAAAACAAAAAATGATGACGACCACACACAAAATAAAGATAGTTACTCCGCCTAGCACGATTCTAAATGCTAATGACGTGAAAGTCAAGTCATGGAATAAGTAATGGAAGTTCGAGCTGAACAAAAAGGAGCGCACTGATTATACTCCACTTGAGGTGAGCAGATAAAACGGGTACCGATAAGGAGAACTGAGTTTAACTGAATTCAAACAAGCAAATTGATGACAAGTGACTGACGCGGGAGAATGGAGAAGACTCCAGGACAGTAAGTTGCAGAAAAGGACACTCACAACTAAACAAACAGATGAAGGAAGGAGTACATTGCTAATATAAAATGCTGATGACAAATTAATTCCTGCATCGCTAGAAATGTGGGTCAATGAATACGTTTGAATTTAATTGATTTGTGATTGCTCTAATGACTAGAAAGCTAGCTTTGTACTAGAGAAGTTGCAAACTTTATGGTAGATCTAACCCCCCTTCCCCACTTGACAGACTTTGTGAGTCGTATTCCACTTCACAAAGGGTGCGGAGGGATGTACTTTGCATCCCTGCTGGACTACAGTCCGCCATATTGAGAGCTCTTTCCCTGCCTGATAGAGAAATCTGTCCCTTCAGACGAGTTGCTGCCAAGGTGCTTCCCTAAAGGCACTGAAGCTTTGCTATGTGGATGCCATGTTTAGTAGAACCTCACATCAAAGTTTTAGTTTTTCATAAACAAACTGCAAAAGTGGGAGTGGCAGTTTTCACTCTACGTGTGAGGGTCATTTTTTTGGTTTTCCTGTTCTGGGCCACCAGACTTTCTCTTGTGGTCCTAAAGAGCTGAAACATACAGCGGAATGTCTGTCATATATATGGTAGACAGTAAGATGTACTTTGACCAACGCCCCATTGTCGTCGTTGAAGTTTTCCACTGGCAGAGCCAGCAAAGGCTTTGCTGAGGGAAACTCAGTGGTTGCCCCGACTCTGAATAGAACATGCTAACCTCAGGTTAGGTGGAGACCCTCGTCTGGCACTTTTTTGTGGCGTGGTACGCTGTCTGACGAACTCCAAATAGGGCACTTACAATTTCTCTTTTTTTAAATAAATGAATACAGTTCCATGTAAAGGTGTTGTGGTACTGTTTGTTCCAAAAGAGGGAAGAGCTCTAAAGGTTATGTCAAACCAAAATCACCGGCTTCTTCATATGCATGCACTGGGCTCTTTTTACAGGAATAATTTGGCTGGTGCAGAATACACTTTGGAAGTTCTGTAGCTAGTTACTCTCCCATGAGAATATGTCTTATGATAGGTTCCTTACTGCATAATATTGTGACGTACCTGCAACGTCAGACGCCCATGAGGAACTGACTACAGAAAAGGAAGCGTTGACGGCCTTTGCAAAATTGCATAGTGTTTTAAAGGATTCATCTCTCAGCCGAAATAGTTCAGTACATATAGCCTATGTGTTCTTCTATCACAGATTTGTTTGCTCTCATTTAAAGCATTTTACTGTGTGTACTGGGGTTAGTGCTGCATTGACTTATCGAATGCACTTGAATTGTTTGATATAATTGTTCCTAAGACTGTGTGATGTAGTGGTATGACTAGGCTGAGCTTGTGATATCACCCTATCACCCAACAGAGATATCCTCAGTGGCACAAATTGATGCGTGCAATGGCCGTTTTTGAATCTGCCTACATTTCAGTTGTATTATTATAAATGACAAGTTTCTGCAGAACAGAACATTGTTTTCTTGCTTTTTGTTTGACCATAATCCTAAAATCTGACCGGAAACGTTGTATTTCGGTTCAAATATTCAGGCCCCAATTTACAGAGCTACTGTAAGTCTAACTTACCCGCTCAAAAGGCTCGATTTACAAGTCAAGGGTATTTGCAACAGGTGAACTTACATGCTTAAACTCCTTGACTTATGCACAACTGTACTCCATGACGGAGTAATACTGCATGGGAGTAAATGACATTCAGGGAGTGAGCATTTCAGGATAGCATTTCCCTTGAAAGTTTGAGAACATTCACAAACTTAAATATTTGCGAATATTCACCTAAAAAGCTGAGTCGGTGAGCTGATCAATCGCTACAGTCAGGTGTGTTATCTGAAGGTCCCATGTTTGCATGACAGAAAGGCAGACTCAACCTTTCATCCATGCTAGGCGGATAAATGGTGTACCATAAATTTAGGAAGGGCTAACATTAATTATTTACACCCCTTAGAAATGGCAGATGTTCTCTATATTTCGCTATTCATATTTATTTATTTATTGAAGGTATGTATACTGTGACTCGGCCATCAGGGTGCATCACTTATAACTGGGGAAGTATATAAAATTAGTTATTAGGTGAGTTGGGGAAGTAGGACGGAGGAAGAGAGAGTTCGATTCTGATCAGATGTGATTCAGAGTCTTTCTGTGACATTAGTGGTGAGTTAATTGACGTTTTTTTTCTGGAAGGTGAGAAGGGAAAAGGAACTCTCATAATTGGTGGAAGAGCAATTGACGATCTGTCAACATTTCAAGTATTTTTTTCTTTAGTGCTTTGAATTCATACATAGGTAGCTGCTCCTATGCTTCTAAAAATATCTTCATTTCTTCAAGTACTTAGCTACCACGACATGCTAATCAACTCACATAGACTGCAACAAATTACCTCTTAGAACTTAAGAAAAAAATGCATACTTCTGTCGGAGTCCAATCGGGTATAATTAGACTGATCATTTCATGATTCACGTTTTTGTTAATTACAACGGATAGGAAGCGCTTGCGAAAGAAGAAAAACCTGAAAAGCCTGGAATGATGGCTGCAGAATTTTACATAGGATATGTTCAAATCTTATTTCTTAGAGTACACAATCCCACTATTTCCAAAGGGAGATGAAGGTAGATTGGATGACCGTTTTAAACAGATACATTAATCTTTGTATTTGAAAATGCTCCTATTACCTGATAAAGCGGAAATATTACTCTTTCTGTCTGTAATCATCCAATGCATTCATAGTGGACACTATTGAACCCCAGTGCACTCAAACAGAACGTCAGTGAATATAGACTGCATCCCATGGTATGGAAAAATACATGAAGTACACCTCACTGCTCTCACACGATAACAAACTGATCTCCACCATCACAGCATACTCTCAAGGAGCTTCTATGCCAGCACACTGCACTCCTCTGTGCTCACATAACACCCCTGTGTGCACTCACATTACACCCATAGTACACAAACTGCCATTCAAAACACTCGCAAGACATTCGGCTACACCCCACATCATTGTCCTTCCTTACATTACTTTCTTCAAATTCCACCACACCCCTTTCTGTATACTTCCGCTTATCGATGCGTTAAGAGGGAGTGTTTGCACAAAGTGGGGAGCAGGCATGACTTTTCATTGATGGCAGTAGGTAAAGCCTAAACGTAATGATTGAAGAGTAGATAAAACATTTCCCAAATTCAAACACAATTTGGTCAAAAATGTAGACACTTGTGATGTATTGCAGGTATGTAGAGTGCATATTGAAAAGAGAAAAATTACCTGAGTTCTTTATTAGTACAAATTCAAACAACAAGAATGATACTTGAGGGTTGCCCTTGGTTTTGATCTGTTTGCTTGAAAATTCTTATTTCATCTTTTTTTTGTTCCACCTTATCAGCAACACAGCTCACTGGTTGTGAACATTGCTGCATTAAGATCTAGGCCCCATCTTGGTCTATTCAGAGGTCCAGATATCTGAAGAGGTTTTGAGGTTGCAGCGTCCCAAATCGCATAATCGGGACATTTGTGATTGCAAAATGACCATTTGTTATATACACACACCACAAGTTGTCATTCAGTAAAACAGTACTGAATCATAATTTGGGTTGGTGGCCGAATACTGATTCTGTATTTAGAAGAGGCATGTTTAAAGCTTCCTTTCCAAATACCAAACCAGAATGGTATGTATTATTGTTTTGCAACGAAAATCCAGTCGCAAAACATTAATACTTTACCGACTACAAACATGTAGTGGTAAGTCGTTCGCAAACTTGAAGGAGTCCCATTTGGGTCCCTTCCCCTTTGTAAGTGTAAAAAATAAATTCTTTAAGAGGAGTCAGTGGTCCACTGGACCATTGCCTCCTCCTAAACAAACAAAAAAAAGAAACTTGCCTTTTTAAATGTATCCCGTTTTCCTTTAACAAAAACGGGCTGCATTTAAAAAAAAAAAAAATTGCTTTATTTAAAGACAATCACAAACATGGGGTCTGGGATCTGGGGTCGGCTAACAGTGGCTGCAACCAAAATGTGAACGAATTTAAAGACCAACGTGAATAAGGTGTAGACTCTGCCCAATAATTTTTTTTGAACATGTCAAACTGTGTGAATTTTATAAGGCATTGGGCCAGAAAAACTGGCCATAATTAGAATGATTTATAATTGTATTTTGGATGCGATTTTCACGTGTCACTGAATTCAAATATAGCAATCAAAGGACCACCACAGTGATCTTTATTATTGATGGAGGTCGGGTTGAGATAGGAGTGATTGCAAGACAAATTTGTTGTTACATTTGTTGCTTTTTTCATAAAACCTTGAATAACATTGGAAGGTTTTAAAAAACATCCTGCTCTGGAGTTGTCCCGCCCAAGAACATTTGGGAAATTAGGGATGAATGTTACATGTTGAAGAACCTTCAGTCACTCAGTGGCCTAGATATTAACTAAGGAAGCTGTAGAGAAATGTATTGGCAAATTATATATGTCAAACATATTATGCATCAACTTTAGCTAGACCTTGGTAGGATTGAAAATCACTTAGCATGGAGGTGGTTGGTAGTTCTTCTTAAGGAACACCTGGTAGATTTAGTGAAATTAAAATATTTTAGTTTAGCAACATTAGTCAAAATGTGATTAAAACAACTTAACAGTAGGTTGGGATTGGCTTCAAAAATCTTTTGGGTTGGCCTGTATCAGATAGTGCAGTTTGTAGCACACAAAGAAAGTGAGATTGGGAAATCTTGGTAGTTTGTATGACCATTTTAAACCCTGGTAGTAGCCCACTTTGCTATTTTTCACAATGTCATGTTTATGACACGTTGCAAGTTGTCCTAATAAATCTTTTGTATGCTGTACTCTTTAAGTTTCCAAAATGTCTTTAATGTGCAAACTTTGCAAATTTTATAGTAGCCCTATTGGGAAATCCAATGGCAGATCCACAATTCTCTGATCGAAATTTTGAATGTTTTTTATTACAGTCTCAGTATCACAGCTGTCAGGGATGAGTGCAGCTTTGTAAGATACATGACCACTCTATTGTGGAATAAAATGTGCCAAACAGTTCCACAGCTTACCTAAATCCAACTGGCGAGCTGGACTGCACTCTCACTGGCGAGGTTTTAATAGGTTATTCGTCCCAGTTTCAGCCTCGAAGCAACCAGGAAACATTGCCCTGTGAGAATGAAGGCATATCATTTCATAAAACCACTTGCAGACCTGGCCATCGCAGAGGTCACAGTTATGAGATCTAAAATGAAATTGAAGCATGTAAACCCTATGAAAATTGAATTTGCCCATGCCTTAATATTCGAAGCTACTGCTGCAGCCTTCATGCAGCCTTTAAAAGTTTGAGCAGAGGAGATCTGAAGCCTTTCTCCTATGTGGGCACCGAGCAGCAACTTTCTCAGGTTTTGTTCAGCACCTCAATCTTCCCATACCATAAGGTTATTTATTAATGGAGGCGACTTTCTTAATCAAGCATGCTAGCCCAGAATACTCCAAACAGTTCCACGTGGGGGTCAGCATAATTATTGTACAATAAGCACAATTGGGAGATATTCCGCCCGATAAAGATTGGCAGATGCCAATGTTCTAAATTCTTTAAATGGAATTATAACACCCCCTTACTTTATTTTCCCAGTGCATATTAATAGGGAATATATGGACCATGCTGTATTACGAATACAGGTTCACGTGAAAATTAACACGTGACCGGCCTGTCTTGAATGCACTTGACCTGCAATAACACATCTAATTAAAAATCAGATCCGATTCCATTCCCTCCTTCCTACCTCTTCAAATGTTCATAATTGAAATCCTTACAGGCAATCATAACAAACCCCACTTCAGGGAGAACTGAGAATGTCCTTCATTCATGTATCCCCTTGGCAAAGCAGCAATCAAGATGCAGTGGCAACGTTTGCGCATCATGTTCTCCCCTTCGCTCCTCTCCCTAACACTCCTCTTCTCGCATCTCCATCCTTCCCCAACCTCACTTCCTGCATGTGCCATTTCTGAACTGTGAATTTAATCTTACCTGTACACATTTACAAAGTGCAGATTTGCACAGTCAGTACATTTGTCTGTCAGTTTTTGGTGTCAATTCCGCTGTTCATTTGAGTTGGTATTCCCAGCTTCACTCAACAGCAAATTTCAGATTAAATCTTCTATTTTATCCCTTTCAGCATGCAAAATTAACACTAATGTTCTCCCTTTACCCCGCATTTATAAATTTAGAGTAGATTTGTTACTTCTGAAAATGTTAACTCCTGACTTGAATTTGTCTTTAGGGTATATTGAAAGGACACCTATAAATCTGTTTGTCGTACACTTTTTTAACAAAATCGAGTTCTTTTTATCTTTCCACAGAGCGATTTCCAATTTTCAAGAGTTATGGTGTTTTGCCTTTGGTTTCAGGGAAGCAAGGTTATCGGCCATCAACTGATCACATAGATCAGAGGATGCTGTCTTGGCAACGATGCATTGTCCCCACATGCTCCTAAAATGCTGGAGGTTGCAAAAATAGTCAATTTCTGCAACAGCAAAAACATCTGTAATCTGTTGTTTGCACCTCAAGTGAAGAAGACAAAAAATGTCTACTGGGCTAGTTTGCCATATATTTAGGACAATACATTGTTCTTGCCTTATTTTGAAAAACAGTGTATCAGCAGCACTTTATTTGCTTCAGTATTTGGCCAACCTGCCAATATGGCACCCTGAACTTTTTGTTTGATAACCGAATCAAATGACTTCTCTTGTGCGCAGGTATACTTTTTTAGGTAAAATGTGTACTAGACACTTTCTCACATGGAATAGTAGACACCTTATGGGTGCATCCTACATTAACCATTAGGAACAGACATTTCGTATGTCCTCAAGAAGGAAACATACGGATAATTCTCATTAATCTGCGGACATAGACAGGACAAATGCCCACAAGCTGAATAGACCCATGTAGCTTGAGTCTGGGAACATCCAAGAGACGGAAGTCGTGGCAGTCTGTGAAATTCGTCGGAGAACTCACAATGATCGCCAAGATCACAGCATGTCTTGTTTCAGAAATACATTTTACTCCCACAATCTTGTTTATACCCAGTTGATATACACCAACATTTGAGATATTTACCTAAAGAAGGACTATTCACTTTTTATAAGAGAAGTGCAGAGTACATTACCTTAAGATCATCCATCACATGGACTTTTTAGTTATCTATGAAGTTATGATCATAGGAAACCTAGTCTTGTTGTGGGAAGCCATGCACAGTGCAGACCACATGCCACATTTTCTTGAACCGCTGTGTATAGCACATATGTATAATATCAATCTGTAATGCATTTTCTGGTGAATTCTATTACAAGTAGCATCATCTAATTGCTCATATTGTTATATTATCATGTCTTGTCTCTACGGGATACCAGAACATGGCAAATTCCGTAAAGAGTTGAAAACCTGGCTCTATGTTAATTAGCCCTAGTCCGTCCACTCGTGCAGTCTGCAAGCGCCATGAGACTCTTGCTGAGTGATATGTGCTCGATATAAATTCTCTTGACTTGACTTGACTTGATTATCATTTGTTTAGCACCTTCTACCATTAGTTTTGCATTATAACACTTTTTAGATCAAAGCTTCCCAGACAGCACAGCTGTCTGTCTGGTTTGCAAAGACATCTTGGGGACTTTCCGAACGCTTCCCTGGGAATGCATTACGGCCATAGCTTACCATTTGCTTTTTGGTTTGTAACTCACAGCTTGCTGGCTTTCTATTAGTTGGCTTTATTTGTTGTAGGCTGTCCAGCTTGAGTTAATCCCTCCCTTGGGGCATACCCTGTTCACCATTGTTCCTTATATTGTCCCACAAGTCCTCGCTTTCTGTAAACAGGCCTTTATATTCATGTTCTTATCTTGTCACATTTTCTGTGTATTCAAAGACTTAAGTCAAATGGCAGGCTCTGTCTTCCAGGGAGCTTGCTGTTTACTGTTTTTTCTCTAGCTTTTCAAAGTGAGATAATGTATGTTACATTCCTGTTGGCTATCCATATGAGAGCAAAGGCTGTAAGATGTTTTTTTCTAGCACACAACAAAATCTAAATGTCTGTAAAACAACTGACCAAATATATCAGAATATATCAGAATTAGGAAAGCACAAATGATGATTTTTTTTTGTAATTCAGAAGTGCGGAGGAAACAACTTATTTAATACAATCAAAACAATCTGTACACTTGGTGATGACATTTTCACACATTGTCATTTACACTCTATACATTTTTATCAGAAAGACAACTGTGTGCAAATGCAATTGTCATTTCAATTGAAGATGCGTTGTCTGTGATTGCAGTGCACTACCAAGCCATGCATATTCCACTCTACATAATTCAACTCTAGGACACTCTATGCCAGTCCACTCTACGACAAACCACGCCACCCTAAGCTACTCCACTCTGGCACTCTACTTCACTGTATGCCACTCTACACTACTCTACTCCACTCTATACTTCTATACTCCACTCCACTCTACAACACTCCATGCCACTCTACTCAAAGACTCCACTTCCCTCTATGCCACGCCACTCCACTCTATTCCACTCCACCCTATGCCACTCCAATCAATGAAACTTCACTCTGATACTCTACTCCACAGTACTCTATGACAATCTACTCCACACGACTTTACACCACTCCACTCTACTCTATTCTAATCTATTCCACTTCACTGTGCGCCACTCTACTTCACTCCGTTATGCTCTAGGCCACTCTACTTCCCTCCACGCCACTTCACAACACTCCCCACTACGCCACTCCACACCACTATACAACACTCCACTCCATGATACTCCACTCTATGACCGTATACTCTACTCCACTTTACTTTACAGCACTCTACTCCACTCTATGCATCTCTACACCACTCCACTGTGCAGCTGTCAAGTGCCACTCAACTCCACTTCACTCTGAGCCACACCACTCTCTGACACTCCACACTATGCCACTCCACTCTATGACACTCTACGATATTCCACTCTAACACACTTTATGCCACTTCCCTCTACGACCTTCTACGCCACTTTATGGCACTCCACGCTATGCCACTCCAATCTA
Source organism: Triturus cristatus (assembly GCF_964204655.1). Taxonomy (NCBI): domain Eukaryota; kingdom Metazoa; phylum Chordata; class Amphibia; order Caudata; family Salamandridae; genus Triturus; species Triturus cristatus. Next base: position 354,198,067 of record NC_140592.1, on the reverse strand, counting down.
TGACATATTAATCCATTCTAAGCTAAGGCATTCCACTCTACAGCACTCCACTCCACTCTACAGCACTCCATTCTGTGGCACTCCACTCCACTCTGCAGCACTCCACTCTATGATACTTTACACCACTCTATGCTATTCCATTCTATGCCCCTCCACTCTTCGTCACTCCACGACACTCTATGCCACTCTACTCTATATTACTGAACTCCACTCCATGACACTTAACACCCCTCCACTCTATGCCCCAATCCTCTATGACAATGTACTCTACTCTATGTCAGTCCACTCTACGCTACTCCACTCAATGCCACTCCAATCTATGATACTCCACTCTATGACACTCTACTCCACTACACTATGCCACTCCACTCTGTACAACTCCATGACCCTCAATGCCACTTCACTCTAGGCCAGTCTCCAACACTCCACTCCACTCTATGACACTCCACGATACTCCCCTCGAGGCCACTTCACTCTAGGCCTCTCTACTCCACTCTACGCCACTCCACTCGATGTCACTCTATGACCCTCCACTGCACAACTCTCTGCTCTACAATCCTTCACAGCACTCTACAACACTCTATTCCAGTCTACAAAAGTCTACAGTATGACACTCTACTCTATGACACTCCAAGACACTGTGCGCCACTCCACTCTACAACACTCCTCTTTACCCCATTCTGCCACTCTACGCCCCTCCAATCTACAATACTCTACGCTACTTTACCCCACTGTACGTTACTCACGCTACACCACTCCACTCTATGACATTTTACTTCACTCTACGCTATGCCATTCCACTCTGCGGCACTCCATTCCAAGGTACTCTACTCTATGACTCTTTAGTACACTCTATGCTATGCCACTCTATTCCCCTCCACTCTACATCACTCAACTCTATGCCACTCTGTCACTCCACTCCGCTCTTCGAGAGTATATGAGACATATTCCTACACTATGCTGCATCACTCTACACCCTTCCACTCTATGTCACGCCACTCTATGTCACTTCACTCTGCTCTACTAGACTATATGAGACACATTTCTACACTCTATTTCATGTCAGTCTATGTCCCTCCACTCTCTGTCACTCCACTCAATACCACTCTATGTCACTCCACTCCACATCCACTCCACTCTGAAACTTTATGACTCTTCACTCCATGTTACTCCACTCTATCCCCCTCCATGTTATGCTTCTCAACTCTATGCCACTCTGCTCCATTCTATGCCACTCCACTTCATGACACTCTACGACTCTCCACTCTAAGACCCTCAAATCTACGACCCTCCATGACACTCTACGGCCCTCCACAACACTTTACTTCACTCCACGACACTCTACTCTACGACACTTCACTCTGCCACACCACTCTACACCTTTCCACCCTGATACTCCACTCTGCTCTATGACACTCCCTTCTACTCCACTCTACTCTATGATACTTTACTCCACTCCATGCTGGGCCACTCTATGACACTCTTCTCCACTATAATTCACTCCACAACACTCTAATCCACTCTATGCCATGTCACCTTGTGCCCCTCTATCCCACTTTATGCCCTTCCACACTACGCCCCTCCACTCTATGCCCGCCACTGCATACCACTCCACTCTACACCACTCAACTCCACACCACTGAACTCCACTCCACTGTAATCTATGACAACCCACTCCACTCCACGCTACCACACTTCACTCTACAACACTCTATGTCACTCAACAACACTATATAACACTCCACTCTATGCCACTCCATTCCATGACACTCTGCGCCACTCTACTTCACTCTGCACCACTACACACCACTCTCCTCTACACCACAAACCTTTAGCCATGCTAGTGTACAACAAGGCGAAAAAATATTGGCAAAGCCGATAGCTCTTACATAGGCACAACCCATTGGCTTTGCCAGTGCTTGTTTAATCTCAGTGCTCTTTTTGATATAGTTCTGGAATTTCCTTCGACTGGTATTGTGTGGATATTTTGTTGTATATGGCTAATAGAAACTTGTTAAAATGCTTGTTTTGGAATGGTTTATGTTGAATAATCTGCACATAAAGTCAGTTTTATCCTGATGAAGATATTTGTAGTATGTCCTGTGTGGATAGGTGGGCCGACGAATTTTGCCATTTTTCGTTGACCTGGATAGCAGCTAGTCAATGGTCCGGCTGATGCAGATTGTTGTCTTGACTGCACTGTTAGCTTGCTAATTATCTATGATGGAAAGTTATGTGTGTGTGTGAGTCTGTGATATGTTTCAAGTTATTTTTATGTGAGTGGTTCTAAGATGTATGTTGGTATGGTGTGAGGAAGTGCTATTGAGCTGGCAGAGTTTTGCCAGCTACATGGGGTTAGTTGAGCACATGAGCATGCCAGGAGTCTGTCTAGCATGCTCTTTTGGAGAAAGGTGAACTACTAGAGTAATTGGAAAGGTGTTGTCTGGTGAGTATTATTGAATGTAATGTGCCGTCAGGTGTCTGAAGGTAGCATTGAAGTGTATGGCGTATTGGATACATTTGGTGAGGTCTGACTTTTGCGTACCAAGTAAGTGGTTGCGTGGAGTGTCTTGAGTTGGGTAATGTTTGTTGCATAGTGATAACTAGTTATGAAAATGGCTTGAAAAGTTTGTGTGTCTTGCACGTGTCACCAGTGCTTAATTTTAGCCGGTGGTTTCCAGTTCTGAGCACTGGCACTTAATCATCAACACCAGTGCTTTTCTTGAGCACCAGTTAAGGATACATTCATTTATGGTAGGGATAGGGCGATGAAGTGATTTGCCCAGAATCACAGGATGTTGAGCGAAGGCCAAGATTCAAATTAGGTTCCCAAGGTCCGAAGTCAGCAGATCTGGCCATTTTGCCACATCGTCTCCCCACTTTCATGGTTATTAGTTGGTTCCGTTTTAGGTGGCGCTAACAGGAAAAGTAGGCTGGTGCAAGCTACCTCCGGATGAGAGTCCCGGCTCTTATTTTTTTACAAATTAATCACTGCATGCCACCTGTCACTTCCCCGCGTTCTATTTTTGCAATTAAAAGAACTGAAAATAAGGCGCACTTCTTGTTACACAATTCTGCTCTCCCGCAAGATTATCTAGATTTTTTATTCGCATGCGGTGTTACTGTGCTAGCATCAACCCATTCATCTGTCGATTGTTGTTGTTCAACCTTCAACATATGCTGCATCAGCCATTTATCTCGCTGGCCTTGATGAACTGGGAGTTTTTTTTTTTTGTGGTCTGGGTCTGCCATGCCTTTAATATATCCATTACATGCAGGAAAAAACAATGTTGTAAATGGGCTCTTAATAGGACAGGCCTACTGGTGCTGTAGAGACAGTGGGCCCGATTCACAAAAGTAATCTGAGACAATATCCTAACTTTACGACTTTTGGTATTCACAGAAGGCATTTAGGAGTACTAAAGTTTGTATTTTGTCTCAGTCAATCTTAAGTTTTGGTCTTAAGTTAAACTTAAGAGAAATTTAAGTTTAACTGAGACAAAATCCTAACTTTAGTCCTCCTAAATGCCCTCTGTGAATACCGAAAGTCGTAAAGTTACGATTTTGTCTCAGATTACTTTTGTGAATCAGGCCCATCGGCTGTGGCATAATGGCCAATGGCAAGGTGTTTCCGATGGCAAAGTTAAATGAGGCACCACTGTCAGATCCAAGGAACCAGCCGCTAAATGGTGTGGATGAAAGCTTGCAGCTGCAGGAGGGGAATGGGTGTAGTGGGTAAGTAACAGTAACATTACATACCGCATACTACAATGGGGCACCAATTTATTAAGGATGCCACACGTCTGTCCCCTCAAAATGAGCTGTACAGTCTTCTTCAGTGCCATACTTGATAGCTGAAGTAAATGCAATATAAATTGGATGTTAAACAAACATTCCATCAAGGCTCAAATGAAATGAATGGGAATTTCATTGGTTATGATCTATTTACGAATCTATTTCCTTCTGAGTTGGGACCTGCATTGAACTGTTTTCAGTTCGGGCCATGGAGTCAAAGCCGACAGGGATCAAAGGCAATTTCACTAGATGAAAGGCAACTCCTTCAGCTTTTATCGGGAAACTGAGATCGTGTGTAGACATTTACAGGACACCACCCAGTGGGTCTTCATGTCAGGGATGATGATGCAAAATGTATTTTGCTAACATGCGGAACATGTAAAGGGGAGGGGCGTTAAATTTAGTAGGACACTCCAGTTTTGCTCCTCTCCAAGCAGCCATTCTGGCAAGCAGCTAAAAGGTGTTGTTCGTTGGCGCCTCAGTAGCAGTTCCCCCCTTACAACTTAATCTTACTAAAATATGAAAAACACTTCAAGATATAACAAAATATGTTGGTCCTGAATCGCAAACTGCACATATAGTACATTTAGGAGTACTGTAAAATGTAGTACAAATTGCAGTTCCTAAACTATGTGCGGGGTTTTATGACTCTGCACTGCCTATACTTGTAGTTGTGAAGTTCTCCGCCCAGACTGCAGAGCCTCTGCACATGTAAATATTAATTTTAGGATTGAATATGGGAGGGAGTGGGTGGGAAAAGGGGTGGGCTTGCTACTAAACTGCATAGTGGCAGTTGGCAGTGGATGTGGGTGGCGGGGGGTGCGGGAGACAAAAGAAAAAAATCTTCCCTTATGCCTGCCATCTCTCCCCTTCGGTCCCTTCAGCCACCTCCTCCTCTGCTTCTGTAGCAGAAGGAAGCAGGAAGCACACAGGCTCCCTCCCCTAAGCTAATCACAACTCTGCAGTGCAGTGATTGGTCTGAGCGCCATGGTTCGGCACTCAGACGGGGACTGGGAGGCTTTGCGTGTTCCTCACTAGGCTTTGTAAAGCCTGACAAGAGGGCCGGCCAAGAAGTCATGCGCATTTGGAGTGGGCAAACCACTCCTCCCCATAAGCCTAACCCCGCCCGTCCTAACCCAGCCCATAGTGAAAAATAAAGTGATAATAACCAGGTTATTATTATTTTCTTTCTTATGCACTGTTCCCAAAGCTGTGGGGCGATGCTCCTCCGCCTTAGCCGAGGAGCCGCCACTGAAACCGGATGGAATTAGTGTGGAGTAAGTGGGGGTTAGGTGGGGTGAAGGAGAGAGTTAGGGAGGGACACACCCACCCACGCACGACCCTATTGCTGTACTCTGGGCTAGAGACATGTAACTTACACTTTTGCAGTAAGTTTGCACTCAGAGTTTGTGAATACTGAAAGTAGTAAACTTACTTCAAAGTTTAAAAATACTAATGAGTGTAACTTAGCTTTGTGAATCAGGTCTCAAGTTTATGCCTGAACTAATCTTTCACCTCTGCTCCCAAAGAAAATAAAAAAAAGATGTAAATGAAAAACCTATTCATATTGGTACATTTTTGATGACAAATGGATCCATGCTTCTCATATCAGTTGACATTTGACTTGCAGCTGCTGAAAGGAATAAATATCTATAAATGAATGGAGGGCTACAAATATTTACTGGGCGTTTGCAATCCATGGATGTAATGGAAACTGGAAAGTGGGTTCTCACCCTGCATAATAGAAATAGGACCTGGCGCAATTGCTTATAATGATGGAAAGTGGTGTAGATGTGTTAACTTGGCATATTATGAAATGAGAATGATGTTAGAAAATTTAACTATAAATATCACTGAAATCCCTAAGGGCAGAACCCCCAAATGCTCATTTAAATTGGGTGTTGAAACCCATCAAGTCATAGTCAATATTACTGCCTCAATATGCTTTTAAAAGCACCAATTAGTAATTAATTTTCCCAATATTCTATGTTGGTGAGGAGAAGACAATGACAATTGAGGACTCCTTAGGTCTAACAGTTAAAAATATTTAAAAAAAACATGTGCAAACATTACTTCTAACATTACTACATGTTAGAAAATATATCTAACAGTAATAATATTCATGAAAGCAAATAAGTGATTGTAACACTTTACTGCGGTCAAAATATCAACTCCTCATATATTGGATCTGAAATATCGTCACAGCAAAGTTGATAATAGTACAACTAAACTTGCCTTGAAGATTTTTGGGGAGTTGATATCATGATTGCGATGTATGTCTGGAGCAATATTTTGATGGTCGCTAATGTGACTTAATTGCAGACTTTTGCCGGTGCCACAATTTATTTTATTATCTGAATCATATCAGTTTGTGGGCTTCTTTGCTAATAGTGCTATTTTACAAACAGGGTAAAGTCCCCATTACAAGAGAGTTCCTCATTCCCTCTTTGTCCTCTGTTCAGTGCCTAGAGACCCATGTTCTGTATTATGGAATCCTTACCTGCAGCTAACTTTCCATGACCACTAAAGGATGTATGTAAATGTAGCACTCTTCACCTTTCCTTGTGCGGCACCTCACAGTAACGAGGAGGTGAAATCCTCCAGCCCTCCTCTGAGGTAGTAACGTAATGCAGAATGTTGAGGCCACCATGCAGAATGTGAGGAAGGAGCCTCAGAGTCTCCAACATCTCACAGCTATACATTGGCCTTGTGCTGAATGATACCTCCCCGAAAGCTTGAGGGACCCCCTGCACAGCAGGGCCGGCAGGGGCTTACATTACGCCCCTGCTTTGAGGGTTTAGACATCCTGTGTTCGTTGTTGCATTTAAAATCTACTCAAGGAATGCTCAAAGTCATTCTTCTTTATGGCAGTCCATCTACATATATGCTCATGTCATATTAGAAATGATGGAGTGCTTTGCATTGTGCAAATTCTCGTTCAAATTCAGGTACATAAAGTGCTCTCCGCTAAACCTTTATTCCAGACTAAGGCTAAACGTTACATTTTAGTACTTTTCAATAACGTGAAGAACAGTAGACTCTACAAGGAAGACAGAGAGTGGTTAAGTTTCAAACTATAAACGTTTACTAAATGATTTTAAATTAAAATCATCAAATTAGTTATCAATCAATAATCAATACATGAATGCATTAGATCAGTGGTTCTCAACCTGTGGTCCAGGGATGCCTGGGGGACCAAATGGCCTCTTCAGGTGGTCCACAGAAGTTTTACAAAATTAAATAATATTAAGCTTAATAAATTAATAAAGTATATACAATTGAAGAAGCCAAATTGAAAATGTGAAAACATTTCCTATATTTCATTGAGAATGTAAAAAATATCTTAATATTTGAGCATTTGTTTGTAGTATACTTATTTTTGTATTTTTGTGTATTGTATTGACGTTCAAATCATAGAATTTGCTTAGACCGGAGATCCCTGGCTTCTAATAATGAAAAATCCTTTGACTTTACTATCTAAATAAATGGGACTCATGCTATTGGCCTCACTAAGTCAGACTCACATGCGCAAATAGCTTTGACAATGAGGCTCAATATCTTTCCTACATAAAATTACATTGTGCATAGGCATGCATATTATATAGAACTGTAGTGCCTTGCTGCCTTAGCACTAATACATTATTTGGGATTGTATTCCACACTAGAAGTCAATAGGTCCATATTTATTGTTGCTTTTCTACAAGTTACTGCATCAGTACAACTGGATAATACCTTTTAACGAGTGCAATTTCTTTGTGTTTTACTGAATCCAACTTTAAAACTCATCTCCTTCTGATAGGGTTGACATCTGAGTGATTTTTTCACTGCCATGAACATGCCCTAGCATGTCAAAAAATTAGGATAAAAATCACTTAAAGTCAGTATTTTTCCCCTTACCAGTACATACTTTAAACAGTAGTAAATATATATAAGAAACACTTTAGAGTGTGTTCAGAGCTCCCTTAATTATCCCAGACTGATAACTAGCGTATTCAAAGTCAGAAAGACCATGTTAAAACTGGAAAAAAAACTATTTATCAAGGTCTATTTAAGTATCATATCTGGACCTTTTCAGGTTCTAAAAAATGGGAACATATGACTAGTATTTTCCTCTTGGAAAGGTGGAATCTCTAGCTCCTAGATTAAACCTTGAATGCTCAACCTCACCATAGAGCCATTTAGGAATACTTGCCACTTATTCTGAAATACAATATCATAAAAGACACTTAGGGCCGGATTTAGAGTTTGGTGGCTGAGAAAATCTTACACAGATGTGATGGACTTCATGCCCACCTTACTTAAAGTGCTATAGGATATAATGCACTTGTAATACAGCTGTCAGGATAATCACCACGTTTGTGATGGAGTATCCATCTGCCAAAATCCACATCAGGCCCCTACACACAAGAGGTAAACATTAGTTAATCCAGATTAACTACTCAGTTACCACTGATTGTGTCATGAATTGAATAAGAAGCCAGGTCCCAACAGCCAGCCGTCCTATAGCACCCATTGTAACTCAGTACTGAGATTCACACAGTGCACACCTTGCTCTTCAATCTGATTTTTAACATCTCTGATTTCTTAACACTGGGAGCACATAACTTACAAATGCATCTCTAGAGTTAAAATATGATTCCATGTTAAAAGGACATCTTGACCAGGTTTACTAACACTTTTGCGACTGGTTTGGTCACAAAAGAGACACAAACCTAGTGCAAAATGTTGTGATGGAAAAAGATGCATTTCAATTTGGATCCAATATTCATATTTACAAACCTAAAAATCCCTGAAATCAATTATATTTGTTAGGTGTTTAGTGCAGGAAGGCTTAGAGTGCTTGTGCCTTTCTTATCAGAAATGTTATACAATGTAACTAAAGAGTCTAAAACTCATCCCACCAGAGCCTGGAAAACTCCTTTTATTCTGTTCACCTGAAAAGCAGAACAAGGTCATGGCTGGGGCCTACCCTGTATGTAATTGTCCACAGTTTCCTTGTAGCTCTCCAGTTCAAAACGATACTGTTGCTGCTCACCATAAGCTGCCTCTGTGGGATGTACAGTGAGGTGGCTGTGTGGACAGAGTAAACAGCTCTGGAAGCCCTGTTTTCCCTCTACTCCTAGTGCTGCTCCTGCAGCCTCTGAGGCCAGGGGTCAAAAAAAGGTGCTTGGGGTAGCAAGGGGCAAGCCAGGGGTTGCAGCTGAGACCCCCGGCGAACCCTAAATGACATCACTGACAATGAGCCTGGTCTAAGCGTTCCTAAAACTTACAGTTATCTGCAGCACTATGAGATACATTGGACCAAGTTGTACTCTATAGGTGCATCGCAGCAGCTTGTTACTACATTCTACAAGAATTGTTTAAACGAAAACTTTTCACATTAGAACAGACCACTAGGGGGACAATGGAATAACACACATGGAGGCAACTTTTCCTAAAATAAAAAGACCGGTTAAGAAGGCAAGATGACAACCAGATGTTAGCCAATTTTAACATGCAGCCTACATTACCTATGGTCAATCAAAACATGTAAAATACACACTCAATACATTTGTATGTTACATGGTTATATCAATATAAATGTTAAAGCATTACATTATTTAAAAGTGCCCGCCGAATCACTAAATTCTTCCACTAAACTATGAAATCACAAACACTTCTTGCCTAATGGCTTAGGTGCCACAAACGTTTACATTTAATATTGTGACAAAATATTTATAGCACGCATTTCTTCTTTAAAATACAGTGACTACATCATAGTTAATAGCACAAACAACATACGCTAAACACAGTAGGGTTGATTGAACATTTATTCCTTGCTCAAAAGGTCACAAACGTTTTTCTTTACAAAGGTGGTGCCGTTTCTCGACTTCATCCAAGGTGATGCCCACTGAGTTCCTGCAGCTAATCCTTGCATATCATGCATCATGAGTGGCCAGTGCTTCCATCTTTGTAATAGTTCCAAATAACAGCTTGTGCAACAGTCATGCTTCCTATCTTATTTGCACTACTCTTGTCCCTCTTAATGTTCAACTATGGTCAAATCAACTTCATTTTCTCAAATTATAGTTTCAGACTAATCAACTGCCTTCACCTGACCCATGACTGGCTGGCAGGGTCTATCTATGAGGTACAGTAGAAACACTTCTTACAGAACCTAAGCCCTGTGTACTCCTCCAAGTTCAATAATAGATAGCACAGACATTCTCCAGACATAAAGCAAATCATTTGTTCTCCATTTGCATAATTCATTTAATCTCTGTATGAAAATATATATAGAAAATGCAGCGCTGTCACTCAAGATGTACATGGTCATATTTTATCAAATTAGAAGCAGCCGAAGCAGAGCCAATAAAGAAACTAGTAAGCTGCCTGCACCCGGCAGGAAAGCACTTGCATTACTGCTGTACCCCACATTAAAAAAAGAGTCAAATAAAGGGAATGCAATTTATTATTCTTACTAAGAAAGAACTCAGATCATTTCCAGTAAAAGAATGGCCTGGACTTACCTTCTGTCTTAAATAGAAAGTAGATTACAACCAAGAGGAATGTAAGAGAGTACCACTAAGGACAGAAGAAAGGCTACGGCCCTGGATTATGCGATGTTCAGTCTATCAGACTATTTTGAAAAAAGACTGTTGTGGAGCACTTACTAAAGATTGAAGGGAACTTCCACAACTAGCTAGGACTGTTAGGAATTAAAATCAATACGGCACAATGACTGTCACTGAAGAGTATCACCAAAAGATAGTACGACTATCAACAGAGCCCACATTTTTCATATACCTAAGATACTGTGACTGGCTGCTTCCCTAACACTTTATCAACCAACAAACTTCTATCCACCTGTGGATTTGTAAAGTGCATGGCTATCCTGATGGGGTTTCCCAGTGCTGCCATCACAATAAATCACTACTTGACACTAGGTGCCTGCGCCTACAGTTTATCTCCTCCAAAGATCTGCAGCAACAGTCTTAGCTATTGCCACTAATAATCAGTCCACTGCAGGCATTTAAAAGCTACCAGCCTATGTAGGTATCTAAAAAAGTAACAATGGACCCAGTTGACCATCTATAGGGTGCCAGACAGACAGTTTCTCAATTAGTTACCATGAACCAAGGATATAGGAAAGTGTATAAAAATGCTGTAAAGCCAGAGATCTTTCATGGGAAACCCTCATCACAGAAATGTACATAAGCATAAAGATGGATAAACCAAAGGCTGACATACTATTCTTCACAACTAACCTGAAGGAATGGTATGAGACAACCCAGAAAGGATCCACCACAATCAAGAGGTCTGATATCCAAAGGGACCATAGACCGGATTTTCTTTTGAGTCCCAGTTCCCTTACAAGACTAAAAATTAACATCTGTACAAAAAGAATGTCTAGAACTCAGGGCAATAGTAAGAATATGTTTCTACCTTGGGCCTACAACATTATGGCACAAGCCACACTTTCTCAGACCCAAAGATAACAATTTACTTATTAATCCTTTCATCAGAGACATCCCACAGCAGAGCAGCAACTGCCATCTGGTGCTCCCTGAATCTTGCAGACAAGAAACCGGTGCTGAAGCACAGTAATCACTTCAGCTAGCTGACAATTATTGTTCATTCCTAACCAGTGACCAGAAACCAGTCACTGTACAAAAAACAGACTTGTAAACACCTACATGGCACATACGTGCAATTTAGACACTTGTGATCTACATTCCAACATCATGTGTTGAATAGTTGACACAAAAGTCAAGGGTCAGAGTCAACTTAAATGCTATCCTAGATGACCTTCAGTACCCAGATCATTAAATCATTCACAGAAACAGATTAGTGAATGAAATTAATTAGTTTATTGCAGAATTCAAATCAAATCAAAATTACGTTTTATTTGAAATAGTATACTGCACTGAAGAGCTATTCGGCATAGATTTTCCTAATGTGCTGTACACATCAGTTGAGTGCATATTCACTCGCTTTGCAATTATTCCTAAAAACTCATTCATTTCAGTGTTTATCTCACACTATTCCGGGCACAAGTATATATTCCTCAACATGCTTCTTAAAATGACTAGTCCCCTGTAAAGCACAGTGACGAAATCCTGACCATGGGAGATTTCGACCACTGGGGTGACAGAGCTGGTTCAAATCAAGAAATGCACCATAAAAAATAAATGTTTCATGGGTTTTAACCAATTGACCAACTTACACTCATTGACTCCATTTCCTGTTAGTGTACGTGCACACACACACACACGCATGCGCACACGCACACACACACACACAAACACACACGCATATATATATCATGCAAGAACCTGGTAGGCTACCCCTGAATTGGTTGGACCATTGCATGATCTCCTTCCACTTATCAGACCTGGTGTAGTGTACAACCTACCCCTTTACTAAAATGCAACAAAACTCCCTCATTTGAAGTTTCCTCTAAAATATCTCTGGGGAATTCTAAGAAACCTATACACCACCCAAAACAAACTATCTAAATGATGCAGAAGCACGAGGCCTTGAAAGCACACCTCTGCCTCAAGATCTCCACAAAATTAGACAAGTCAGCCTCTCCCACAACAGGAAACCAGAAGCTGGGCATCAAATCTATAAACAAATGGCTTAACAGAAAATCATCTGGGCCAATTAACACCAGCTGCAAAACAGAAAACCATTGCTGCGGACTGATGGCCGCAGAGCACTAGATCCTCTCTAAGAGATACAGGAGAGGCTACCACAAAGCCTGAAACCCACAAAGACCAATCTTGTGAAATGCATCAGGGCGTCCCCCAAACTATCAATTGATATTTGTAACATACATCAAGATCTAGCCAATGCAGACACCCTAGAAAGTACCCCCAATGGCTAAACAATACTGTGAGGACTGTAATTCATTGGATTCGAATACCAAAAATTATAAGCTCCATCACCAACAACCAAATACGCTCATCTGACTTATCTCCCTTAAACACTTTCTCCTCTGCAGTCAGCATTTACCACAAGAAAACCCTTGTCATTTTAGGATTTTGGGATTGGGCCTAAAAAAAAAGACTTGAGTCGTTGAATGTGCCTGAAGGGCCCTACTCAGCCATTTATATAAAACAAATGTTCTAATCTCTTGAGACAGACTTCACAAGCATGATCTCTCCTAGGTGGCATCAATCCTTCTTCTCGAAAACATGCAACCATCGAAGATTTTTGTGGCCAATGCTAAACCTAACGTATCATAGCAAAACACGAAAAGGGAGGAAATGAGACAGCTCAAAAAATGTGTGAAAAGAATCACAAGTTAATGATTGAAAGGATACAGATGCACATTAACCAATGGTGATGGTGAAAGGTGGCAGTATCTCGTTAGGCCGTATTGACAAAAGAGTTAGAAAGGCAAGGTGATTATCTCTCAAGAAGATACAGAAACACTGGTAATTCTACACTTGTGGGGCAAGAACTTAAAAGGTTGGCTGCCAGTGTGCAAACAAATGTAGGAATAACAATTTGTTCAGTTTCCAGGTGGATAGACCGTAAATGTTAATAAGAAGTAGTGTTCTTTATTGAGGAAGGGTCTATTAAGATAGATGATTTTGAAAGTCGCACATTCTTGGACTGGTAACAAGTGGAGTTGAATGAGTGCAAATGAGTCCAGGCACTTGAAGCTGCAAACTATCGGCTTCTTGAAACGTTGAAGTTTACTTAGCACATGGCACAAAACCATAAATATAGGCATTGGCATTGTGAGGTCTTAAAGAAATATGGGCACAGATGGGTTTTGAGGACGGTTAAGGGAAAAAAGGAGATTTTTTTTCCCTAAGCCGTCATAGGTGAAGCCTTCAGGATGCTAGCAATCACTTAATTTAGCAATGGACCCGTCGTCCTATATTTACTCCTTCCGCCTGTTCAAAATAATCACGTTTATGCTTTCATTACAATGAAAAGTTAAAAACAAAAAATAATGGTTGCTGTCTTGAGCGCATAAATAGTCTCAACTGTTTGTTGACATGTTTGGTTCTTCCTACTAACAACCCACGACAATCTCAGATGCATCTGCTAGAGCACACCTGCCTCTATTTAGCTCTTGATCTGTCCATCCTCTACTGGTCCTTTAAACTGGCAACCAGTTACAGCTCCAACCAATCAATGCACGACTACCTGGTGCAGAGGAGGGTAAAGTGACATCTCCAAGATCTTCCATTGCTCTAACTACAAGACCAGACATCTGTCTTCCGCCACTGTTCTTTGGCCACATCTTCCTGGTGCTTCAACCTTAACTCGGCGTTTGCAGAGAGCAGGAGAAGGCATTGTTGACAACATCTATTGCTCATTTCTCATGTTCGTCAGTAGGCCTGTGCATCCACCCATTGCTTCACCTTCTGGTAGAGGGTGAACATATTGGAGTTTGTCTGTGCCACCAGCCCACCCCGTCCATGTGGCCTAGCAAGTACTTCTGCTCTGCCACCGGAACACCATCCAGCTGTGCCCTGACCTTTGCGAATGCTGGCACATGCCCCATGCTGCAGTGTGATAGCGTGGGGGCACTCGAAGAGCTGGCACCCACGCTCTCATTGCCAGCCGTGATGTGCAATGCAATGCAGAAAGAAATGACTGATGGAGAATGAGTTCCAGCTTCCCAGACTGCTTGGATGTGGAAGAGGGAGGGCATCGGTAGGAATTAGGGAGCTCCGAAACCATGTGATGTGTCAGTTGCTGTAGAAACCTAGCCGCTCTTTTTAGTTTCAGCCGGCATCCCGCCCCCACATACAGTGCTGCGGCAGGATCTCATCCTGCTGTTAGGAGTGGTGCGCCTTCCTTTACACTCTCTCATCCTGCAGCAAACACCAGGGTAACAAGTCAATGAAAATATTGAGATGGAGAAAATATTTTGGGTGCACATTCAGTGATGATAGTACTCTGACAAAAAATGAATACATAATACTTTGGATAAATGCGACCGTGTGGTTTGTTGTTACACCTGCTACCGGCCTGTCACTGTCCACCTATCTCTTGATTGAAGGGTGCACTTGATACCTGTCTCTTTTTGTTTTTTTTAACCAATTTTTGGTCATAATATGCACATCATACAATGCCATCTGAGAAGGGCGTTAGTACGGGTCGCCCAATGCGATGAATATCAGTCTATGACGGAAGTACATGGTTCAATATGATAGAAACTCAATAATAAAACAAACGAAGCCAAATAGCAGATCACATTGGCATTGTAAGCATTGATAATGTCCGCATGTTTAATGCCTTACAGTCCAGTCATGAGGTGCGCGCCATGGCATTCTGAGTGAAAAAAAAGACCTAGGCAGTAGTCAACATCTTTCAATGTTTGATTTTAGAGCTCTCCCCTCCCTCCCACTCAGGGAATGGCGACAGCAGGTATCCTACTCATCAAGTGTAACCGTACAGCAGTATTGCTACACTAAAGCTGCCCTACCCTATGTATGGCACCCAATGGAGTTCAATGGGCTCTGGACACTAAGAACCATCACCCGTCTGGGGGGCATTCTATGTGTCCCGCAGTTCTTGTAGCATATTTCCCCAATATTCTGCAATTGGAACCATACGGAGGCCCCTAGTCTCCTCTGTCTGCAGCGCAGCCAACTCAGCCCTGCTCCATTTGAGGGTCGCTGCGCGCCAGTGTTGTATTGTCGGGAGTGTGGTGGCTTTCCAGTTCAACGCAATGGCCCGGCGAGTGATGAGCATCGGCAAGTTCGTTAGTTACTTTTTGAGGTTTTTTTGCCTGAATGGCCCCAGTTGTGCTCACTCTAAGGTGTAGAGGTCTGCATGACCCATCAGTGTAGTTAGTATATTTTTTACTTCAGTCTACAACTTAACAGCATTCGGGCACAACTAGAACAAATGTATCAGATCCGAGTCATGAACGTGGCACCTTGGACAAAGAGAGGTCTTGAAACCTGTGTCTTGTCTGTGAGGTTCACTATCCCACTGTTGCTTCTTTGTGGACTTGGTTGCATACCACAACCCTCGACTTTGAGATGACACCCACTCACTTGACTCATTTTTCATTTTAACACAACTGCTGTCATATTTTCCAAGGCATCAGCCTTCTAGTGAAATGCTACTTGGACTACCATCCATGGCCAAATGTTCCTTTGAATATGGAATCCCTGGCTCTCCATGTCTTCAGAGGTGAAACGTTGCTTCTTATTGTGGGTGACTCACAATCCCTCACTTTAGGAATGGTCTGATTGGGTATGTAAATCGGTCTTCCACCAATAATGAAGAGTGGCATGATAGTCCAGGATCCAGAGGCCTGGTCGCCATGGATTGACCACTGCAAGGCAGCATAGTCCTAGAGTCCTAGGGCAAGGAGAGGGTGCACACAAAAGGAAAGCTTGTTTGAGGATAACCACCCACTCAGCCAATAGTTACCAAGAGGAAACACCAGTATCAAGCATTGCTTCTGAGCAGTGCTTAAATTGAGTCCGTGATTTCAGGTGCCGGCACCAGCACTTAATTGTCAACACCGGCGCTAGTGACAGTATGCCAAATGGTGGCGCTTTCTGGCTAATTTAGAGACTACAACAATAGTTAATTATCAATTCAATATACATTATAAATAAGGCTCCCTGTTTTCTATTTTTACTGATTATTACAGATAAATACAGACAGAAAACCATTTATTTTGTTGTCTGTATTTATTTTTAAATGTGGATAAAAACGGAAATTGGGTGCTTTTTGAGTGATTCTAAATACTTTGCCATGACTGCCAGGCCAATAACTGTGTGAGTTGATAGGTAAGGGGGTAAAAAAATAGAGGAATTTTAGTAAAGAGGCTTAAACAGCAGTAGATATGCTCAAGACTGGTACTGAAATGTGCATATTTTCATATAGGTGCATTGATTTATCTTCCGCAGGTGTTCATATCACTGAAACCTAGAAGGCATTCAAGTGTGACTGCATATTTATTGGTTAAATAAATGCAGAAATATACCAGTTTCAGCTTTATTTTTGTCACAAAACCCATAATAAATATGGATAAATACAGATAAAGTTAACAAAAAATAAATATGGATAAATACAGACGGAAATGTCAACAAAATAAATACCATAAAACTGGGAGCCCTAATTATAAATGACTATTAGATGCCGCCCAATGCATTCTTAAAGCGTTGGGAGCCGGTAATAGACCGAATTGTCACATTTGTAGAAGTGTGAGGGTTAGAAGTTGTGTTGTTACTATCATTAGCAGCATGACAAGGGCAATGTGTGGTGAGAGCTGCAGTGGCCTCCTGACAGGAGCCCTGGTGCTTATAATATAGCACTGCTTCTTGGACATGCTAAGACAACTTCCTTGAAGCTTTATTTCTTCAAAGCCTGGCTTACCATTTGACTAACCTCCTCTGTCTTGTTGTCTAAGTAAGTCACTGTCTTGTCATTAACTTTCCAAAGAATGGAAATTCTTGTTTGACGTCTAATTAGGGGGCATATCAACAAGGGCTTTATCTCTGCTTTTTTGGCTTTAAAAGCCAAAAAAGCAGAGATAAAACTAGCGCCCTATCAACAACAGGGTGCTAACACGCAAATTTGCATGTTAGCACCCTTTTACTCTACGCTTCCCCTTGCATCTCTAATGAGATGCAAAAGGGGCGTTCCAGAGTAAAATAATAGGAGAAATGTCACTAAGCGACATTTCTCCTATTATCAAGAATGTCGCTAACCCTGTTAGAGACAAAAAAAGCAGCGCTAACCGCGGTTAACGCTGCTTTTTTACGTCTGCTAATTTTCAGACTTAGCCATGATATCCTATGGAAGGAGGATATCATGGCTAAGTTTGCCTGTCCCTATCAACAAGGTAACGTGTGATAATCTCACGTTAGCCTGTTAGCGTGTAGATTTTTATCGCTATTGAGATAAGCGTTGCTAATAGCACGCTATCTCAGCGATAAAAATTCACGCTAGCCGGCGATAATTATCCTCACGCTAAGAGCGCTGAGCGATAATTATCGCCGGTTGTTGTTGATATGCCCCGTAGTTCCTTATCAGATGCGCTACCATGGCCTGTGGAAAGTCTTTCATGCTTGCCTGGCCCAAAAATGACCTACTGTCTTCCACGCTTTCTCCTCTTAAACTTGCTGTGCTTCTGCACTTGGGTTCCTTACAAATGCCATTGTACGTCCAGCCCTAGACACCCTGTTCCCACAAAGGGGTCTGCGGTCTTCAGCCACATTGCACTCAGACAATGTCATCTTCCTTTTCTTACTTGGGTTTTGTGGATTCCAAAAAGCTCTGCATGGTTTGTTTCCTGCAGTCTTGGGACCAAGATCACTTATTAAAGATGGAAGATACAAACCACCTCTTGTGTCAATTTATGAAGATTTTTCACCTGGTTTGTACTTGTACCACTAACACAATATAAAAAACTTTCTGCAACCAGTGCACTGTGAGCTGGGAGTGGTCCTTCTTTGACCTTGATTACAAGTGTTGCGTTATATTCTAGCAACATTGCTAGCCCTGTTTGCACATGTGTCTCAGTTTTGGGCGGGTCGGAGTATTCTATCCCTTCTGAGTTTTCCGCAGGTAAGAATCCGCACGTGAAACTAGGGCATGGTGGTTTTGTTGCGGTAAGCACCAAAATCAGCATTAAAATACTGGATTGTGTGGATTTTGCTGTGGCAAGAACCACAATCTGCATATTATTAACCATTATCATGAGAAAACTGATAATTGGCATAACGTATTGCATCCTATAAATGACTAAGGCCCAGAGAATAAGTATTTAATGGGTGCAGTAAGTAACGCACCAATACCAGGACTCTCTTAATCAAGACCTTTGTGTTTCTGAGGCTGGTTCACCATTCTTCTTGTCTGCAGTGACCTAGAAGAGGACATGGAAGTCATTTCACTGGAATATGATTAAACAGAGATACCTTGCGTAGTGCTGTGCAATGTCATGCTGCATCCCTGTGTCGGCTTACTCCACAATTGATAGAGACAGGTCAGCATGCTGCTGTGTAGTTATACACCGGTACAAGTCTTCTTCTGGGGTACATAGGACATAGAGACAGCGTGATGAAATAGTCCCATGTACTCTCACACTGTGGCTGCAGGATATAAATACAGGCCCCTCTGAAAACTGTATCCAGCCTGTTAAAGGGCAAAGTAAATGGCAAAAACCAAACCTTTTATTCATTTTTAGAACGGTTTTATCTGAAGTGATACACCAAATTATTGATTGAAGTTAACATAAATAGTGTCGTGAGGATGCGCATTCAGTGAGTAAGGATGTGCGGTCCTCACCCGCGCAGCACAGGTTTATGCAGATGTCACAGTGGAAGCAGTAAAGAGGTCTGTATCTGGTGTAGTGTAAAGAAGGCTGCTGTTTTACCTATAACTATATCAGTGTTGGGTGGGGAGGATGTTGGTTTTTTATGTGTTATGTTTAAAGTAGAAAACTCTGTGCCCCTTATGGGGAAAAGACTATAAGAAATGGCATACAGGACTGCAATCCTTGATAGATATACCAAATCACAACCTTTGAACACAGCGATGCCCAGCCTCCGGGATGTGGGATAAGCTGTGCTGTGAAGTGCTCTTCAGTGATAAAGCAGCCGGCCTCAGGGTTGTAGGCGCGCAGATATGTATGTCAACATGTGTTGTCAGTTAAAAATAAATAAAAAATAAAAAAAACTATATCAGTGTTAGTGGCATCGATTGACGCCATTGCCTTCTTCCAGTTAATGCAGGTGTTAACCTTTGAAGGTGACCTGACTGTTCGTGGTAGCTGATTTACTCTGCAGCCATTTCAAGTAATAGGGCTATGTCTTATGAATTCAGTGGCTTCATTCACCATCTCATTAACTAACACCCTCTCTTTGGTAATGCTCACTGAAGGAATGCGTAAGTGCTGAGTATGCAGCCCTGGCCTCAATTCCTTATTCCACTCCAGTGCCTGAATAGGAGCTCAGGTTGGTGTAAAATGGGAGAGATCCTTGTAAGAATGGGCCTGTCTGCGTAGCAAGCGCAACAGCTAGTCTATGGGAAGGAGAAGTCTCTTAGCCCCCTATGGTTGCAGCAAAAGAGCATCCAACCCTATTATTTATTCTGTTGATGTCTGAAGCGTGAACACTGGAGATGTGTACCTGGTGCCAAGGTCAAAGAATGCCACTTACGTGCATTTAGTATATGACTACAGAAAGCTATGGTTTTACTGCACTTGAGATGGGTCTAGGAGTGAGTGGAGGCCTTATTTCCTCTTTTTGTGACATCACACTCATTGGAATAAATCGACATTTTTAGAGGGATTTTGATTTTTGATGTGTGTTCCAATTAGTTTGTTGCAAAATAGCCCCATGCAGCGTCGCCTGTGTCAGGAGAGTGAGAGTGTTGAAAATGGAGTCCAGCAGGCAACCGCATCACCTGCCAAGAAAGAGCGCTTCACCCCGCACTGTGATTTCTGACTGCCATTGTGGCTGCCAGAGGAGCCTGACACTTCCACTGTGTATTTCTCGAGCTAATCACAGCCCCTGACAGCCAACATCTCTGCCAGGGCTGTTTTACGTCTTTCGCTTAGGGGTGGATGGAAACCCCTCCGGCGTTTCCATGGGAATGCCTCCTGCATTTCAACAACAAGCAAGCTTGGCCTTCAGCTTCAGTGAACCCTTACTCAGTTGACTTGTGGCCCTTTTTGGGTGTCAGCGTGGCATTTTGATAGAATTCGGAATTTGGCACGAGAACCACTATTGAAAACAAGTACATAAGTTTCACTAAAAAGAAGCGATACACAAAATGTATAGGACTTCTTCAATCTTATGTAAACAGCTTTTGCTCTCCTCGGCACCTTATTTTGGGTAGCTGCTATCCTACAAGATTTCCAGATACTGGAATAAAAAAAACTGCCACCAGTTCCACTGGATCAGTCGAGGAGCATGCAAGCCTTTCCACTTATTGGTGGCCATAAAGAAGTAGCCATTGTCACTTGTGCCCAAATAAGGTGTCGATAGGAGGGCCAAAAGGTATTTGCTGGCTCCACCAAAGACTGACACCACCGGATGAATTATTTATCAGGTCCATTTAATACCTCATATTTTGCACTTTGCACATTAGGAAAAAGATCAGCCCCTAATCAGCCATTTTGATCCACTTAACATCTGTACATGGCATCTTTTTGTATATATTTAGGAAGGAAAGTAAAAAAAAAAAAAAGTGAAGGACAGGCGTTACGATGCCCAATGGCTGAAGTAGATGTGTGACAAATTTTTTGGTCTTTCTTGTATGCATCTTTTTAACCTCGTTCAATTGTATGTTTGATCATGTTTATGGTTTTAATTGACTAATAAACTATTATATACAATATCTCATATTCCGATTTCAAACACTAATATGAGACATAACATGCGGAATTCGGGGTCTAATGGACCAAATTTCGCATTGATTCCCAAACAATTTTCCCAGGGTAAATGTCACCAAGTTTGCCCTTCCGCAGTTGACCTAGGGAAAACAACAAGTGAGTGGAGTTTATAACACATGATAATTACGTGTGGTAAATTCTGCACTATTATGATCTTCGCACAAACTTGGGTTTGTGCACGGATCTAAATCTTATAGCTCACCTGTGATTAGTGTCGTAGGTTTATTGAACTTGTACTGGAGATTCCAGCACAGTTATAGCATACTGTCCACAGAACAGACTCATTCTGTAGTGCACAGGCCATGGTACTGTGCTGAGGAGCCCCTCCAGGAGCTCGGGCACCCGTACTGTGGGGCTGCGGGGACTGCAGGGACCTTTGTTATGCCACTGAATGACACGCTGCACTTCCCAGGCCCTCCTCCAACTGCCACCCACATCTCCAACATTCCCCTCAAACATTCCAAATGACATGGGGAATGCTCCAACTACAATCACAGAACATAACACACGTCTTAAAATCTGTGTTCACTCATTGGCAAGACGTTCTTATTTGCCTAGTAGCCCTAATAGCACATGCACCACAAAGCCTCTAACATTGATGCCGACAAAGGTTAGGTGGCTAATGCAACATCACTTATTGGATAATTGCAGAAACTGAAGGTCATTCTATGCTGTTTAATGCAACACCTTCTCCAGTCCTACTGATGAAGATGTGTAAAACTTGCAAGACTTATGTTTGACCTTTGCTCAAACCCCTAAGCGAGTGCTGGGGGCCACAGTCGTGGCAAAACAGCAATATGTAAATTTCTTTTAACATAACATAAATCACTGGAAGGAGATGTCATTTCGGTGTGGAAGTCAAGCTGCATAGGATCTCACCAGCCAAAATGAAGACTTGGTCACCAACTATGAAGGAACCTCACAAAAAGATAATTAAATGTTCTGAATTAATAGGCTTATGTGGTGAAACCGTTTGGCCTCGAAATTTCATTTTTGTTTTGAATTTCATCACAGCACTTTCTGTAAAATGCAATATGTGTCTTAGTTGTTTCAAAGGAACTGTGTAGTGGGGACAAATACTGGAGTGCACCGGAGAGTGCAGTGGCAGGGTTACATGGGCACAAAATAAAAGTTTAAAGCAATTTTGCACACAGGATGAGGTGCAAGAAGTCACAAACAGTTTGAAAATATTTCTTTCTGGCCCTCTTTTATTTTTATGTCAATTGTACGCTGCAAATGGCATCATCTAGTGTAAGAAATAGTTTCGACATGTCACGCTTTGAATATAAAATAACAACCCTCTTTAAACAAGATGTTCATTTCATTAAAGTGAATTTGTTTTGTACTTATGGTCAGTGCACTTTCCATTTCTGGGGATTAGGCTGAGCCAACCACAAACCACGAGCAAATTACAGAACACAGAGCAGTCCTGCATTTAAGAAAACAGAACAGGTGAACCGAATTGACTGTCCAAGCATGCACACACCACAGCGATTTGGCAAATACACACACACCCACTAAAACCCTAGAATGGATAATTGTAAATGTAAATAAATGTAAATGTTGTAGACTTGTAAAGCGCACAGCTGCCCCAGCAACGGGGCGTCCCGGCGCTGTAGACCGCTGGGGAACCCGTCCTGGCTATCCCTGTGAGATGGTCCCTTTCTGGGTATCTCCAAGGTGAAACCAGGCATAACCGGCGTCTGTGGGGGGCCGTTGTAGAGATGAGGCAAGCTTAATGCCCAGAGTTGCCGAGTGTGTTCCTAGTTAGAGTAGGTACCGAGGCGAGAATTATCGAGTCCGTTTTGACCCTGGTCCACGACCCTGCCGCGTAGGGAATTGAACCCTGGTCCCTGGCCGATTCTCTGTTTACGGGTCTGCCGCCTCTAACCAGTGAGCCACACCTCTCCAAATTACAGAACACAGAGCGGTCCTGCATTTAAGAAAACAGAACAGGTGAACCGAATTGGCTGTCCAAGCATGCACACACCACAGCGATTTGGCAAATACACACACACCCACTAAAACCCTAGAATGGATAATTGTCGAGTCATTCATTTGAGATACACCAACAGTAAACCCTCGCAAAGCTGATACAGGTTAGGTGGTGGGTCGCGGGACACAAACTCAAACTTTGAAGGACCCACCAAGAGACAAACCATAATTTAAATGACTTGTACAGGGTTTTTGTCGTTAGGAAGAAAATCCTGCTAATCCCAAATTAGCACACCCAACCATTAACTGTGCAGTAACAGCTTCAAACATCTTTGAGTTTAATCGGAGGTATTTCAAGAAAGTCAATCAAAACCTAAACTTACTTATTGGGCTCAATGCTAGCTCCACCTTGCTTGCAGCAGCTTCAAAAATATCTTCCTTTTAGAGAGATAATATGCTTTTTCACAAGATATAAAGCATGTTTTGCCTAAAACCTTGTATTCATAATCGCGTAATGAAATAATGTTCTCTTCTGTTTACAATAGATAATCAAACTGTACGGTCTATTATTTCACTTGCTGTTTCCAATTAACATTTCCATGTTTGAAAGAAGCACAGATTGCCTGCTAAGTGCACCAAATTAGGCAAAAATTAAAAATATATTATGAGTAAAATGTGTAGTATGCTCTTTTATTGCCATCTCGGGGTTCGGTTAATGTTTAATATACTGCTCTATCTTTGGTCTCATACTTTAGGATGTCAACATAACCCCTTGATCGTAATATACATGGTTACTCATATGTATTTACTCTATAAAAATAATTATGCATTTTTATAAAACATACGGTATAGAGAGATGAGAAGCATGAGGAAGCCAGGTTGTGTGCATCTCCATAACCTTCCTTTCCCTTCCAGGTGATGGTTTAGGATTAGTTTTAAAGGCGGGTTGACCATCGACAAGCAACACACAATTTACCATTGAAAATGGGGTTGATTTCTTAACTTGTGGTTTCAAGTTACATCATACCAAATCAGAGCGCAAATTGAGATGCCTATGATGTCACTTAAAGCTCGGATACCAACCAACTCTGGTATTGATCTTTACCCGTCGATAACTCTATACCTTTAAGTGAAGAAAGCTTTCAAGTGCCTCTGTTTAGCTTATAATTTCTCCCTGTGGGATAGCACTCTGCTTCTTACACATCACAAACATGTTTCTACAGCTCTGGACATTATTTTTTAATTTACAGTCTGATGTTCGGTTTCTCCATTGCTACAAAAGGGTCGTCCCTTAAATTTGCCTTTCCTGAGCCTTTAGCTAATTGGTCTCAAAGGGATTGAAGCTCATAACATGGCTGCACGTTTTCAACTAACAACCAATCTTTGATGTTCAAACATTGGCAGCCATTCTCCCTTTTCCAGTGTATCTCAGGTGATTTTCAAAAATAACTTAAAGAATTGATGGAGTTTTACCTGCATCTCTTCTTGAGGGCAGTCTCTTTCTGCAGTTACTTTCCCACTAGGGAGTGTTGCCATGACTCCGTCCACCCTGGAAGGGTGCGGTTTGGGTAGGGTGCTGGGAGATATGAAGACGTTTGGCAAAGCCAACCCATATGTCGTTGGTTCATGACTATGCTTTTTTTTCAGACAGGGGTTGGTATTATCATCAGGCACTTCACATGCTCCATGTCGTTGACCAGCATTGTGAGCTTTCTTTTAGCCACCCTGCTTGCTGTCCCGTTGTTTGAGGGTTTCTGTTTTACACTCAGTGTTTGTGGTTAATATCTAATTTTTATCAGACATTCTAGCTATCTTATATAGACGTTGAAGGATGAATTCTAAGAGAGTTGGTTTAGAACAGTCCAAAATCATACACTGAAGGTCCTCCTATAACATCGATGGCAGAGCTCTCTGTCTTCTGTCCAAGCTACACTCTGTGTTCCTCATCCCTGTAACTTCAAATAGAAGGTTATGGGCCAGTCAGAGCCTGGTAGGTTGGCATCCACAGTAGTTAGAGCTAAAGGTCATTTGTTTGTATCCTTATGAGATCACTGCCCATCACACTTGGGATATTTAACAAGTTAATGGGCATTTCTGGATTTTACTTCTCGGCCAGGAAGTTAAGTTTGGATTCAAGGAACTTAGGGCCTGACTTAGATCTTGGTGGATAGGTTACTTCGTCACAACGGTGATGGATATCCTGTCTTCGGAAATATAAATCCCATTATATCCTAAGTGATCTATAATTCAGCAGACAGGATATCCGTTACCGAGTAACCTGTCCCCCGAGATCTAAATCAAGCCCTTAGTATGTGACTGTTATTATTTTGTTCCTCCACCCCCAAAATCAGGAGGTTGTGTATTTGACCTGGCAAGCTCGTTGACTGGTTGAATTCAAGTAAAGTAAAGTTTAAACGCAAATTCTCATCAAACTTGTTTTAGGGTGGTATTCCCTCCAACTTTTTGCCTACCTCCTCCACTTTTCTGACCATTTTTTTCCTGGATTTAGGACCACACCGCCTTTTTTTTAACACAAACTATATTGCAGATTATTTTTCATGTACATCTCGTCATTGTCCATGAGGAGTGCAAAATTGTATGTTACATCAAATGCTACATCATTTTTAGACATTACTCTTCCCGCATTAGGGATCCGGTTTTAAACATGACACTTCCAGTAAGAGTAATGAAACAGTGATATTTTCATCATACATGCAATCCTGCAATTGCAAACTTATTCCCCCAACCCTCCCCAACTGCTATCCATCATCACCTAAGTGTGAATGTAATGGTTTGAGGCAGCAGTCAGTAAGAACCAAGAATATTGTATAAAACATGTGGGGGGTGTCTGCTACTACTCGCTGAAGCCTGGCATCGTTTTGGAATCGGTGCTAATAATCCATGACACCCGGGCTGTAGGTAAGAGCAAGTGTCCAAAACTGAGGGAAGGGGGAGGAGCCTAGCGCGCAACCAAGATGGCCGCATAGGCTTACGGCTCTCGAGGGCCTCCGCAACCTCCCACATCTATCCTGACTAAATCCTACTAAATTTGACGGGCTTTTGCTGATGCATTCGCGCTGAGGTGCCACCCGTTTTCCGAATTCTGATCGGACGCCGGGAACCCGAATGGTTGCCCTCCGAAGTTTGCGGCCTGCTATTGCCTAGGTCCCGGTCTCGAGTTGGTGAGGTGCCCGGGTACCAAGTGAACAACAGCGGCATGCTGGGCTTGACCTGCCCCGTGCCCCGCACTTTCACTTTCGTTTTCAAGTCTGCTTTTTGAGATCGGCTGAGGGACCCTGGTGTTTCAGAGGAGCGCGGACAGCGGAGTGTCTGGCCTGATCTTCGGACTATACACGGACGTCCTGTCTGCGATCGCACTGTCTGCTTAAATTAGCCAACTGGTCCCTGTCCCTGGCGCTGGCGGGTGCCAACCTTGGTGGCCTCCGGATGATGGCGGCGAGACTCGAAGGGGACAAGTCGAAATCTAAGTCAACCCGGAGGGGATCCTATGCTCAGGCCAACAACATGGACCGCTATGCGCAGCTAAAGGGATCCCCCGCTGGCCTGCATAAATCGCCTGAGCGGTCTAAAGAGCTTGCGGGCCCAGCGTCAGAATTTACCCTGCAGGACGTTATGGGCGCCATTGAGGAGATGAAGGCTGCAGTGGGTCAGCGATTTGATACCCTGGCACATAAGTTGGACGCGGTACTGATCGATGTGAATTTGGTCAGGGCAGACCTGTCCAAAACCAACGAGCGGGTCGACTCCTTGTCACAAGCGGCGTCGAGCCTAACTGTGGACGTGGCCGCCCTGCAGATGGAGGTCCGTAGGTTGCGGCTTGCCAGTGACCAGACTGATCGTCGACTTGAGGATTCGGAAAGCAGGGCTAGACGGAACAATGTCCGTATCATCGGAGTGCCGGAAAGATCGGAGGAATCTGCTGCTGATCTTTTTGTGGAGGATCTGGTGATCAATCGTCTCGCGCCCAAGGGATTGAGCAAGTTCTTTGCGGTGGAGCGGGCCCACAGGATTCCGGGTGGTGCGCCCAAAGTGGGTGCTCCCCCGCGGCCTATAATCGCCCGACTGTTTAACTTTCGGGATAGAGATGCTATCCTTCAGGCGTCGAGGGTGGCTGGGCCGCTGAAGTTTGAGAACTCCAATGTTAGCTTTTATCCGGACTTCACGCAAGCGGTCCAGAAACAGCGGCTGGGATTTTTGGGTGTCAAACAGCACCTGAGGGACATGGAGCTGAAATAAGCGATGTTATTCCCGGTGAGGTTGCGGGTTGAGTTCCAGGGTCGTTCCCACTTTTTTGACCGACCGGAGGCGGTTGGTGACTGGTTGGATGCCCTACCGCGGGGACAGGATCGAGACGATCGGACGGAGGAGAGCGGACGGGATGTGGTGGAGCAGGACTAGAACTTGGTTCCTGGCGATGGACTAGACTGACTATTTTTTGCACCTTGGCTCAATTGCACTCTAATCCGGCACATCATGCCCTTCAAATGTCTGGGGGTTGTGGGGAGCTTATCGGGGTCCTTTCCTCCTTCTGGGGTTCTTTTGTGGTATATGTTAGGGCGACAGGCACACTGCAAGTTGGGGGGGCTGTTCGGGCTCAAGCAGGGGTGCAGGGAGGGGGGAGTTGTGGTTTTGGGTCTGTGGGGGAGGGGGGTTGTTGGGGAAGGTTGTTGTTTTTTCGTTTTGCAGGGCAATGTGAAGTTGTTTGCTGATTTCTCCGGGTTGTGCTCTCCGGGATGTGGGTATCATGTGCGGGAGTGGGATGGGGGATAGGGGATTGCGAATCCTTTCGTGGAATGTGAATGGTCTGGGGGACAGGATCAAGCGCGGGGTAGTGTTACAGTTCTTGAAGCGGCTCTCGCCCGACATCGTTTTCCTGCAGGAGACACATTTGGTTGGGAACTCCTTCCAGGCCCTAAATAGGAGGGGCTATCGCCTTGCCGCTCACTCTGGTTTCACTTCTGGCTCTAGGGGAGTGGGCATCTTGGTTAGGACCTCCCTCCCATTGGCAGTGGACGAGGTGCTTCACGATGATAAGGGGCGATATGTGGCGCTGGTGGGGAGATGGGAGGGCAGAACCATTTCACTGGTGGCTGTGTATGTGCCCCCGGGGTTGCAGACGACTACATTTGCTGACTTGGGGCGTTTGGTCCTGGGGCTCCCTGGGGGGGGTTTTGGTGTTGGGTGGAGACTTTAATGCATCGGATTGGAGGACCGTCACCCCCCCAGGGATCTCCCTAGGGCTCAGGCCTGGTTGGGGAGTTTTTTGGACACTTTGGGACTGGTAGATTGCTGGAGAATGATGCACCCGGGACAAGCGCAGTATACCTTTCACTCGGGGGCCCATGGGAGTCTCTCGAGACTCGACTATATGCTCATGCCGGCGACCCAAGCGGGGATGATTGGGGAGGTGCGTCATGTAGCCCGAGGTATTTCTGACCATTCCCCTATATGGTTGCAATTGAGGGTTGACCCTGGCACAGAGGGAAGAGTGGCACCCATTGGCCCCTGGTATCTTCGTAACCCTAAGATCCGCGTGGAGTTGGTCAAGTCCACTGATCACTACTTCACTGATAATGTGGGGTCGGTGTCGTCGGCCGTCTCCCTATGGGAGGCTTATAAAGTGGTGGTCAGGGGGCAGGCCTTGTCCCTTATCTCCCATACTAAGAGGTGCGAGAGAGCTGAGGTGGTTCGCCTGGAGGCTGAAATAGCTGAAATGGAGGAGGACTTGGAGTTACTGATGAGAAATTGCATGTTCTCAGCCTCAAACAGTTAGATTATAGAGCGCTAGTCACGGAAGCTGCTAAAGGGATGTATAGAGAGCAGCAAGGGCGACTGTATGATGTGGGGGATAAGGCCGGAAAGTTGATTGCTTGGTTGGATAAGAAGGAGAGAGCGAGCAGGGTGGTGCCCGTTGTGGAGAGAATGGATGGAGTGCGTGTGACTGACCCTGTGGAGATTGTTGACTGCTTCGCGGATCAGTTCCGCGGGGTATACTCTCCGGTTTCCGTGCGTTCGGAGGAGGATTCTCATCTGTTGCTTAGAGATATCGCACTGCCAACCTTATCGGAGGCGGATGCAATATTGATGGAGGCGAAGTTGTCGTCAGATGAGATCGCTTTGGCCATTCGCTCGATCGCGTCTGGTAAGGCGGTGGGTCCTAATGGTCTTCCCATTGAACTATATAAGTTGCGTCCTGATAAGATAGCGCCGTATCTTCGAGACATGTTTTCGGTGGCACGTGCGGCGGGCTTCCTTCCCCCTGACCAACGCCTCGCCACCATAGTGGTGATACACAAAGAAGGGAAGCCGCGAGACCGCTGCGCCTCCTATAGGCCCATTTCGCTGTTGAACGCAGAACCCAAAATTCTGGCTAAGGTGTTGGCTAACCGACTGGTTCGGGTCGCGGGCGACTTGATTCATCGGGATCAGTCCGGTTTTATACCCCATCGGAATACCGCCCTCAATTTGAGGCGGTTGCATGGTGTGCTGGCTAGAGCCGAGTTTATTCGGGAGCCGGCCATCTTGGCATCTTTAGATGCTACTATGGCGTTCGACACTTTGGAGTGGCCATATATTTGGGCCGTTTTGGCGAAATTTGGGTTCAGCCCTGAGTTTATTGGTTGGGTAAAATTGCTATACGCTGACCCATTGGCTCAGGTGGTGGTGAATGGTAGGGTGTCGGCTCCCTTCGCACTGGGGAGGGGTACGCGACAGGGATGTCCGCTATCACCCCTTCTCTTTGCGCTTTCTTTGGAGCCTCTCGCCGCCTGGTTGCGTTGGGAGCCGTCGTTGCGAGGCATTAGATGGACGCCGGAATTCGAAGACCATGTCTCCCTTTACGCGGACGACATCCTTCTATATCTCACTTCCCCCCGACAGTCACTAATGGTATTGGTGGACGTGTTGACTTCCTTTGGCCGCAACTCCGGCCTGGTCATCAACTGGGCCAAATCGTGCGTCTACGTCCTCTCGGGGGACGCCCCCCTCCTGCCGCAAGACTGCCCTGTTCAGATTGCTACCCTGGGGTTCAAATATTTGGGAATCTTTATCTCACTGGATCCCGCGGTCCGCTATGAGCGAAACCTTCTCCCTCCCCTCCAGCGACTGAAGGCCGACGTCGCAAGATGGCGACGACTTCCGCTTTCACCGCTTGGACGGGCGGCATTGTTTAAAATGATGTCGCTGCCTCGCTTTTTGTACGCTTTGCAAAATACTCTGGATGTCGTGCCGGCCCGCTATTTCCGGGAGGTTGAGGGTCTTCAGCGTCAACTGTTTTGGGACGGGCGGCCGCGGATTGCTCTCGCCAAGTTAACGCTCCCTTGGTACGATGGGGGGGTCGCACTCCCCGATATCAAACGATACTATTGGGCGTCTCAGTTGGCGGCTGTGAACCACGGGATATATGGTCCTGCCTTAAACCCGGCGTTCGAGATGGATAAATTCCTGCTCCCGGGTGGGGATTATAATAGGGCGCTGTACTCGGTGACCCCGGACACGCGGCTGACGGGACCCACGCGGGTGGCGGTGCGTGTGTGGCACGCGGCGAATGCTGCGATGGGGTGGAGGGATCGCTTGACTCGGGCGACGCCGCTGTATGCCTCTGGGCGGTTGGGCTGTTTGTGGAGATCGAAAGGCTTTGAGAAATGGGACATGATTGGTATATGTAAGGTGGGTGATCTTTGGGTGAAGGGAGCTTTCAAAACGTTTGAAATGCTTAAAAAGGAATATAAATTGAACGATAGAGAGTACTTCCGATATGCTCAAGTCCACCATGCGCTGTGTTCGGTTTTTCCGTACGCTGCTGCCATCCCCGAGTATTCCCCACTGGAGGATAGAGTGTTGGATGGCTACGTGCCCGACAGCACTATTTCGCTGATTTACAAGAAACTCATCAACGATCGTGCGGACTTGCTGCTCCGTCTGAGGGAGGCATGGACGGGCGATGGCTTAGAGCTGGATGACGAGGACTGGGTGTCGGCGGTGGCCTCCCCGAAGGAGGTGGCGATCCCGGCCCGCTTACGGTTTGTTCAGCTGAAGATCCTTCATAGAGTATATGTCACGGGGCCCGGTTTGCTGCGTATGGGTTATTCGATGGATGGACGGTGTAAACGTGGATGTGGCCTACCGGGCACCTTTCTTCATATCTTGTGGGAATGTTCGGAGGTTGTGCGATTTTGGAACGATGTCCACACTGTTATGGAGGAGGTCACGCGCGTGGCCCTGTTGCCAGAGGCTAGGAGGTGTTTGTTGAATGTTTGGGAACCGAATGATTGTACTGCGGCGCAGACGCAGTGGGTGACCTTGGGGTAGATGGTGGCTAAGCGTAACATTGCGCAGCTATGGGGCTCCCCGAGGCCGCCCACGATTGAGGTATGGAAGGAGAATATGGACTGGTGTATGTTTAGGGAAAAGACGGTGTATGTGGCGAGAGGTAAGCCAGGGAAATGGAGTAGGGTATGGGGTCCGTGGAATTTATATCGAGGCCGTATCTGCGCCCCGCCTTTGCCTTTAGAGGTCGATATTGCTTTGACCCCCTCGCCGCGCATTCTGCGGGAGTGTGTGATGTGTGTTCCATGCTTTGTTTTCCCATTGCCCCCCTTCACCGCTTCTGGACCAGAATCGCTTTGGACACTTTATGTTATTCCCCGTCCTGGGAAGAGCACGCTGCTATCTCATTGCCTTGAGTGTGTTTTATGTTTAATAAAAAATGAAACTGTTGTCTTAAACTGCTCCTGGCCTATGGCCATGGCCTGTTATAGGTGCTTACGGACTGCCGGGTGCTTTGCCGCTGGTTCATTTGAATGTATGGCGTTACACTGCGGGCCCTCGGGCTCTATAGCGGCTGGCCCTGGTGGTTGTAGGCCCTTGTATGTCTTTTATTGTGTGCTAACGGTTTCTAATAAAATAAAAATTCCAAAACTGAGGGAAGAGGAAAAGTGGCTAGGGCGACATAATCCCCCCAGTGTTTGCATTCATCAGATGTGTGGTTGTTGTGTTCGGTCAGTTCTCAGTATTATCCTCCCCGCCCTGTGCCCGGAATGTCTCCAGCTGGGCATCCCATTCCATTGATATTGGCCTTTTACGCAATCCTCTACATTCCTCATGCCAAATTTCACCACTCTCTGCTTAACCACAGTGCATCACTTCTCCCGCCAACAAGCAATTGGAGGGACCTGTGGGGACTTCCAATGTCAATGTCTAATCTAGTCATTTTGCTAAAGGTAGAGCTAAATCTACAAACCGGGAAGTCACTTTAGAACTCTTAGGTCTAATGTATAAAGCTATAATACACTGTTCAGGTGTATGCCAATGGTCTTTACCTGGTAACTCCGACAGTGTCACCCCAACGTCAGGACAAAAGGCTGTCAGTGAAGCGCCAGCCCACAACATATGCGTGAGATCTATGTCCAGTGTGTGGCATCGGGAGCAGCCTGAAGAGGCAGTAGGGGCCATCACATTAATTTTGTGCGCTGTGAGATAGGCCCTATGGAATATTGTATACATTTAAATATCGAGTTAGAGGAAATCTTTTTGGGATATTGTAAAAGAAAGGTCCATTCTCTGTCAGTCATCTCCCTGTTCAGATCCGCCTTGAGAGGGTCCAATGGTAGTATAAGATGAGTATGGAGCCCCCTATACAGCCATTGGATCAGGTGCCTACTGTATCCCATGGTGTGAAATGCCTGTAGTAGTTCATGTGTTTCCAGCCTCTTTCCTTCGGGTGCCCAGTGCAGGGGGACATAGCCAAGAATACTAGCATGCATTAAAAAACGTGTTTCAGGCAACCCATGGGTGTGCACAAAATCAGAGTGTGGCATTAATTCTCCATCCCCGAATAGAGAGCCTAGGGACGCTACCCCTTCCTGCTCCCAGGGTCGCAGCATCCCAGGTATTAAGGTGCCCAATGGGGTGGGGAGGTGCACTAGGGAACATTAGGGGCATACGGCTTTGGGAACGCATTAGGGGCATACAGCTTTGGCGATCTCCCAATAAGGAAGGACCGTGCGTAACAAAAGAAACCCCGCTGGGGGTATATGGGGGCCCGGAAAAAGCAGCCTCTACAGCTGCCCTCTATGAAGCATTCTGATGGTGTATCCAATTTCTTTCTAGTTGTGACTGGCCAACCAATATTCCAGCCACTGTAGCTGTCCAGCTATACAATAGGCCTTTAAGATCCAGGGCTCTCATATCGTCCCTCTCCGTGGGCAATTGCCGTTTAGCTAGGCTAATTCTGCAGTGACTGTTAACCCAGATCTGATCAATTAGCAATGTATTTAGAATGCAAAACACCTGGACTGGCACTAGGATCATTAGGTTCGTGAAATAATATATTAGGCGAAGTAAAACAACCATTTTAGCTAGAGGCAAACCGCCGGCCACCGACAGGGGCAATGTGGACCAGAAGCTCACCTGTGATCGGATCGCAGAGACGGGCTGCAGAACGTTACCATCCATTATGTCCGCCAGTGCGAGGCACACCTGAACGCCGAGATAATGAAATGAGCATGGTGCTACTTGGATATATTGAGGCCCGAATGGGACTGAGGGTTCTCCGTGGGTGCCATTATAGGAGAATGCATAAGATTTATCTGCATTCATCTGGAGACCAGACAGGTCGTCAAATTTAGACATCAGCTGGGCTGCACTTCCTAAGTCCCATCATAAGGCCTTGAAGTATAGGATCAGTTCGTCTGCATAAAGCGATATCAAATGGACCACACAATCAATAAAGATTCCCCATACTTCAGCCTCCTGATGGACCCACTGTGCAAGGATTTCAACCGCTAAAATAAAAAGTAGTGGTGACAGTGGGCAACCCTGTCGTGTCCCATGTGATACCTGGTATAGGGCTGAGATGTATGGTCCTGTCCTGTGGCTCTCGCCGTAGACCCTGAATAGAACAGCCGCACCCAGCAAGCATATGTTGGGGGTATTCAAAATGCTGGAAGCACTGTCAGCATAAATTGCCATCTAATAGTGTCAAATACTTGTTTGATGTCGAGGGAGAGGCAGACGGCAATAGGGTAGCATTCTTTAACTGCATTCATTATGTGGGATAAACTGCGTATATTTAAGAAGGTACTGCGACATGGTATGAAGTCACATTGATCCACGTGTAGTAAGTGGGGGTGTAGGGAGACCAGTCGGGAGCCAGACCCTTGCTAAGGATCTTATACTCTGTGTTCAATAATGATAGAGGCCCACAAGAGGACATATCACTGGGTGGCTTTCTGAGCTGAGAAGAGAGGTCACCAAAGCCTCCCAGTTGGAAGGGCGAAGTATCTCTCCCTTTAGGGAGGCATTATACAATTTTTCGAGGTGACTGATGAGTCATGTAGCGTAAGTGGAATGAAATTCCACTGGCAGCCTATTTGAGCCATGTGTTTTATTACGAGCAAGCTCATTGATGGCCCCACGTATCTCATTCACCGATATGGGAGCTAGGAGGGCCTCCCTATCAGCTGCTGGCACCTGGGGTAGTGTTATCTGACTTAAGCACAAGGGTATTTCGGCTGGGTCAGAGGGAGGTGAGTCATTATATAGATCAATATAGTAATCCCAAAATGCAGTATTGATTTCCAATTGCGTTACAACTGTACGGAGGTGTGGTGGTGTGTTGAGAGGATGGGTTTAGGGGACTGTTCAGGTTTGATCAGTCTGGCGAGTATTGTACCTAATTTGTCTGCCTCTGTGTGTGTCCTTTGGATATAGGCTCTATAGTCTATAACACGGAGGCATTTGAGAAGTTCAGAATAGGTCACCCGAGCATTTTGTAATTAGGACGCTTTATGTGCATTTTTTGCCGCTGTCTGATCTAGGGGTCCCAAGCTGTTCTCCACCTTTGAGACCTCCCTCAAGCCCACCCCACGTGCACCCACCAATGTGTTAATGGACATCCCTCCCATCACCACCTTGAAAGCCTCCCATTCAACCTATTAGGAGGTGGCTGTTCCAGCGTTTTCTTCGAAATATGTGGCTGTGGCTAGTGCTTCCCGCAGCACAGTGTCCTCAATTAGTATTAGTTGGAAGCGCCAGGTGGGGATCGGGCTGATTCGTAGCCCCATGCCAGTGTGATTTTCCAGTGGATTATGGTATGATACTGTCTTACATAGATATGTAGTGTGAGTGGCTTGCGGTTGCAGATGGGAGGCGCAGAGGAACCTATACAGGTGGGAGTGAATCGTATGTGGGGGAGAATAGAATGAGCGTTCCCTCAAACCCTTGTATCGCGGGCCCCCGTTCCAGGCTTGCCTCAGTGCTGCAGGGCGTCACGTCAAATGCCCGGGGCTCGCAGGCATTGCAGTGAAGCAGGCAGGAACAGGCCATACCTGTCTTCTTAATGGCAGTCTAGGCCTGCAACCCCCAGTCAGAGACAGAGAACATGCACTCTACAGAGCCTGGTCATGCATTAGGGTCTCTGGAGTATCCAATTTTCTCAAAAGTTCCTCAGGCCAGTGCCTCTTACCGCCTCAGGCAGAGCAGAGTATTGGCGGTCTCCAAACGTGGGAGCCAAACGAGCGGGTCGGCAGGTGGGCTGAAACAGGTGTGGCCAGATCTCCGGATCGCCGCCCTCAACTCCCGCTCCGTATCTCTGCGGTTCCCGTGACCCGTCTGCTTTCAGCAGGCATTGTGAGATGGGTGGGCTGTGATAATCGAGGGAGCCCCCCCACTGGTCCGCAAGCGCCAGCCTGGACGCCACGTGGTCCCAGCCCGACTATTCTCTTGTGACCGGGCAATGACGCTTATACTCCACCCAGCTTTGCAGCTGAACCCTGTAGTCAGTCGAGGTATACAGGGGAACTGCTACACACAACAGGAGGGGGTCCCAATGCCCACGTTTTTAGATTTTCGGGCCCGGGATTACATGTCTGCCATCTTGGGTGGTTGGGCACACCCCTTCACTTTACCATTGTTATCCAGTGCTAAAGTGCTTGTGCTCTCTCCCCTAAACATGGTAATATTGTCTCAACCCCAATTGGAATATTTAATGTACTTATAAGTCCCAAGTAAAGCACATTACAATGTGCCCAGGGCCTGTAAATGTAATGCAACAAGTGGGCCTGCAGCACTTATTGTGCCACCCTCTTTAGTAGCCCTCTAACCATGGCTTAGGCATGCCATTGCAGAGCCTGTGTGAGCACTTTAAACTGGTATGTCAATCGGGAAAAATAAACCTTTTGCCAGGTCCATACCTTCCCTTTTTATACATATAAGTCACCCCTATGGTAGGCCCTGGACATCCCAGAGGGCAGGGTGCAGTATATTTAAAAGTCAGGACATGTACCTTTAAACTTTACATGTTGTGGTTGTGAAAAAATCCCAAAATCGTTTTTCACTGCTGCAAGGCCTAGCTCTTCCATAGGATAACATTGGGATGTCCTTTTTTTCCATTTTATAAGTGTAATTTCCAGTTGTGAAGAGATTAACTTTTCAAGTTTGGTGTCTCTGGAATCACAATGTAAAATCCAAACTTATGGTGAAGCCGGATTTTAAATTCCAATTATGAAAATGCCACTTTCTGAAAGTTGGCATTTTCTTACTTTTGCCATTTGGTGTTGCTGCCTCTCTCTGATACATGTTTAGGGAGATTGACAGCTGGGCTTCGTGTATACCCCTTATATAGTCAGATTCAATGGTAATGTAGGTGTGACGGGATGGGCCATCCTGGCAGGATGGGAGGGAGGAGCTGGACCCAGCCTCACTAACACCTAAATAGGCTGCGTCCTGTCCTCAGACAAAGGGCTGCATGAAGGGAGGACTTCTGTGCACATCAAAAACCTTTCTTGAAAGTCTTCCCCACCTGAAAGTCCCAACTGGGTATACGTACTGGAATTCTGACACCACCACTTCAGTGCAGTTCTGGACCTGTGAAGACTCTGCCAGGAAGAAGGACTGCTGTGCTGCTGAAAAACTGCCACTCTGCTGGATTGCTGCGTTGCAGGACTCCTACTTTGCTGTGCTGTCCTTCTGTCTCTGGGACATAAAAGATGCCCAACCACCACCCTTCTGCTCCTGGGCTCTGCCATCTGTGTGTCTGCCCTGCCAAGTGATGTCAGCCCAGTCTTGGACCCTTGAAAGTGGGCCTAGGTGTTGCTCCAGCAGGACTGACACATCCTCTGTCGAACCAACACATCGCCGCTGTTGCTCAAATCAGGCACATTGCCCTGGTTGTGTGGATCAGAACCGGTACATCACCTTTGCTGCTTAGCTCGACACTGATGCTTCGCCACTGTTGAGTGGATTGGACCCAGTGCATCGCCTGTCGGACCGCCACTGCACAATGACTCTACCTGATGTAAGGTCCTCGCCTCTCTGTTGATGAGAACCTCGATGATGATGCCGAACCTCTGCATTGCAGCACCCCGCTCATCAGAGCTGCGCCGATCAGGACCATGCATCAACATCGCTGCAAGGATTGGCACCAGTGCATTGCCTCATCTGTACCCCACATCCTCGACGTCGACACAACCAGGATCAAGGTACTTTTGTTCAGCGGGCCTCCCTGGGTCCATGTATCCAGACCGCGCTCCATTGCGATCAGTCAGAACATTTGACGCTGTCCTGGTCCAATGTGACCAGATATCCCAAGCAAGTGGTATTTTACAGTTTATTCTGTAAAATTCATAACTCAAACTCTGCTTAATGAATTCTTGTCATTTTGGTCTTGTTTTATTTATTTAATTAATTTCCATGTTCCTAACCTGTTATGGAATCTTTTTGTGTAAAGTTTTCACTGTTTCTGAAGTGTTGCACAAATATTTTACATATTTCGTTTAAGTTAAGCTTGACTGCTCTGTGCCAAGATACCAGATGGTGACCACAGATTCATTTGGGGTATCCTGCTTCTTACCCTGACTGGATTGAGGTTGCTGCCTGACTTAGGCTCACACCCCAGTCAAGCAGAAACCCACTTCCTAACAAATCTGATTTCGGGTTAAAAACTTTTATAAAAAAGAAAGTTGCACTGGCCATTTAATGTTCTTTCTTTTTTTCTTTCTTTCTATGTTTCTTTATTCATGTATCTACAGTTTTCAAAACAACCACACTGCTGCGACGTTATATCAGAGAGCAAGTGAGGGCTAGAGTAAACAGGCATCAGAGTCCGTACACAGGGCATATAAGTTGTCTTTTTTATGGAGATTCCTAACCAGGGACATCTTAAGGATTTGGGGGGCCCTGGGCCAAACATATTTTGGGGGCCCCTGTTCAGGACACCTTTGAATTTATTATCTAATTTGAGCCCCTGTTTCCCACGCAGTTTCCGCTTCCTCAGCTGCGCTAGCGATCCAGTTTGCATCATAGGCATTAGCCTATATATTCCCGATGTAAATGGACATGTGCAGCTTACAGGTGTAGGATTCAGGGTTTCCTGCCCTGCTACTACTTTTTTAATACTTTTTAAATTGTATATGTGTGGCTGAATTACTCTGTGCTTTTTAACAATTTCTCCTACCTATGCGCCCTTGCACTTTACTTGATTCTGCTTGCCAACACCTCCTTAGCTGCTCCGATTCGCATTTCGGTTTTCCTCCAGTCCTGGTCTGCTGCTGCTGATACACCGATTGTGTGGAGGGCTGGGGCTACTATCGGGCTACTCACTTCCGCCCACGCAGTTTCCACTTCCTCAGCTGTGCTAGCGATCCAGTTTGTATCATAGGCATCAGCCTATATATTCCCGATGCAAACGGATGCGCGCAGCTGATAGCTGTAGGATTTAGTGTTTCCTGCCCTGCTA
Source organism: Triturus cristatus (assembly GCF_964204655.1). Lineage (NCBI taxonomy): Eukaryota > Metazoa > Chordata > Amphibia > Caudata > Salamandridae > Triturus > Triturus cristatus. The sequence continues at coordinate 354,159,209 of NC_140592.1, read as the reverse complement.
CTAGGTTTTTATTACTTTTTAAATTGTATATGTCTGGCTGAATTACTCTGTGCTTTTTAACAATTTCTCCTACCTATGCGCACTTGCACTTTACTTGATTCTGCTTGCCTACACCTCCTTAGCTGCTTCGATTCGCATCTCGCTTTTCCTCCAGTCCTGGTCCGCCGCAGCTGATACGCCGATTGTGCGGAGGGCTGGGGCTACTATCGGGCTCCACACTTATGCCTATGCAGTTTCCGCTTCCTCAGCTGCGTTGGCGATCCAGTTTGCATCATAGGCATTAGCCTATATAGTCCCTATGCAAACGGACGCGCTAAGTGGACGTGCACAGCGGGTGCGCCGCTGGCGCCGAAGGTAAGCCTATCTGCGCCCGGAGGCGTTGGGCGCCGGCCATGCTGCCCAGTTCCCCTCCGGTGAGTTTCTTCTACTATATTGCAATAGGGAAAAACTGCTTAGCCTTAGGCGGCTACCATTATGTCACTGTACAGCCGCTGATCCGAGGTTGGAGGTAGACTTTCGATGCAATAAGTGCAACTGGACTCTCCTCCAGCCCAGGAAACTCGCACCCAATATCCTCCCACGCAACAATAAGTGTAAAAACAATAAGAAAACAGAGGACTTAAAGGCCACCCTTTTAAATTGTCGCTCTATACAAAAGCATGAACCATACATTTATGGCCTACTTTTAGACTAACAGTCTGATCTTTAATTTCTCACTGACCCCTGGCTGTCTGAAGCCTCCAACCCTACTATCACCTCGGCCATCCCTACGGGTTATAACATTCTTAGGAGGGACTGATCGAATGGGAAGGAGGGAGGTGTTGCCATAATTTACACAATAAAAAACTAGACTGCTTAGGCTTCTGCTGTACCTTATCCCCCCATCATAGCATAGCTGGATTTCTGATTTACAGACCTCCCAGTGCTATTGGAAATGTTATTACTATGCTTAATACAGCCACCACCTCCCTGGCCTTAAAATACAACAACTGCCTCATTCTGGGATATTTCAATATACATATGGACAATGGCAAAGACCCTCAAACAATTTCCTTGTTGGAGGCGCTGCAGGACTCCAACATGTTTCCATCTGTTTCTTTGGCCACCCATGAGAAGGGCCATACCCTAGACCAAATCGTTCACAACTTTGACATATCAGTAAGCCTACCTCTTCCCATTACCTGGTCTGACAACCTCCTATTAAAATTCGTCATTTCCAACTCTGCCACAGCCCCTTGAGCTAACACAGGGCAGAGGGTCTCTAATTATAGGATGTTCCATAAAATATCCATCCCGATGTTAGCAGAGGCCCTCGGTCGTTCCTCACCAGAGCTGTCTGGCTGCCCCGACTCGGACGCCCTCTCAATAGATTCATGGCTCTGAACCAACATTGATGCAGTGGTACTGGTTGTTTGCTGCTCTTCAAAGAGGTCAGCCCCACCAGCTCCATGGTTTAACGAATCCCTTAGATCTCGCAACAGAAATTGTGGAACAATTGAACGGAAATGGCGTAAATCCTATCTACCTGAGGACAGGAAGGTTTAAAAAGACACCTTAAAAGCTCATTACATTCTCGTGAAGGCAGCCAAGAAAAACCTCTTTCAAACCAAGATAGAAAATGCCCAAAATAAGAGTAAGGAAATCTTTAGCATAGTTAAATCCTTTACTGCCCTGAGAGCCGGCACAAAGGAAGGGCCATGCACTGAAGAATGGTCTAAGTAAATAGTTGAATTCTTCCACAAAAAGATCTCCATGATCCAACAAGCCTTCACTAACATCTCAGAGGAAGAACTGACCTTCTACCTTAGTTCTAATAGCAAATTTCACCTCTTGGATCCTCCATCTTTACTAGCTTTCCCTGAGTTTCAGCTTGAAGAGTCACTGACCCCTCTCCAAAGCATTAAGTCTGGCTCTCCTACTGACCCATGTCCAGGGAATATCTTGAACCTATTAGCTCCCACCATAAACACCACAGTAAACCAGCTCTTTAATGCTTCTCTCTCCTCAGGCAACATGCAGAAATGATGGAAGAATGCTAAGATTCTTCAACTGATAAAAAAGGCTAACGCCAAACCGACGGACCCTGCCAACTACAGGCCAATCTCCCTTCTTCCGACCCTCTCCAGAGTACTAGAGAAGCATGTAAACAAGGCCCTCCAAAAACACAGTGAAGATGGGAAGCTCCTTCATGAGTCCCAATCCGGTTTTAGGGCTAACTACAGTATGGAGTCCGCTCTGCTGGAAGTGACTGAATTTCTCAAGAGTAAGCAGGACCAGGGAGGCAAGACTATTCTGATATTGCTCGATACGTCGGCGGCCTTCGATATGGTCCCACATGAGAGGCTCCTGGAGAGACTTGCTAACATCGTTCTGGGGGGGGACCGCCTTAACATGGATGTCATCCTTCTTGGCAAATAGATCTCAGGACATCTGGCTCCCCCCTTTCTCATTACCAGTTCCGGCCATGAATGTAGGTGTCCCTCAGGGCTCCATTCTCAGTCCTACCCTTTTTAATATATATCTATCCCCCTTGCATTTCTGGTAGAGGAGGAGGGCGCCAAAATTGTTTCCTATGCTGATGACACTCAGCTGATTTTTACGTGTGAAAAAGGAACCGACTTTGACGGGGCAATGATTAGGTCTTGCCTCACAAAGGTTTTTAACTGGCTTAAGATCAGTCAGCTGAAGTGCAATCCTGACAAAACTGAAGTTGTTTTCTTTGGTAATCCATAAACGCCTGACTGGAGCACTTGGTGGCCAAAAGATCTGCCGCCCCCACCCGCTGAAAAGGAGAAAGTCAAAAACGTAGAAATTGTCATAGACAAGAAACTCTCCATGTGCTTTCAAATTCAAAATCTAAATGGCACTTGCTTTGGCATACTCTGGATGCTAAAAAAAACCTCCTGCCACTGTTACCGCTTGAGAGCAGAAAGATCGTGGTGCAGACTCTGGTGACATCAAAGCTTGACTATGTCAACAGCTTGTACCTCTGTCTTCCCAAATCCCTTATCCAGCGCCTACAAGTGGTACAATACGCGGCGGCCAGAGCCATCCTGAGACCTAATCCCAGATCTAGTATGACCCCTATTCTTAAGTCTCTCCGCATAAAAGAACGGATCGGCTTCAAAGCGATGACCATCTTCTTTAAAGCTTTCCATGGCTTAGGAGCCTGCTACATAAATAAGCGCGTTAATCGCTACACAACAGCTAGACCCCTAAATTCTTCCAATGCCAACCTGGCCATCATGCCTAAAATATGCAGTGCCCGCATTGGAGGCAGATCCCACGGCTTTCTAGGCCCAAAATTGTGGAATAGCCTCCCTGAGTCTCTGAGACTAACCACAGACCTACTCTCTTTCATGAAAGAACTTAAAAACCTGGCTTTTTGATAACTGATGGGTCTTTTACGCATGTTTTCCTCCCACTGTCATGCACCATGACACTCTAGTCTGCGTAGCTGCGCACTTTATTAAATACACAATTTCATTTCATTAGGTCCCTGACAGTGCAAAGGAACACTCGTCCAAATTCTAAGCGCGTTATTTATGAGCCTTTGCTTCACTTTTATGCCGCTGGTGCGTCACTTTTTGTGACGCACCGACAGCATAAAATATGTGCAATGTTACGCCCTATTTACAAAGTGACGCATCTAGGCAGATGCTTCACTTTGTAAACCCCTGCACCGCATTATACCTGCGCCAGGCATAATGTATGCAGGGTGGGTGTTGCCCCGCAAAATGCCTCGTAGAAGTGGTGCATTAAAATCTATGAGAACTCAGTGCGCCACTTCTAGGACGCCATTGCGTCAATATCTTACACCTGCCACACAGCAGGCATAAGACTGATGCAGGCCCTTTCACATGGGGCTTGCCCCATGTGAAAGGACACATTGCTGGAGTTGCGTCTATTTTCAGACACACCCCAGCAATGCATCACTTTTGCGCATACAGATTCGTCAGAAATACTGACATATCTGTAAGTCCTTGCGACATGAGGCGTCATACAGTAAATATGACACATCCATCATGTCGCAACGAGGGCACACTAAGAAGTGACGCATCCCTGTTTTCACACAGCGATGCATCACTTCTCATAAATAAGGCCCTGAATGTGTTTACATCTAATATTCAGGGATAGTTATGTGTGTTTTCAATATTGTAACACAGTAGCAGATCTCCAATATTACTGCAAATAATCTCTGTGACGCCCTCCCATTTCTTATATGTTAGGCCTTGTTTTGATCTAAAATAAACGTTTTTTATGTATATTGCATGAAACATAAACACAAAATTTCTCTGCAAAATGGCTGTATTAGACTCTCACACATCAGGTACATAAGAAATAAATGAAAGGCAAACAGAATTTAAAACAAACTGTTTAGGAAATATTCAAGGTCACTAGGGCAAAACTCTGGAGAATGGAGCTGACTGTCAGGGGGCCCCCTGAAAGGCTGGGGCCCTGGGCCAGAGCCCACTTTGCCCATGCATTAAAACGTCTCTGTTCCTAACCAGTTTTTATAAATATAGAAAGAAAAGGACTCGGCCCCCTTTTGGGAGTAGTGGGCACAGTTCTACAAAGCATACACACTTGAAATGGCAATTGCTAAGAAAAAAGTCAAATCCTATAGATTTCTGCAACGCTGGGCTAATCAAAGTTAAGGCGCACAGCTCTGGGATGTGTGGTTGCTCTATATTATTAGTATCTCCCATGTTCCTTACAACGTGTTTTAATTCAGCATTATTTTTTTATGTTTTTTCTCCTTTTCCACTTTCGTTTCTCTTTCATAGTTTCTTTTTTTAGTCTTACTTGTATTTCCCTTTTTATATCCCAATGTTTGATACTTTACATATTGTATATCAGAATCCTTTTCATATTTTTTTTGGCATTAGGATTTGGCTACCAGAAATGCATAAACGACCAACGTCGGGACATATGTTTCTAAAGTTCTTATGAAGTTGGGATAGTAATTTTCCAGTCTTAGATAAGGGAAGAGAGCTTTATAGCCAGTTCATCCACTTCTAAGCTTCTCTCACTATTTACAGAAGCACTGCAGGTGTATGGCAGGAAGCAAGCCTTGGACATCTTTCTGGGCGGTAAGGGTGTATGTAGAAGCTGTCACCAGAAAAATGAGAAAATAAACTTTTCCAATTCAGAGTTTTTCAGGAACACTCGCCTGCTGCAGACCCCTCTGTGGTAGAGGGTTGCCAAATTCCACATTATAGACGTGCTAGGCAGGTGGAGAGTAATTGGTACTTTTCTCCCTAACACTTTATTAAGTAATGCATTTCGTTGCAGGGGCTACTGCCCACATGCACCATAAGCAAGTCTCTTTGTGAAGTTTTAATTAAAAAACTTGGCACCTTATATGCATACCAGCAGACCAGACCTGTCTTTTGTTTCACTCATAGTACCAGTGAGGTGTGTTTACTGAGGTGGCACGTTGGTCTAGTTAAAAAACAACAACTTAGTGCTGTCCTCTGACTAGGCAAATGTTTTTAGGGTTCCTAAAGGCAATAGGGATTCATACATTGGTCAAAGTTCTAAAGCAGTGTCATTTATATAATAAGCTCTAATGAACTCTCCAATTCACCCGTTTTTCCTCTTTCTTCTTTATAATTTTTACCTTCAGAGATCTACAGTTGGATTTTGTTACATGTTGCTTCTTGATATTTACATTTTTCACAAAATTGATGACATCATTATTGCCGACTTCTTCGAAAGCCAGAAATCTGAAATAAGCCATCCTCTCAATGTACTAATACCTCATTAAACTTCAGCCTATCACCTGTCTTATATGTAGACGTAAAGGTTAGCTCATGTGATTAGTCAACATGAATCTAATAGTCTACGATTTTACCACATGTTCTATCTTCATCGTCACATTGGACAATTCTCTGTCTACCTCAAACCTTGCCACGATCACCTATGCCCTGAAGCCTCCAGAACTTGAGACCTGATTTCATAGCTAGTTTCTCTCTAATTGATTGAGGAGCGTAGGAGCAATTTCAATGCCCGTGAAATTGATTTAATCTAATGTCTCAGGTAATAGTATATATTTTAAAGTAGGTGTAGGCAAATCAATCTGTTCATTTTTAAATAAAATTCCTGCCTTACTATTGTGAAACATTGTACACCTCAAAAAAGAGATATTAACATCAATGTGTCCTGTATTGATTGCTATTAAAGCATTCCATAAATGTCATGAGCTAAGGGCTTCCAGTGTAGCTCACCCAAGATCGCGCCGCATAGTTCAATGCTCAGTTGAATTAATAAGATACACAGTGCTCTGCATAACTGTGACACAGACGAGGTTGAGGAAAAGCTAAGGTATTGATACCTCACAACAGTAAGGGCTGAGTACCTTCCAGGATGGTAGTGGAAACATTTGAACAAAATGGGCACTTAAATACACACATCAGTAGACTCATCCATGGCACACCAAAGGTAGGAGAATTAAAGAATGAGGCAAAAGCATCAGGTATAAAATAATGTGCTTATAACTTTTGTGCCGTTTGACGAATCTTAACAAAACATTTCAAAAAACAGTCTCGTCGACCTCATCTTCTTCCTGAAACGTTTCAGGGTGATCCGTCAAGGAGGGGCAAAAAAAAAGAAGGGGGTCCGGAAATGCTGTTCCCCATTCTTTTTTCCATTGGAAAATAGAACAACAATACCTCAAGAACTGTTGAACAAAATGACACCAAACTTGGCAGAAAGCAAGATCTTGATTTAGAAAGCGTGCTTTTTGTAATTTGGTGAAAATCCATTGAGTAGCTCTTGAAAAGTTAAAGTTAAAAAACTTTGTATATTTCACACTGCAGAGCACATAGCCACCAGACTTTGAGATAAGATCTGATTGACTGCCATTACATCAACTAAGATGTGTCAACAATCATTTGAGGTCTTGGGGGCTTAGTCCCATGTACTTCAAAAAAAGTTTTTAAAAAACATACAGATGGTCAGTGTAGCGATACCCAGCCCCCTTCGGCCTGGTGGGGAGGAGGGGGGGGTGCAAGAGAGACCTCCCCTAGGGGCCAAAAACAGCCTTTTCTTTTTTTTTCGATGCCGCAGATCCAGAGAGAATCCATAGGTCTATGGTACCGAATACAAAAGAAAAAAAAAGGGGTGGGCCAGGGCCCGGCACATTTAAAAAAAAATTGTGGAAGGAGGCTTGAGCACCCCCTCTTTTAACTTTCATGAGGGCCCGGGGACCCACCCCCAGTGCTGATATTTTTAAAATGGGGAGGGGGACACTTATTTCTTGACCTCGACATTTTCAGATCTCCTTCTAATAGGCCAGTTCCAGTTTTGTCTGCAAGATCCTCGTGGCTCTTGAAAAGCTACATGAGGCCTCCTTGGTGCAGGCGTGAGCTGAACCAGCTCATTACTCTTCTGAATAGGTTCCTTTTTGACTTGGTGGACAGTTTAGCAGCTCTTCTTCTAAGTCAGAGCACAACAATAAAGTAAATGTCCCAAACTTAATCCCAGCCTTAGGAAAACAGCAACATGGGGCATCCTTGTCTTCATCAGATGCCTTCTCTGAGCTAAATCTCAGAGGTCTCTTTTTATGTTTAAAGTAAATACAAGGCTATGGAGGACCAGCCACTGTCCTATTCCAGGGAAACACAAGCATTAACCAAGAGCCAATGCAAAGATGTTCTATCATTAGAAATCACAACCTTAACCATCCATTCCCATGACCTCTTTCCCAGGCATTTCAACCAGGGAAAGAAGGGGATCAGGCACCACATTATCAAACTTGAGACATGCCCCATGCTCAAATGGGAAACCATAAATGATAGTAATGGATATCAGCTGACCTTTCCCAGTTCAGACATTCTGCAAGAAGGTTATCTATACCACACCATCTGTGGATGTACATCTGTCCAGGCAAGCAAAGTGGTTTGAGTTAAGCTTTTACTTTCAGGGAGAGTTCTAGGTTGACTGTATATTACATACAGAAAACAGGCACAGTGAAATGCTACAAAGCCTCCAAGATGCAGGATCTCAGTGGTTAGTCCAAGAACAGGAAAGTTAAAAGAGCCTTTCCTGCGTTCAAGGAAGTAAAGTTGTGTGTGTCACACAATATATCCTGGCACAAAATTTCTGCTGCATGTGTTTAAAAACGTTGTAAAGTTTTTTAAAACTCAGTGAGCTTCAACAATGTCAAGAAAATTGTAAATTTAAAAATACTGGGAAAACGTTGGACGTTATAGCATGCACAAATTACAGTTTTTTGGAGAGGTGGGCGGACAACAAAAGTCGCTTTTAGCATTCTCAAAAAACGTTTTTGTTGGGAAAAATATCAGCAAAGCTTTTATTCAAGAAATGCAGCGTGCACTCAAAGATTTACAAAGATTACACACTTGCCTAATTCTGGAAGTTGCAAAGTTTCTGAGCTGCGTACACTTTGCCAGAAGAATCAGAAACTTGGGTTTCAAGCTTGTGCTAATGTTGTGAAACCTTTGCCCAGACAGTGTTAAAAAAATGTAACAAGCAATGTCAAAGCCAATCGGTCTCTCCTATGCAAGAGCTATTAGCTTTGCCAATGTGTTTTAGCCATGTTGTACACCAGCAAGGCTGCTGATTTTCAGCATGGTTAAAAATTAGTGGTGTAGAGGAGAGTGGCATGGTGACGAGTGGAGTAAAGTGTTGTAGAGTGAAGTGGCATACATTGTAGTGTATTGGACTAGCATAGAGTGGAGTTGTGTAGAATGGCGTATGATGGAGAGTCGTAGAGTGGATTGGTGTAGAGTGCATTGCTGTAGAACGTTGCAGAGTATAGTGATGTAAAGTGCTGTGGCGTACAGTGCATTGACAAAGAATTCAGTGGCGCAGAGTAGGGTGCAATGGTATAGCGTGAAATGGGGTCAAGTGCAGTGGCATATAGTAGCGGGGTGGAGAGTAGAGTAGAGTACAGTGGTGTAGAGGGGTGTACAGTGGAGTGGGGTGGTGTTGAGCAGAGTGGACTGGTATAGAGTGCGTAGGCATAGAGTGGTCCAGATAGTATAGCGGCATAGAGTATAGTGGTGTTGAGTGGAGTGCTGCAGAGTGCAGTGATGCAGAGTAGAGTGCATTGGCACAGAATGCTGTAGTGCAGAGTAGAGTGGTCACAGTTCAGTGGCAGAGAGTGCAGTGTTGCAGAGTTGAATGACGTAGAGTCCACTGCTGAAGAGTGGCATAGAACGCATTTGCGTAGGCTTCAGTAGTGCAGAGTAGACTGCATTGACATCAAGTGCATTGTCGTAGAGCGCAGTGGTGTAGGGTGCAGTGACGTAGCGTGTAGTGGTGTAGAGTGCAGTGGCAATGCGTAGTGACGCAGAGTAGAGTAGAGTGCAATGTCAAAGATTGCAGTGGCATAGAGTAGATTGATTCAAAGTAGAGTGCAGTGGCATAAAGTAGAGTGGCGTAGAGTGTAATGGCCTAGAGTAAAGTGTGCAGAGTGCAGTGGCATAGATTGCAGAGGTGCAGAGTAAATTAGAGTGACATAAAGTGGATTGGCAAAGAGTGCAGGGGCGTAGAGTGGAGTGGTACAGAGTAGAGTGCAGTGTTGCATAGTGGAGTTCTGCAGAGCAGAGTGATGTAGAGTTCAGTGGTCAAAAGTGTAGTGGTGTAGAGTTGCATAGAGTGCATTGGCATAGAGTAGAGTGGTGTAGAGTAGACAGGTGTGGAGTGAAGTGGTGTAGATTGGAGTGTTGCAGAGTGGAGTAGAGTGCAGTGGCGCAGGTGCAGTGACGTGGAGTGGTGTCAAGTTGAGTAGTGCAGAGTAAAGTACAGTGGCGTGGAGTGGTGCAGAGTAGAGTGAAGTGGTGTATAGTGGAGTATGCATGGTGTGGTAGTGCACTGCCATTAGAGACAACACATTTTCAACAAACACATTTGCTCAGACATACAGTTCTATTAATAAAACTGTACATTGCTCAAGCGATAATGTATGGCAATGGCATCACCTAGTATATTGCTTTCATATTAAAGTATTTATTTCTATCACACTGCAGAATTAACAAAAAATGTGCTTCTATTGTGGTTTCTTGATTCTGATATATTCTGAAATCATTGCACAGTTCAATCACATGTTGTTTTGTGGCAAAAAAAAACCCTTTCCTAGCACCAGTATTGAGCATGATTGTCATATAAATCCTCTCACTTTGAAGTCAGAGAAAGAAATGTAAATCCCAACTGGCACATGCATCAAGGTAGGCTTTTGCGATTCCTCAATTGCGATTATTAAGGAATCGTAATTAAGGAATCGCAAAAGCCTATGTATGTAGGAATCGCTAGAAAAAAGTGATTCATAAACATTCCTTAATTGTCGCAATTAAGGAATGGCTTCCCATTCATACCTATGGGCATACAGGCCCCTAGGAATGAATGGTATTGCATGCGCAATTTGCGAGTACCAAATAGGACACCCTGTTGCACCCCTGAAATTGTAATGTGCACCCATGTTGCATGTGTGTGTAACATGTAACTTGTTTTTGCATATTACCGACCAATTTGTTTTCCCAGTAATTTGCAACCCCTGATAGCGAAATCGCTATTTTAAATTGCGTCTATCATTGCATTTTAGGAATCGCAATTTGCTATACCTTAAATGTAATCGCAATTTGCGATTTTTGCATTTGGGATGCAAACATACCGGTCGCAAAGGGGCAGAGCCCGTTTACGACCAGTTTTTAGTTTGATGCATGGGGCCCCAAGCTCCCTGTGAAGACCGAGCCTGGAATTTGACCTTTCTCTTTGAATGCACAGCAAATGTGACCAGAGAAGAACAACATTTAAAGGCCTGTTTACAGATAGGAGCAATCGTGGAGGAATACAAGGAGAAGTAGTGTGAAAAGGTTTTGCTCCTTGAGAGGCACGAACTGAAGCTGGATAGTCTAAAATAAATAACGCCGTCAAATAGAATGCCAGAAAATGTGAGTTACAAAGCACATGGCAAGCAAGGGACGTAAGGCATTCCCAGGGAAGCGTTCCGAATATCCCAAGATGCCTTTAGCAAACAAGTCAACTGGCTGCCTGGTAGGCTTCCACTGCATAATTTGCCTTTTCTTACTAAGGTTTTTTAAGCAACACTACCGCATAATTTGGTCCTGTCCAACCACATAATTCCGGTGGCCCTGTCTATAGTTTTCCATAGCCATGTGCGAGTAGCTAATCTATTCAGGAATTTGTGATTATGGTTTTCCCACAATAAAGTCAGGACTGCAACTCCAATGTTGCAAGAAAAACCTGGCCCTGGATTAGTTGCTTATGCATGGGCCTGAAAAACGTGGATGCTGAGGTGTAATTTGTCTTACTGAACTTCACGGCTGCAAAAGCCTGCTCGAGTGTGGGCGTACTGAGTGCCGTATCCCTGACATCTTTCCACTATGACCTAATTTGTAGGCAACACGGCAGCCGGGGTGGGGGCGGTTGCAGGATTGTGGGGGAAGCGTGGTAAAATTATACGTGGTGCAACGGAGGCCTCATTCCGCACGCATTTACTGCTTGTCACATAGATATCATTACTTTAAATGCCAAGAGGGAAATGTTCTCGACTGCGGCATGGCCGTCCAGGGACCCGGCTCTCCATCGTGCATTCGCCTCTAAAAGAAGGCATTTATTAGCTCCGCACATCAAAGGCAGTTTCCGAATTAATCAGGTCAGTTGCGTCGCCTGATGGAAATAATATATAAGTGATTGAAGCGGTGACCGGGCATTCAAACCCGGTAATGAAGGCCCGCGGGCGTTACGATTGCGAGTTGTTTACTTGCACAACTGAGGAGACGTGAGGAGAAGGCATGTAGTCAAGGCAGCCTTGCTAGGGAAAAGGGCAGCGGCAGTCCCATGTCTGTTTGTGTGTCTGGAGACAACATACCAGCAGCCTGCAGGAGAGGGTTCAGCCCTGGAACGAGCCACTCGCGTCAATTTATCGCAAGTGACACAATCAACTTTTAAACGCCAGCCACTGGCAGCGAAAGCATCGAATGCCCCGGAAAATAGTGACACGCCGAATATCACACGGAGCGTCAGATAGGGAAGCCCTTATCGCAGCAGAGCAGATGAAAAATCGTTGTTATCTTCTGTATTAGGCAGGGACATCTTAAGAATTTTGGGGGCCCTGGGCCAAACATATTTTTGGGGCCCCTGTTCAGAACAGCTTTGAATTTATGATCCAATTTGAGCCCCTGTTTCCCACACAGTTTCCGCTTCCTAGCCTATATATTCCCGATCTAAATGGACGCGCGCAGCTGACAGCGGTAGGATTTAGTGTTTCCTGCCCTACTCGTAGGTTTTTTTAATACTTTTTAAAATGTATATGTGTGGCTGAATTACTCTGTGCTTTTCTCCTACCTACGAGCACTTGCACTTTACTTGATTCTGCTTGCCTACACCTCCTCAGCTGCTTCGATTCGCATCTCGCTTTTCCTCCAGCCCTGGTCCGCCGCGGCTGATACACCGATTGTGCGGAGGGCTGTGGCTACTATAAGGCTCCTCACTTCCACCCACGTAGTTTGCACTTCCTCAGCTGCATTAGCGATCCAGTTTGCATCATAGGCATTAGTCGATATATTCCTGATGCAAAAGGATGCGCACAGTGGGCGCGCCGCTGGCACGTCAAAGGCGCACCAAAGGCAAGCCCGTCTGCGCCTGGTGGCGTCCGACGCCGGCCTTGCTGCCCAGTTCCCCTCCGGTGAGTTTCTTCCACTATATTACAATAGGGAAACACTGCTTAGTCTTAGGCGGCTACCATTATGTCAGTGTACAGCGGCTGATCCGAGCTTGGAGGTAGACTTTCGATGTAATAAGTGCAACTGGTCTCTCCTACAGCCCAGGAAACCCACACCCAAGATACTCCCATGCAACAATAAGTGTAAAAACAATAAGAAAACAAAGGACTTAAAGGCCACCCTTTTAAATTGTCGCTCTATGCAAAAGAATGAACCACACATTTATGGTCTACTTTTAGACGAACTGCCTGATCTTTTATTTCTCACTGAGACCTGGCTGTCTGAAGTCTCCAACCCTACTATCACCTCGGTCATCCCTACGGGTTATAAAATCCTTAGGAGGGACCGACCGAGTGGGAAGGGGGGCGGTGTCGCCATAATTTATAATCAAATACTAGACTGCTCTCCCATCCCAATGGAAAACATCGAGGGCGCAGAGTCCTTAGACTTCCACTGTACCTTCTTCCCCATCATAGCATAGCTGGTTTTCTAATTTACAGACCTCCCAGTGCAATTGGAAATTGTATTACTACGCTTAATACAGCCACCACCTCCCTGGCCTTAAAATACAACTGCCTTATTCTGGGAGATTTCAATATACGTATGGACAATGGAAAAGACCCTCAAACAATTTCCTTGTTGGAGACGCTGCAGGCCTGCAACACGTTTCCATCAATTTCTTCGGCCACCCATGAGAAGGGCCATACCCTAGCCAAATCTTTCACAACTTTGACATATCAGTAAGCCTACCTCTTCCCATTATCTGGTCTGACCACCTCCTATTAAAATGTGTCATTCCCAACTCTGCCACAGCCCCTCGGGCCAACGCAGGGAAGAGGGTCCCTAATTACAGGACATTCCATAAAATATCCATCCCGATGTTAGCAGACGCCCTCGGTTGTTCCTCACTGGAGCGGTCTGTCTGCCCCGACTCGGACGCCCTCTCAATAGATTCATGGCTCCGAACTAACATTGATGCACCTGTACCAGTTTTTTCCTGCTCCTTAAAGATTTCGCCCCCACCAGCTCCATGCTTTAACGATTCCCTCAGATCTAGCAAAAGAAATTGTAGAAAAATGGAACGTAAATGGCATAAATTCTATCTACCTTGGACAGGAAGGTGTATAAAGACAACTTAAAAGCTCATTACAATCTCGTGAAGGCACCCAAGAAAAACTTCTTTAAAACCAAGATAGAAAATGCCCAAAATAAGAGTAAGGTAATCTTTAGCATAGTTAAATCCTTTAACGCCCCGAAAGCTGGCACAAAGGAAGGGCCATGCACGCAAGAATGGTCTAAGCAAATAGCTCAATTCTTCCACAAAAAGATCCCTGTGATCGAACAAGCCTTCACTCACATCTCAGAGGAAGAACTGACCTTCTACCTTAGTTCTAATAGCAAATTTCACCTCTTGGATCCTCCATCTTTACTAGCTTTCCTTGAGTTTCAGCTTGAAGAGTCACTGACCCTTCTCCAAAGCATTAAGTCTGGTTCTCCTACCGACCCATGTCCAGCGAATATCCTGAACCTATTAGCTTCCACCATAAACCTCACTGTAAACCAGCTCTTTAATGCTTCCGTATCCTCAGGCAACATGCCGAAATTATGGAAGAATGCTAAGATTCTTCCACTGATAAAAAAGGCTAACGCCAAACCGACGGACCCTGCCAACTACAGGCCAATCTCCCTTCTTCTGGCCCTCTCCAAAGTATTAGAGAAGCATGTAAACAAGGCCCTCCAAAAACACATTGAAGATGGGAAGCTCCTTCATGTTCCCCATTCTGGTTTTAGGGCTAACTACAGTACGGAGTCCGCTCTGCTGGAATTGGCTGAACATCTCACGGGTAAGCTGGACCAGGGAGGCAAGGCTGTTCAGATACTGTTCGATCTGTCGGCGGCCTTCAATACGGTCCCATTTGAGAGGCTCCTGGAGAGACTTGCTAACATCCAGGAGCCTTAACATGGATGTCATCCTTCTTGGCAAATGGATCTCAGGACATCTGGCTCCCCCTTTCTCATCCCCGGTTCCAGCCATGATGTCCCTCAGTCCTACCCTTTTTAATATATATCTATCCCCCCTTGCATTTCTGGTAGAGGAAGAGGGTGCCAAAATTGTTTCCTATGCTGATGACACTCAGCTGATTTTTACGTGTGAAAACTTTGACGGGGCATTGATTAGGTCTTGCCTCACAAAGGTTTTTAACTGGCTTAAGATCAGTCAGCTGAAGTGCAATCCTGACAAAAGTGAAGTTGTTTTCTTTGGTAATCCAGAAACGCCTGACTGGAGCTCTTGGTGGCCAAAAGATCTGCCACCCCACCCGCGGAAAAGGAAAAAGTCAAAAACTTAGGAATTGTCATAGAAAAGACAATCTCCATGCGCTTTCAAATCCAAATCTAACTGGCGCTTGCTTTGGCATACTAAAAAGTGCTAAAAATATTCCTGCCACTGTTACCGCTTGAGAGCAGGAAGATCGTGATGCAGGCTCTGGTGACATCAAAGCTTGACTATGTCAACAGCTTGTACCTTGGTCTTCCCAAATCCCTTATCCAGCACCTACAAGTGGTACAAAACGCAGCGGCCAGAGCCATCCCGAGACCTAAACCCAGATCTAGTATGGCCCCTATTCTCAAGTCTCTACACTGGCTCCACATAAAAGAACGGATCGACTTCAAAGCGAGGACCATCTTCTTTAAAGCTTTCCACGGCTTATGAGCTGGCTACCTAAATAAGCGCGTTAATCGCTATACAACAGCTAGACCCCTAAGATCTTCAAATGCCAACCTAGCCCTCGTGACTAAAAAATGCTGTGGCCGCACTGGAGGCAGATCCCTCAGCTTTCTAGGCACAAAATTGTGGAATAGCCTCCCTGAGTCACTGAGACTAACCACAGACCTACTCTCTTTCAGGAAAAACTTAAAAACCTGGATTTTACTAACTGATGGGTCTTTTACGCACGTTTTCCTCCCGCTGTCATGCGCCAGGACACTCTAGTCTGAGTAGTTGCGCACTTTATTAAATACACTATTTCATTTCATTAGGTCCCTGACAGTGCAAAGGAACACTCGTTCAAATTCTAAGGGCCTTATTTATGAGGCCTTGCTTCACTTTTATGCCGCAAGTGCATCACTTTTTGTGATGCACCGGCAGCGTAAAAAATGTGCCATGTTGCTCCATATTTGCAAAGTGACGCATCTAGGCAGATGCATCACTTTGAAACTCCTGCACCACATTATACCTGCACCAGGTATAATGTATGCAGGGTGGGTGTTGCCCCGCAAAAAGCCTTGTAGAAGTGGCGCATTGAAATCGATGGGAACTCAGTGCGCCACTTCTAGGATGCCATTGCCTCAATATCTTACACCTGCCTCACAGCAGGTATAAGACTGATTCAGGCCCTTTCGGACACATTGCTGGAGTTGGGTCTATTTTCAGACACACCCCAGCAATGTATCACTTTTGCGCCTACAGATACGTCAGAAATACTGACGTATCTGTAACTCCTTGCGACATGATGCGTCATACAGTAAATATGACGCATCCATCATGTAGCAAGGAGGGCGCACTGAGAATTGACGCATCCCTGTTTTCACACAGCGATGCATCACTTCTCATAAATAAGGCCCTAAATGTGTTTACATCCAATATTCAGGGATAGTTATGTGTGTTTTCAATATTGTAACACAGCAGCAGCTCAGCAATATTACTGCAAATAATCTCTGTAACGCCCTCCCATTTCTTATATGTAAGGCCTTGTTTTGATCTAAAAGAAACTTTTTTATGTATATTGCATGAAACATAAACATAACATTTCTCTGCAAAATGGCTATACTAGACTCACAAATAAGGTACATAAAAAAATTAATTAAAGGAAAACAGTATTTAAAACAATCTGTTTAAGAATATTCAAGGTCATTAGGGCAAAACTCTGGAGAATGGAGCTGACTCTGTCAGGGGGCCCCCTGAAAGGCTGGGGCCCTGGGCCAGAGCCCACTTTGCCCATGCATTAAAACGTCTCTGGTATTAGGCAAGATGGTTAAAACAAAGCAAAGTAGGACTGGAAATCTATTGATTTGTAAAAAGAAAACTCAGAGCAGGGGGCATATGTATCAACATCACCATTTGCGATTCTCAAATAGCGATTTTTAAGGAATCGCTATTTGAGAATTGCAAAACGGGATGTATTTAAAAAATTGCAAACTTTTTGCGATTTCTTAAAATTCCTTAATTGCGATTAGCAAATTGCGAAATCGCAATTAAGGAATACCTGCCCATTCATTCCTATGGGCCAGGAGACCCATAGGAATGTATGGGAAGTAATTCTCAAATTGCGAATCGCAATTTGCTAATCGCAATTTGAGAATAATTTCAAAGGTGCAAGGGTGTCAAGATGACACCCTGATACACCCCTGAAATTAGCATGTGTGGTCATATGGCGCACATACATGCCCTAAGGGCATGTATGTGCGTCACGTGGCACTTTGTAAAATTACAAAACGTGCATTTTTAAAAGATTTCTTAAGGGTTAATCGCAATCCTTTGGTGAGTGTTACATCTCATTTAAGAAATCGCAATTTGCGATTTCTTAAATGCTTCCGCAAACTTAAGAAATCGCTAAATTAGCGATTCCTTAAATTTGCGTTGGGAATTTGCCTAATACATCCCGTTTTGCGAATTTTTAATCGCAAACGCTGTATTTTGCGAATCGCAGCGTTTGCGACTAAAAATTTGCTTGATACATATGCCTCCAGGTTACATAGGGTCCCGTTTCAGCTGGGGGGGAAATTGCGCCTTTTTTTGAATGGACAATTTATACTCCTAGTACACATAGCACTTAAGAATAGACAGTGTTTCACTCCTGACAGTTCAGTTCTGCCTCCTCTGCTCTTTCGTTTCATAGAGCTATGAATAATAGATATTCCCACTGCACAACTTAAAGGTACGGTTGCTGTCATCTCTGGAAGACAGAAAGGCTCAGCTAGCCCTCTCCTCATTCAAAGATGGCCACACAGATCCCATACAGATGTCAGCAGCAATTACTTAACCAACAGAGATATTTGACTGAACTTTGTTGTAACATTTATATAGCGCTTAGCACGTTCGTGTGGAGCCTGGAAGCACTTGCCTACTTGAGTAGCATGCTACACCATATAAGATGTATGGTTGGAAGGGATTTTATACGTTTTTGACATTGTTTTATTCCTCATTCGCCTCAAACCCCAGTGAACAAAATAAGCCATCCGTACCGTTACTCAGTATTATGGCGACGTAGGCTCTGGATGGGGACCAGGAGGAAGCGCACCGCCTACCGGTACACAACAGTCTTAAATTGACACCAAGATGTAATCGGGGTGGTCACATTCTCCTCCGGTTCGTATTGTGCCGGCTGACTGTATGTGTTGGCCTATAAGGGGGGAAAAACTGTGGGGGACCCAACACAGTCAAAGAATTTGCAAAGAGGCATAATCATTAGAACCAGATTTCTTTATAGGTGAAAACTCAAATCCTTAATTTATGGATTCCCCATACTACATTTCGGGCGCTAAGCATTGGACCAGGTTGATAGAAATCTCCAAAAGGCTATCTTTTTTCTACTCTGCGTTCTGCACAAATCTGTCCTAGAGGTGGTGAATAAGGAGGAAGGCCACTCAGAGTGAAGGGGAGGTGTAGTTTCTTCCCATCTTTTACAAATTTCCCACCTAGCCAACAGAATTGCATAGAAAAGAAACATCTTGGCCGAACCTTTAATTTCACTGGATATACCAAAAATTATAAGGGAAAGGGTGAACTGAACAGGAAGTCGCAACATATTTGTAATAGTTTTGCCTACTCGTTCCCAAAATTCTGCTATTGCAGGGCATTCCTTGAACAGGAAAATGTCAGAGGCACTCTCTAGATCGCATTTTTTACAGCTAACTGGAGGCCCTTTTGACATTTTGGTCCGTCTTAGCGGAGATAAATAGGCCCTATGAACAGTGTACAAATGATTTCTTCTAAGCCAAGCTGGTTTTACAGTGGCAAACAGAGTGTTAAAAGATGTTTGCCAGAGGCATTCCCACTGTTCATTAAGCAAGGAAGCCCCCCATAGTTGTTCAGCCAGCTTAAAACCTCCGTCGATAACCTCCTCGATGGACCAATAAAGGAAGGAAACTTCATTCTTCCCAGAAGGTCTAACCACTAACTGTTCCTCAAGGACATTCCCTATAGGTTTTTTCTGATTTTGGGACCAACTTTGCAACTGAATATATGTAAACTTGGACATGCCCCCTTCCAACTTGTTATTCAATGTCAACGAAGGTAAAAGTAAGCCGTCAAAAGCAACGTCCCCCAACACCTTAAGTCCTGCTGCTCTAAGTTGTAAAGCAAGCCTATCTTTCAAGCAGTCTGGTGCGCC
This sequence comes from Triturus cristatus, assembly GCF_964204655.1. Classification (NCBI taxonomy): domain Eukaryota; kingdom Metazoa; phylum Chordata; class Amphibia; order Caudata; family Salamandridae; genus Triturus; species Triturus cristatus. Next base: position 354,140,104 of record NC_140592.1, on the reverse strand, counting down.
TTGAGAGGCCCATAAAGGGGCCTGACTTGAATAATAATTGAGACCAATACACTATTTCAAACTGGCCCATGTCCGAGCCATTCCCAGGAGGACTTTCAGTCTTATCTTTTTGAAGAACTTCTCTTCTCCAAATTTGAACACAAATCCTTCCTGAGAAAGACCTGCACCCCTTAACATTGCGGAAAACATGGCCCCCACCCCTGTGTGGTTTAGGGTTTTTACGAGCATTCTTGAGTGCAATAGCTGGAAGGCCCATGCATAATATTGCAAATCAGGAAGCGCAAGGCCCCCCTTTTCCCCTCTACGCCTCAGCTTCTTCCATGCAATCCTTGTAGCCCTATACGCCCAAACAAACAAATGTATTGCCTGTTGAAGCTTGGCTATGGCTGATGTTTCAAAATGTAGAGGGAAAGTGATAAATAAAAAGGTGATTTTTGGTAGGGCTACCATCTTGACCATGATAATCCTCCCCAAAATAGTAAAAGGGAGATGAGCCCAAGATTTCATTTGTTTTTGACATTCCCTAGAAACTTTTGCCAAGTTGGTCCCAGAAATCTTTTCAATGTCTTGCACTATCCTCACCCCCAAGTATCTCATGTCACTCTTGGTCTGATATTGACACTCTGCCAGATTCCAAGTCATAAACTCCGTTTTCTCCGCGTTAATTTCGTAACCTGATACCCGGCCGAAGTCTTGAGCCAAACTGATGACAAGGGAAAACGTGGTAGCGAAAGCGGCCGAAAAAATCAAAATATCATCCGCATACAGGGCTACCTTCCTCTCCCAGCCCCCATACTTAAATGGCACTATGTTGGGTTCTTCTCTTAAACGCTGAGCAAAAGACTCAATATATAAAGCGAACAGAAGAGGGAAGAGGTGGGCCAATGTTCCCTCTAATATTTTTCTTCTGTGTGCGGCTGTACAAGGTCTCTGTGTGCTGCAGCCAAGGCTATGTGCGCCAAGAACCCAACCGCGTGCGTGGGTGCAGCGACAAATATCAGTGCAAATATCACTCAAACATTTGCTTAATAAAGTGAAAAGACAGTATATATTTCTACACAAACAGCACCCTATGAAAGGTCTTAAGACAGGTTTGCAACTTACAACAAACATAAAAAGGATACAGTATTCAAAAGCATATTCTCCATTAAAAGTCTTTTAATGTAACAATGTATCCCTTACTATCACTTTTGTCAAATACCCATAACGAAGCACCATACAGTCTGAGGCCAGTCCTGAAAGGCCAGGCCCGGCCTCTCTCCTGCAATAATCAGCAAGCAACCCCAATGACCCCTAACACCATCTCAATATGGCCCGAATCTTGCTTGGCACAGTTGAGCTGAACACTGCGGATGTGAATGTGGTTAAGATGGACTGCGAAGGAGCAGTTTGGTTCTGGTGGATATGAATGGAGTTAGTTCTAATGGCTGTGTGGTGTTTGAATGCACTGTGTGGGGCAGGTTTGTTCATATTGGGAATGGGGTTCTAGTTTACTGGGTAGAATAAGGCTGAATTTTCTCTCAAGAAAGTGTCACTCAAAGCCGTTGAAATGTCACTCATAATTGCACTCCGGGCACGAGTCGGGGGTACACGTGGGTGGATGGCGTACACCCATTTTTTTCACAGGGTGAATGCCGTCCACCCTGCCAAGAATTTGGGCCCACTGAATAATGTGCTGAACTCGTCCTGGTGTAATTTCAAACACTGGGACACTTTCAGCAGCACCTGCATGTTGTCTGCTTTCCATCTGCAACAAGCAACAACGTTCAGCGGGGACGGAGTTTTCTTATTTAAGACTCCTGCTGGGCCCATGACAAAGGCGAAATTTGAGGGGTCATGAGGCCTCCTTTTGTTGGAGTCTCTTGGCTGGGAGTAGTCAGGAGCTTCACACCTGATGCAAATGAAGCACAGGGGAAACCAAGGCTCAAACCTTGTTAGCTCTTCACACTTACTTAAGAGAGGCAGCTTTTCACTCCGTTCAGTCCCTGTTTAGGAGATATGCATGCACTGGAAGAAAAGCAGATGTGTTGGTCTTTCCCAGTATTTACACACAGCAAATTGCATTTCTATAGAGCTTACTTCCCCTGAGGAGGCGTTGAAATAATTTAAGTACCACTATTTTTTCTTGTATAGCCCTACTCATTCCAATGCAGGGTGTCAAAGTGCTTTACATAAACATGGGCATATTACATGTACAATAAGTTATATAAGTTTGTAAATTAATGTACAGGATGTGTAATATATAACTGGGGGATTGCGAGGTGTAGAAGTCACATATCCTCTTCCATAACTCACTGTGCTATTATCCTCGCAATGCTCTCAAACGTACACATGATAGACCCGCTAAACATATGTGAAGGCTTTAGATCTGATGTCACTTCCTGTAAAGTCGTGGCTTGTGATGCCACTTTCTATGATGTCAATTCCTGTGATGCCATGTGTGATGTCAATTCCTGTGATGCCATGTGGGATGTCTCGCGCCGTTATGTTGTGTGCCTTGATGTCACTTGCATACTGCTTAACTAGGTTAGTCCCCCCACTTCTTTCTTTTAGGACTTGTGCCCTGATTGCACTAAAATTTTGAAAATGTCACACATAGCAATCTGAAACCTTGGCAGCTATGTGTAGTCCATTTTCTGTTTGAGTGAAATGTCCCGTTTTTGGCTTTAAAATTCTAGTCGCCCTATCTATCAACAGAAGGCACACAGCAAGCCTAACAGCACTTCACAATCCCTAATATATATTAGGGATTGTGAAAGCACACGTCGTGCTGCGTGCCTTTTGTTAATAGTGTGCAGCAGAGAGTGTGCCTTTTTGAGAGTGTTCATGTTAATTTGCAGCTCCCGACTTGCTTACGCTCGGGGCTGCATTTCACATAAAAACTTTCAAAAAGGCACACAAACTGCTGCGCTCTGTGAAGAAAAGGCAGGCAGCAAGCCCAACTGCACCACGTGTGCTTTCACAATCAATAATACATATTAGGGATTGTGAATGCACACTTGTGCTGTTAGGCTTGTTGTCTGCCTTTTGTTAATAGAGCGCGGCAAATTGTGTGCCTTTTTGAAAGTTTTCATGTTAATTGCAGCTCACTACATGCTTACACAAGGGGCTGCATTTAACATGATAACATTCTAAAAGGCACATACTGGCACATGCATCAACAATGCCATTTGCGATTCCTTAATAGCGAAAAATAAGGATTCGCTAATAAGGAATAGCAAAAGGCTATGCATGTAGAAATCGCTTACAAAATAGCGATTTCTAAACATTCCTTAATTGCTACTCGCAAATTGCGAGTCGCAATTAAGGAATACCTCCCCATTGATTCCAATGGGCCTAGAGGCCCATAGGAATGAATGGGAGGACTTTCTCAATTTGCTAATCTCAATTAGAGAATCGCAAATTGCTCATGCTATTTCAAGGGTGCCAGGGCGTCAAAAAGACACCCTGTTGCACCCCTGAAATCTGCATATGAATACATCTTGCACACACACATGCCCCAAGGGCATGTGTGTGTGTAAAATGGAACTTTGAAAAATGCACTTTAGTGCATTTTTCAAAGTTTTTGCAAATTACCATGAAGTTCAACTTCATGGTAATTTGCTCCCCCTATTAGCGAAATCGCTAATTTTTAAACTTTCATGCATTGCATTTAAGGAATCTCAATTTGGGATTCCTTAAATGCAATCGCAATTTAAGGAATCGCTATTTAGAGATTCCTTAAATAGCGATTTTTGCATTTGGGATGATGCATCCCAAATACAAAAATACCGGTCGCAAAGGGGCAGATTCTGCTAATCTGCCCGTTTGCGAGCAGTTTTCCCGTTGATGCATGTGGCCTATAAACTGCTGCGCTCTGTTAAGAAAAGGCAGTCAGCAAGCTTAACAGCACGACATGTGCTTTCACAATCACTAATATATGTTAATGATTGTGAAAGCACACGTTGTGCTTTTAGGCTTGCTGCATGACTTTTCTTGATGGAGCGCGGAGGGGGGCAGATTGTCTGCTTTTCTTCAAGTATTCATGACAATCGCAGCGCCCATCATGCTTCTACAGGGCACTGCGATTAACATGAACACTTGCCTCTGGTGGTGTGTGTGCTTCAAAGAGGTCACTGCGTGCTCAGATTCAACAGGTGCGCGGGCCCACTGGCGCGCAGCTTAAAGGGAACAGTGGAGGGGGCAGCCCTACCTCGTGCCCCTTGTGATCTTAAAAGATTTAGTCAATTTCCCATTGATCAGGAGTTTTGCAGATGGGTCCTGATAAATTAGCTGAATAGCTCTACAGAACTTCTCACCCAAATTAAATTTTCTCAAAACTGCCGAGAGGTATGCCCAGTTGACCCTGTCAAATGCCTTAGTGACATCTAGAGTCATGGCTACGAGGGGAAGTGAGAAAGTAGTGGCTAAGTAAATTGCAACCACTAAATCATAGGTGAGGTCCACTAAGTTCCTACCCTTAATGAAGCCTTTTTGATCGGGGTGGAGTATGTCCCCTGCTACTGAACCCAGCCTGTCCACAAGAAGCCTTGCAAAGATTTTATAGTCCGCATTCAACAGTGAAATGGGTCTATAAGACCCACAATGTGCAGGATTCTTATCTGGTTTCAAGATCAGAGTAATAGTGGCTTCTCCCAATGAGCCTGGAAGCCTTACACCAATAGATAAAATCTCATTAAAAAGCAACGTCAAGGTGGAAATTATCACCTCGACCAATGATCTATAAAGTTCTGCAGGAAGCCCATCGGGCCCTGCAGCTTTCCCTGATTTATAAGCAGAAATGGTCCTCCTTATCTCTTCCCGAGATATGTCCTGATCCAAGTCTTCTTGCTTGGACAAACTCAAAGGGGTAAGCGTGCTGTTTTGCAGCCACTCCATTGCTTTGGTTTTTATCAACCATGCTGTCTTTTATGGTACAACTCCTGGAAAAAAGCAAAAAAAGCACCCCCAATCTCTTCATCCAAAGACAATACTTTCGCACTGACTGGACTATAAGTTTGTTTTATCAAATTCCGGGTCCTATTGGTCTTGGCCTTCCAAGCGAGAAGTTTACCTGCACCTTCTCCATACTCAAAATGAGCAAGCTTACCACCTAGTAGTGACCCTAGTCCGAATTATGTTATCCAACTGATCCTTTAATTTACTCAGTTTCACAAGATTTTCCTGGTGCTTCTCAGGGTCAACCTCTCTATTAAGACTCAACTCTATAGTCTTCATCTCTTTCTCCTTGTGGGTCACCTCCTCCATGTATCGTCTATTCTTATAGGATACCCTGTTCGTAATCATACCCCTTAAAAAAGCCTTTAGTGAATCCCAGACCACCAATGTCCCAACGGAGCCTAAATTTGTATTCAGAAAACATTCTGTCTCATGAGATAAGTACTTCATCTCAGCTTAGTCAAGAAGAAGAGTCCAATCAAATATCCAAGCTCTAAGATGTTCACCTTCTACTAAAGCCAAATCCATTCAAACTCCAGAGTGGTAACCAATATCCTTAACTTTACTTCTCAAAATATAGCTCACCAGGATATAATCAATTCTCGATCTATGACGGTATTTGCTATTATAATATGATACCCCGGGCTGAATACCTGATCTGTCCCTCCAGATGTCGCTGAGACCAGTCTGAGCCATCATAGATTGAAGGTATATCTGGGTCCTAGAAGGCACCTTAGCTCTACTACTAGGTGATTTATCTAGTTTGTGGTCCAAAACAATGTTGAAATCCCCGGCCATAATAACTGGGTCTGGATAATCCCACAGGTTTGAAAATATGGTTTTTAGAACAGAGGGGTCATCCTGGTTAGGACCGTAATAGCCTACCAAAGTTTACAAAGTACCAGAGGCAATTATCTTCATGATGACCCACCTGCTGCTAGGATCAACCATAGATTCTAGAATGCGGGCATATGCTTGTTTTTTAATTAAAATAGCAACGCCCCTGATATTAGCGGACTGATTGGAGCAGATCAAATGTTCCACCCACTTTAGATTTTTAAATATCCCACTCATCTCCTCTTTCAGAAGATGGGTCTCCTGGAGGACAATGACCTGTGCGGGGGAATCTTTTATATACTGCAAAATTCTAGCCCTTCTAGTTTTCACCCGAAGGCCCTTAACGTTCCAGGAAAGAAGCTGAATTGTTCTCATGGGAGGTTAAAGAGGAGAACTATATGTCGACCTAAACTCTGAAGAAAGCAATGCTGACCAATAGTGAAAAAACTAGGCTTATTTGACCAAACATTAAGGTAAATGAGGAAATTTGATATTTTTTACCCCTATGACTCCCACCCTGTGCTACCCGCACCAACCCCCGTCCCTCCTTTCCAACCAAACCCTCCCTGGAGAACCCTTCCCCCATTTATCTGGATAGATGTAGTCCAGTTGTTGCATCCCGGATGCCACCCGCCTTGTCCCCTTATCAAACTGTGTATAAGTGAAAGGAGGCAAAAGAAAAAGGATGAACGAAAAAACTAAGATCCTGCCGTCAGCTACCTTTAACTAAATGTCCCCCCGTGTGTCTACTGTGTGACTCAAAGTAGATACATGTACCTGTGTTTTGACTATCTAATAGCTTATACAAAAGGTTAGAGGTGGGCAAGTAGGTCAGAGGGGGAAGACCATAATAACAAGAACTGCCCCAAAAAGTCCCAGATTTCAACTGGAAGTGAAGTTTAAAGCTAGTCGGCCATCACTGTCTCTATGAATTTCCATTTCTGTCGAATAACTCATCCGCCTCTTGCACTGATCTGATGTTATGCATCTTGTTGTTGTACATGATTTTTAGAATGCAGGGTATTTGAGCTGGGCTACCGCACCAAGCTTTCTGAATTCATCCAGCTTCCTGCCCAACTCCCACTGCCTATTCAAAGTGACACGAGAGAGGTCAGAGCGGATTTCATATGAAAAATCATCAGCTCTTAATGATTTCATTTTTAGAGCCAAATGAATAATTTTTTCCTTTAAGGAGTAGGTAAGAAAGTTCACGAGAATCTTCCTAGGTTTTGTCCTGTCGGGGTGCCTCCTGAAAGGGTCTCTATGAACTCTTTGTATGTCGTTTTTCAAATCTTCTTCCAATTCCTCAATCTGCCAGGATTCTTTTAAGAGTGTCACATTGTAGGATTTGAGATCTTCTCCTTCTTTCCCCTCCGGGACATTCAACATACGCAGGTTGTTTCACCTCCCGCTTGAGATGATATATCAGCTTTTGCTGCTCCCAGATCTTCTCTTAAATCTCCCACTGTGTTCTCCAGGGCGAATGTTCTTGAGTTTAAAAGATCAATTTTCTTTTCTAGTGACTCACAGAACACCTAATCTCTCCTTGGTTGGCCTCGGAGACTGAAAAACCCTTCTTAATATCTGCTGAAAGTGTTGGAAAAAAAGCCTCTAGAGAGGCCACTGAAGTTCCTCTACTTTCGCAATCTTCAGGAACTTTATCAACCCTTACACTACAATTGGGTGCCGTGCCTTGACCCGTTAAAACCTCTCCTCCTCCTGCTGACCCCTTCCCTTTTTCCAAAACAGTGCCAGAAGTTTTGGAAAGTGTATCCATGTCATTCATGATGACCCATGAGATTTTGGTTATTTTATGATGGGACACAGTGCTTAGCAGAGTGATGGAAAGTTTAGAAAGAAAGTTTGTTAGTTAATTGCGTGGTTACTCAAAACCATTGTAATAAAATAACAAAATGTTTAAGATACAAAATACGTGTTCCATAAATACAAAATAAAAGTGAAGATTATATCACAAGTTTAAGATATGCATGTGCAAGTTTAAGATATTTCAAAAAAATGTTTTCATTTGCCCCAGCCAGTTCTGTGTAAGCCCTCGAGGGTGAACTGTTTTGGACGACACTTTGTCCAGGTTATAAATGATGATTTGTTTTAAATAAAGTGCAAGCGCTAAAATAGAGCAACAGATGTTGTCCTTTTTGTAGACATATTTAAGTGAAGGTGGATAGTTCCGCTGGTGTGGTGTCCCACCAGTATGACTGTCCCCAAGCTTGGTCATGGTTATGGGCATGAAACTATATGTAGAGTGAAATACAGTTCAAATGACAATAAGTGCAGAAGAGTGCTACCAGTGTTGTCTGCTTGGGCACAAACTTAAGGCGGGGTAGTTGGGCTACTTTTACCTCAACAGGCCTGGAAGGTGTGCAGTGGTAAAGCCAGTGCTTTACTTGTAAAACAAATAAGTGCCAGGGCCCTCATCAGGAGGCCACCTCAGTTTGCACCACACAGTGCCACTCACTATACTTCCACAACTACTAACCATCACACTGAAGTGTGACAATTCAGACTGTTTAAAGCCGCAAGCTTTAAGAATGGGTTGGGTGGTATGTATTAGTGGTTTTTCATGTATTTTAAATTAACAAACAAATATTTATCTGCTCATCTTTAAGTTACACAAACAGCACCACCATGTGGCAGCTGTTATAAGTGCAAAGTACCGGTGCCGACCACCAGAAACCCCCGGCTCAAATTAAGCGCGGTACTAATGCCCGCTAGTGGCCACGAGTAGCTCGACAAGAATCCTACATAGGCAATAACGCACATACTTATCCAACTTCTACAACACTGTCCTGTTACCACATTGCTAAGGTGATTTACATTTGCCCAGTGTTTGAGAGTATGCTGTTATGGAGATATCTGTCCAACATCTAATAGTGCTACAGTAATGGACATAGTAGCCTACTTTTCACAACGCATGAACATATATTTCCGGTATGTGTAAATCTGCAGTTCTGCACAATCTAACCAGTCACTTTTACAGTTCTGTTTTTTAACCATACTTCACTGCTGATATAGAGCTTGCACTGAAACCCCATTGCAGTGCTTAATTTGTGCTGGTGGCTTCTGGTGCTCGGCATCGGCACTTAATTATTAGCGCCGGCTCTAGTTGCAGATCACCACATGGTGGCACTGTCTTTTTAATTCTGAGATGAGCACAACAACTGTGTTTATTAAGTCAATATACATTGAACATGAATAAGACCAGCCTCTCATGTCATTATTACAGCTTTGTATGGTCTGAATTGTCACACTTGTAGGAGTGCAGTGTTTTGTTGTTACTGCAGTTGGCAGTGTTGGCAGGGTATGGGTGGTGCAGTCTGCAGTGGCCTCCCAAGAAGTGCCCTGGCATTTAATTTTTTACAAATTAAGCACTGCCCCATTGCTTCGAGGAGCTATTTCCCTGGGTTAGAACTGCTAACACACACGCTGCACAGAAATCTCTGAAGTAGATTGATCAGCTCACCGACCTATCTCACTATGATTTCAGCCCGTCCCCAGTATTTCAAACACAAATGTATGCAGTGGGTGCTTTAGCCCACTGATTGATGCAAGTGGGATTAGAACCTGTGACTTTTAATGGATCTCTGCAGTGAGTCTCTTAACCCACGTACTTGTCTTCCAAGGATTAGAGCCAGTGATGTACACATTAAGCAGAGAACTCTGCAAGCGCTAGAGCAATCGCCTCTGATATCTTCCTTAAATGTAAACCTTTAACGTACACATTTTTTTTCAAATCAATATTTTCATTATTTCCCTCTTCTCACTTTCTCTCTTTTCAAGCTCCTTGGTATTTGTTTTACTGCTTTTTGTGTATTCTCATTTCCCTTTCTCTCATATTTTCTTCGCCACTTGTACCTCTTTCCCTTTGTTCTACTTTCTCTAACTGCTTTCATCTCTTCACCCCTACTGTTTTCCTTCCCGTGTTGTTTAGCCATTTCTCTAATTTCTGTACTTTTTTCCCAGCTTAGTTCTTTTATGGCAGATTCTTTTGATGTCGCTCCAAGTTTTGTTTTCGGTCATTGTTCATTTTCTCTTCTCTCCTCCTTTGCCCCTGTTAGAACAGTCTGCTTTTCTTATTTATTCTGCATTTGCATATGAGGTAGGGGAAATGAGAGGCATATGGGCCTAGGAGCACGAATTCGGACTCGTAGGCCCTGGGGTACCAGGGTGTAATGGTCTAGTTGTTCAAGGCACATCGTTAGGCCCGGAAGGACCTTCAAAGAATGTATCACTCTCTGGCCAGGCGTAGCCAGAGAGTTTAAATAAAGGGGCCGGGATCGCTCATGACCTTCCTGCCCATACCAGTGTCAGAGCGTGTACTGTCATTATTATTGCTGCCTACACTGCGTATATATATATATATATATAATTAAAGTCTACAAGCGCCGCTTACCAGGGCCGCGACACTGGCGACGAAGGTGGGATGCATCATGTCCACGGACCCTTGATGGCGAAGTCGTCGAGCAGTGACGTCTCCTCGCTGACGAAAATCGAGTCCGCTGTGGCCCGAAGAACAAACACGCCTGATGCCACAAAAGGAAGCCTTCAGACAACACACGAAGGTATTTGGCCCCGAAATAATCAGCGCTGCCCCAGTGCGCGAGCGGAGACCCCCAGCGCCTGTGAGGGAAGAAATAAGAGACGTGTCTGTAGCTCCCGGACAAGGCCGGTATAGCGCGTCACGTCGAGGGAGGCGCGCATGTGCAGTAGCACTGCCGATTAGCGCTACCCAGAACCGGTGAAACCGGTAGAGAACAAAACGGACACGAGTCAATTAAATGAAGCGCCCTGCCAGCGGCACATGAGCAGTAACAAGTACCATTAAAGGAAAGGCACAGAGTAGCACCAGTGCGAGGGGCAGAACCTGGTCACAAAACAAACAAGCATTGGGCAATACAAACAGCCAACCAGAGAATAACACAATCAGAAGCCGGCGTGCCTCAGCACATTACCCCAAGAGGGAAAAGGCAGCACCCAATACAGACAGTAATCCTCAGAGCTACAACTGCACCAAAATAAAGGTGTATAAACCCTGAACATGGTGGACCAAGCAGCAGCAACGCCACCAGCCAGTTGCACCGGTGGCCCCGCCAGCTCACATACATTCGCAAGTCAGTGCACTACCCCCCTTCAGTGAATTAATTGACCCCGCAACAGCGTCACCCAGATGGAAGGTATGGATAGACCGTCTCGACAACTATTTTATAGCCACCAGAAAAACTGACGGAGCAGTGAAGAGGTCACTCCTACTGCATTTTGCAGGAGATGAAATATACAAATTGTTTGCGCACCTACCGAACACAGCGCCACCGACGGACTACGACGCAGTGGTCAGAGCATTGAATGCTCATTTTGGCCCCCAGCTCAACCCAGATTACGAGCGTTTCAAACAGCGACAGGCTCGGCAGAGAGAGGGAGAATCAATGGACACATTCCACGCCCGTCTCCGGGAATTAGCCAGCACGTGCACGGAGGATGACCCAATAAAAGAAGTGCAAGCACAGCTAATCCAAGGGTGCCGGAACAAAACCTTGCGGACTCTCATCCTTCGGCAACCTCGCATACTGCTGGAAGATATACTGATCCTAGCTCGATCGCACAAGCTTTCAGATGTCCGGGCGTCTGCAATGGAAGCCACCCTCAACGCTACAACCAAACAAACAGTGACCGTCAAGACCGAGCAAGTAGACGCTGTGCGCACAACACCTCGTGGAGCACAGGGGAGGTGGCCTAACAGAAACCCGCGACAGTCGCAATGTGGGTACTGCGGGAAGGAAGAACACCCACAAGACAGTTGCCCTGCAAGAGGAAAGACGTGCACAAAATGCGCATTCCCAACCATTTCGCGAGTGTGTGCCGGGGAGGCGCGAGACCCAGAGGGACCTCAGGTCGTAAACCGCCATACAGGCAAGTGAAGCAGCTATCACTGGATGAACCCACACATTCGAAACCAACAAGTACAGGAACACAGCGTCGACAATACTCGTCATCGGAGGGTGAGGAAGAATGCCATTTCGTGTCCTTTGTAAATTACCTCAAGCGACGGCGCTGCTCGCAGCCCACATGCGCCATTAAGATAGCCGGGACTCCTGTCACAGCCCTCATCGACACGGGGCATCTGTGAATGTCATGGGGTACCAACATTATCAAACGCTAACACCAAGGCCAGCGCTAACACCATCCAAAGTGAAGATTCTCACGTATGGAAGCCAGATCCCACTCCCACTGAGAGGACAAATGTCTGTTCCTGTCCAATCAGATGACCAAGAAGTAATCCCAACTTTTCACATTGTAGATAGGGAAGCAGACATATTACTTGGGAGCCATACGCCTGAAGACCTAAGTCTAGTCACTTTCGCCAATACTGTGAAATCCATTCAAACCGAAGACATCCTAGAATCATTCCCACAGCTATTCGAAGGATTAGGGAACATAAAGAGGCCACCCATAAAGCTACACATTGGCACTGCAGTGAAACCTGTTGCTCTACAACATCAACGGATTCCATTCCATCTGAGGCCATTGGTTGAAGAAGAACTGATGAAGCTCGAACAGCAAGGGGTCATAGAAAAGGTGACAGGCCTGTCAGAACCATTACCGACAAGAAACCTTCTATCTGCACTATCAGTGCCCATCAACCAATGAGAAACAAAAAGATCCTAAGAACTCTGACTTGGAGCAAGGCCTGGGAAGTATGGAACCTTAAGATGGCCGACGCTCTGGGGGAGTTAGCGCTCTAGTCTTTCTCATTGTTCCAGAACTCTATGAGAAGCGCGCAACTTAGAACGTTGGCGCACTTCACCTGAACCCGTCACCCTAGCAGCAACCTTGAGTCCGAGTTAGTTTTAGTGAGGGCATTTCCCGTAGTTTCCTGACAGGAAGAGTTTCCAATTACGCTTACCTTGAACCGTAGCAGTTTCGGAATTCGTGTCTGCGTGTTAAGTTTCTCCTCGAGCCTACCGCTCCTGAGGTAGTGTTCGTCTGGAGCTCATGCGCAGTTCAAGAAAGAGTCTGGAGTTCCGCAACAGAAAACCCGTCATCTGTTTGAAGGAGGAGAACCTTCGTCTGAGAGTCACGCGTCAGTGAGGCGCGTCTGTTCCAATTGTTGAGAGACATTTGACTGGAGAGTCAGTGAAGAGTTCGAAGTTCCATGAGAAGCACCAGAGCTAAGTTTTGAGTCTAAAGTCACACCGTGTAAATGTTATGATGTAAATAAGGAATAGTGTTGTAGTACTACCCAAGTTCATCTATCTACGAACTGTTCCTGTGAAAAAGAAAAAGAATATTAGAAATTGATACATTCCTGAGAGTAAAAGATAGGTATGACGTAGTTTTAGGGAGTTAAATAGATTGTTGTGAGGTATAAGAAAAGACCACTAACTTTTGTGTTAACATTAGGAACTATTAGAAGAGAGATACGGAGCAGAAAAAATACCTGTCCAATAGAAGAGAAGCAACACTGGGTTTACAAGCTGGTATGTAGAAGGGGCTATAATATAAGACTAAAGGTTATTAAGAGGAAGGAGATTAAATAGAACTAATAAGTCTAATGTTTATTCAGCCTCCTGAATGATCTAACCAGAAGCCAGTTTAACAGAAAGAAGACCCAACAGGAAGCAGTCAACCAGTGGCAGTCTCTTCTCTTCTCTTTTGTTATTTTATCCAATCCCCCTACCCCCTCCGGAGAAGGCATTAACGCATCTTTTCATAGTGCTGCGTTGGTGGTTCTTGGAGGTGGTGTTGGGAAAAGGCATCTCTGTTCCTGCGCAAGGAAGAAAGGGCTTCTGACAAGGCCCGACCCCATGGGTGTCTCCCATGGTAATCGCCGAGAAGCCCCGCCAACCTGGGAAGAGTAGGATATGCATCGACATGAGAATGCGATTAAAAGAGAACGGCATCTGATGCCAACTGTTGATGATATACTAGCAGACCTCAATGGGTCACAATGGTTTTCCAAGTTGGACTTAAACGCTGGTTACCACCAGCTGACGTTAGACCAAGAAAGCAGGTACATCACGACGTTTTCGACACACTTGGGCCTGTGAAGATACAAAAGACTAAACTTCAGGATATCCTCAGCTGCAGAAATATTCCAAAATGCGGTGAAGGAGGTACTGTCAGGATTGCAAGGTGTCATCAATGTTAGTGATGATATCTTAATACACTCTGCAACCCGTGAGGATCACCATCGTCGACTCAAAGCAACCCTGAAACGGCTAGCAGAACACGGAGTGACACTCCACCAAGAGAAATGTCAATTCTTTCAATGATCAATTGAATTCTTTGGGTATGTCTTCAGTCAAGACGGAGTGAAAGTAGACCCCAAGAAGTCGCAAGCAATTCAGCTAGCCCCTTCACCCAACACCGCTTCAGAAGTCAGAAGCTTCATGGGAATGGCGAAATACTGCGGGAGGTTCATCCCGAGACTTGCCACAATTGCGGAACCACTATGCAACTTGACGAAGAAAGACTCTGTGTGGCGCTGGACTCGAGTGGAAGAAGAAGCTTTCCAGAAGGTAAAGTCAGCACTGCTAGCCAGCACGACCATGGCGTATTTTGACATCAACCGACAGACTGAGTTGATAGTAGATGCCAGCCCAGTAGGGCTAGGCGCTGTGTTAACCCAAGAGACAGAGCCAGGGACTTGGGCGCCATTGGCATTCGCCAGCAAAGCACTAACAGCGACAGAGGCTCGCTACTCCCAGATAGAATGGGAAGCGCTCGCCATAAAATGGGCTTGCAACCATTTTCACTTGTACGTCAGCGGCCACCCGTTTAGAGTGGTGACGGATCATCAACCACTACTCCCACTCTTCAGAGGGACAGCGCCCCATCCCCCACCCAGGATTGAGCGGTGGGCAATACAACTCCAGCACTATCAAATGGAGTTGGCATACCGACCCGGAGCCAAAAATCCAGCGGATTTCCTCTCGCGCCACACAGCACAGTCGGCGGAAGCAGACTCTGGTCAAGAGCGGAAGACAGAAGAATTCATCAACATGATCTCTCAATGGGCATGCCCACAAACAATCTCGAGGGAGGAAATAAGATCCCACATGGAGTCAGACATGGCCATGGTCATCAAAAGAGTGACGGATGCAATACGGAAAGGTTCCTGGGATGGTTTTCTGCAAGGCGTCCAAGGATGGAACGAGACAGAGAGGTCCAGACTGGGGAAGATGTGGAGGATCTTGCTGAGAGGATCGCGCATCGTCATCCCTCAAAGCCTGCAAGAACGCACAACCATACTGGAGCATGAAGGTCATCAGGGCACAGGAAGGATGAAATCCCGGATGAGAGAAAAGCTGTGGTTCCCAGGGCTCGAGGAAGCTGTGGACAATGTGGTCAGGAACTGCCAAGCATGTCAACTCACAGGAAGTGCAGAATCGCCAGCACCGGTGGTAACCGAAGATCCTGCCCCAGCACCATGGTCATGGGTGAGTCTGGACTTCGTAAGTTTCCCAGATGGGAGGGTCACAGCAGTGCTAGTTGACAGCTACACAAAATACCCCTGCGTTGAAGTCATACAATCCGCAGCCTTCAACCATCTCGAGCCAGTACTTACAAAGATATTTGCACTATATGGTCTGCCACATGTGATCAAGACTGATAACGGACCTCCATTTCATGGAAACACATTCAAAGAGTTTCTATCTCGGCTGCGGATTAGACATCACCGCATCACACCACAGTGGCCACAAGCCAATGGAGAAGCTGAGCGCTTTATGCGGACTATCAATAAGATCTTACGCATAGCCGTAGCTGAACACTCGGACCCTGAAGTGGTGCTACAGAAATTCCTACGGGAATATCGCAGCACGCCCCACTGCACAACTCAGAGATCTCCATGGTCACTGATGCTAGCAGGACCCCGACGTGATAACTTCCCAGTGGCTGACAACTGGGAACCCTACAACCCATCAATTACCCAAAATCGAAGGACAATAAACAATGATAAAGCAAGTCACCGAAGACGGGCAAAAGTCCGAACACTCATGCCAGGGTGCACGGTACTAATACGGAATCGTAGGAGTGGAGGAAAGTTCCACACCCCATATGAGGTAGGGCTGTGGACTGTGCAAAGAGTCCAAGGAACAGCCGTAACGGTGGTGCGAGATGGAGAAGTGATAACCAGAAACATCTCATGGTTTAAGGAAGTACCTGGGCCAAGTACTGAACAACTGGGCCCTAAACAGTTGTCAGATTTCGACACTACACTCAGAGACATAGAACCTAATCGCACTGATGAATCTCCTCATAGTTAAATTCCATCGGCACCAGAGGCAGAGTGCAACCCTCAAGTGACGAGCAATGACGATGGGCTGCCAGACATACCAGAAGGTCGAGCAATGACCACCATCGCTACAACCTAAGGCCGAACCCTAGACCGAACCGCCAGTTGGCTGAGTTTGCGTGGGGACGTAATTTCGACGCAAAAGAAAAGAACTGATTTGGAAGGGGCTGTAACGGTCTAGTTGTTCAAGGCACATCGTCAGGCCCGGAAGGACCTTCACACAATGTATCACTCTCTGGCCAGGCGTGGCCAGAGAGCTTAAATAAAGGGGCCGGGGTCGCTCGTGACCTTCCGACCCATACCAGTGTCAGAGCGTGTACTGTCATTATTATTGCTGCCTACACTGCGTATATATATATATATCTATATATATAATTAAAGTCTACATGTGCCGCTTACCAGGGCCGTGACACAGGGTGTGGGTCCTTTCCGGTGTGGTTTTCTCTCATTCTAGGGACAAATCTGCTGACTTTTTTGTCTTCTCAGATGTCACCAGGAAGGCTGATTAATGTTGGATGGTGGGTGGCAGGAGCTGGGGATTAAGGTCATGCCAGGGTAGGGCAGGTGGAGCATTGTTTGCTTCTTTGGGTTGTGCTCCGGACAAGCGGCGAGTTGAGGGAAGGGCTTATAGGGCAGGGCTGTTCATCCATGGGTGGGAGGATGCAGCGGAGAGGAAGGCCTGGGCATGAAGGTCCGGGGCATTACATGATCCCCTGTGGGGTTGCAGGGTCTGGGCAGGGCTGTGCTCCAGCCCTCAGCCCGCGTCCCTCAGCGGTTTCCCCAGATGCATATCCTCCCCCGTAAAATTGCAGATTATAATTCATTAGGCTTAAAGAAGTGCTGCCATTGGTGTGAATGTGCATATTTGTATTTTAGATGAATGTGTAAACTTCAGTGGTTTGTAGTCGAATGTACTTGCTGTGTGGTCGGTGAGACCAGGGAGCTGTGCCAAATCTCTTCTAGGATACTACTCATTCCCAATGCCTTGCAGAAGTACGAGTGCAAGGCAATAGATCTTCTGCACAAAAGTGGATGGTCCCAGCACAGTGTTTTCCTTGTGCTCTGACCAGCTTCACCAGTAATGATGCTCAAAGCCTTTAATTTTTGCAAAAATTCATCATTTGCCCTCCTCACAAATAGGTGCTTAGAAAGTAAACTGGGCCACTGGAGCTGTGAACTACTTTGAGTTGTAATTTCTACAAGGTAGGTTTGATCTGGTCTGGTAAGTCACCATATGGCTTTCCAAAAGCCGTGAAGCTCTGTAGGGGTTAGGTCTCTATGGACACCTAGGGTCGAAGCCTTTTGAAGGCCTTCTCCAGAAGAATGATGCCATTCAATTATTAGAGGCCTCTGTCTACAGGGTTTTCACCCTGAATATTGACACCAGAATATCAATGGGACACAATATTGAGGACAAAATATCTCAAATATAATATGGACAGCCATTTAAGACTAGATTTTCTATACCTTAATCCACATGTATGTACCATAGAGATATATCAGGGGTGGCTCCTCCATTTGAGAGGAGGAGCGTCGCCCCACAAGCCCCAGAGCTGAAAAATAAAACGGTAATAAAGTTAATTTATTACCGTTTTATTTTTCAGCAACCCATCCTGAACTAAGTGTCAGGGCAGGGCCAGCGCTGTCAAGTGGTAGCAGCAGGAAGATATGTGCTTTAAAATGCACATCTCTTTGTCTGGCTGACTTGGGCCGTCCAGCCAGACATGCACATTTTAAAGTTCTCCAACCTAGCTGTCTTAGACAGCTAGGTTAGAGAAAGTGCAGTCCTCCAGTGGAGGTTGCTCTATCCAGTCCTGGCCCTCCTTTCATGCAATAAAAGCAGCACCAGGATTGGCTAGTGCAGTTTTCCTGCATCTAGATCTCTGTAAGGTGCGAAGACACCCGAGTGAGGAGGACGTAGCACTGCAAGCTACATGGCAAGCCTATCGTCACCCTGCCCACCACACTTGGTACAAGCCAGCCACCACTAGGATATATATATATATATATATATATATATCTATACATATATATATATCTATATCTATATATATATATCAATCAGGAAATTTGTAGAGCGTACTACTCACCCGTGAGGGTCTCAAGGCGCTAAGGGGGGGGGGGGGGGGGGGGTGCTCGAATAGCCAGGTCTTGAGTAGCCTCCTGAAGGTTAGTAGGTCTTGGGTCTGCCGTAGGAGGATGGGGAGGGTGTTCCAGGTCTTGGCAGCAAGGTAGGAGAACGATCTGCTGCTGGAGGTCGCTCTTCGGATGCGGGGGATTGAAGCAAGGGCGCGGTCGGCGGAGCGGTGCGGAGCTGGCGGTTCGGGTATAGAAGGTGAGTCGTCTGTTGAGGTATGCTGGTCCGGTGTTGTGAAGTGCCATGTGTGCGTGGGTGAGGAGCTTGAAGGTGATCCTCTTGGTGACGGGCAGCCAGTGCAGGTCTCTCAGGTGGGGTGTGATGTGGCTGTGTCGAGGGATGTCGAGGATCAGGCGGGCAGAGGCATTCTGTATGCGTTGCAGTCGTTTCAGCATTTTGGCCGGGGCTCCCACATAGAGGGTGTTTCCGTAGTCCAGCCTGCTGCTGACGAGGGCCTGGGTGACCGTTCTTCTTGTGTCGGTGGGGATCCACCTGTAGATCTTGCGGAGCATGCGGAGTGTGTTGAAGCAGGAGGATGAGACGGTCTTTTACTTGCTTGGTCATGGAGAGCGTTGAGTCGAGGATGAACCCCAGGTTGCGTGCGTGGTCGGTGGGCGTTGGTGCTGCTCCCAGGGCGGTCGGCCACCAGGAGTCTTCCCAGGCTGAGGGGGTGGAGCCGAGGATGAGGACCTCCGTCTTGTCCGAGTTCAGCTTCAGACGGCTGTTCTTCATCCATTCATCGACGGCTTTCATTCCTTTGTGGAGGTTGGTTTTGGCGGTGAGGGGGTCCTTGGTGAGGGAGAGGATCAGCTGTGTGTCGTCGGCGTAGGAAATTATGTTGAGGTCATGCAGTCCGGCGACGTGGGCGAGTGGGGCCATGAAGATGTTGAACAATGTCGGGCTGAGGGATGATCCTTGGGGTACGCCACAGATGATCTTGGAGGCTTCGGAGTGGAAAGGGGGAGGTGGACGCTCTGGGTTCTGCCAGAGAGGAAGGAGGTGGTCCATTCCAGAGCCTTGTCTCGGATCCCTGCATTGTGGAGACGTGTGTGTAGGGTGCGGTGGCAGACCGTGTCGAAGGCGGCTGATAGGTCCAGGAGGATAAGGGCAACGGTTTCGCTGTTGTCCAGCAGGGCCCTGATGTCATCGGTGGCAGCGATAAGGGCAGTTTTGGTGCTGTGGTTGCTGCAGAACCCGGACTGGGACGGGTCTAGGATGTTGTTCTCCTCGAGGTAGCGGGTCAGCTGTTTGTTGACGGTTTTCTCAATGACCTTTGCCGGGAACAGGAGCTGGGAGATGGGACTGGAAGTTCTTGAGGTCCCTCGGATCTGCCTTGGGTTTCTTGAGCAAGGCGTTGATCTCGGCGTGCTTCCAGCTCTCCGGGAAGGTCGTGGTCTCTAAGGAGATGTTGATGGCTTTGCGGAGATGGGGTGCGATGGTGGCGCTGGCTTTGTTGAAGATGTGGTGTGGGCAAGGGTCTGACGGGGAGCCGGAGTGGATGGTGTTCATGATTTTGATGGTGTAGTCGTCGTTGATGTTAGTCTAGGTGAACAGGGGGTCATTGTGGGTGGTGGTCGTGGGGTCTGAGGTGTCGTTGGCTGTCGTGGTGGTCTGGTTGTTGAAGCTGTTGTGGATGTCTGTGATCTTGCGATGGAAGAAGGTGGCCTGGGAGTTGCACAGGTCTTGCGATGGTGGGATGTCATTGGTGTTGGAGCTGGGGTTGGAGAGTTCCTTCACGATGTTGAAGAGCTCTTTGCTGTTGTGTGCGTTGTTGTCGAGGTTGTCCTTGAAGGAGGTCCTTTTGGCGGATCTGATGAGGTGATGGTGTTGGCGCATGGCTTTCTTGTGGGCTGCGTGGTTCTCCGGTGTCTGTTCGCGGTGCCATTTCTTCTCTAGTCTCCGGCAGGTTTGTTTGGAGGTCTGGAGGTCCACGGAGAACCAGCTGGCATTCTTGTTGGTGCGTCTGTTGGAGGGTTTCTTGATCGGGCGAGGGTGTTGGCACAGTCCTTGATCCAACGCCTGAGGTTGCTGGTGGCGGCGTTGGGGTCGGTGGGGTCGGCGGGTGGGCTTCGGACGAGGGCGGTGTTTAGCTGGTCTTTGGTTATTCTGCTCCGGCAGCGGTGGGGGATCTGTTGGGTGCGGTGGTGCGTGGTGGGTTTCAGAGATGGTCGGTCCAATGGAGTTCGGTGGTGTGGCTGAAGGAGACATGGGAGCTTACGGAGAAGATGGGATCAAGCGTGTGGCCGGCGAAGTGGGTGGGCGTTGTGACGAGCTGTCGGAGTCCAAGGCTGGCGAGGTTGTCGATCAGGGTGGTGGAGTTGATGTTGTTGTTGTTCTCGAGGTGGAAGTTCAGGTCTCCGAGGAGGATGTAGTCCTTGGAGGCGAGGGTGTGTGTGCTGACGAAGTCGGCGATGGAGTCGCTGAACTGAGGCCTGGGTCCGGGGGGTCTGTAGATCAGAGTTCCTCTGAGGGTGGTGTTGGGATCAGTGTGGATCTGAAAGTGCAGGTGTTCGGCAGTGCTGAGGGTGTCGTTGGAGTTGGTCGTGACCTTGAGGGTGGACTTTTGGATGATGGCGATTCCACCTCCTACTCTGTTGGTGCGGTCTCTGTGGGTGATCTTGTAGCCGTCCGGGATGGCTATGGCGATGTCTGGTGCTGAGGAGTCGTTCATCCAGGTCTCTGTCAGGAAGGCGACGTCCGGGGAAGATGTGTCGAGCAGGTCCCAGAGTTCAATGGCGTGTTTGCAGGCGGAGCGGGTGTTGAGAAGAATGCATCTGAGGTGGTTGTGTTCTTTCACGGTCAGGCGCGGACGGGCGTAGATGGGCTTGCCTTAGGCGTGCCTTTGGTGCGCCAGCGGTGCGGCCGCACAGCGTCTGCCATATTAGGGGAGGTGGGAGGGAGGAGCAGCTGGGAGGCGGGAGCGGGGCGGCCAATGGGTGTGCAGGGGGAGCGGGACCGTATATATATATATATATATATAAATATATATATATATATATATAGTCCAGTAGAAGGCTGGGAGCCGAAAAGCGCAGACCCTCTATCTGTGTGTTTGCACTATGGTGTGATCAATAAACAAAAAAGAAGAAACCTACTGTCATGGTGCCATAAGTGGAGGGAGGTGTCACGAGTCCGAGGTGATATATATATATATATATATATATATATATATATATATATATATATATATCATGTGATCAAGGCCGTTTTCCGGCCGAAACGCGTCATGACAGACAAAAGGGAGTTTTCTAATACTCTAAATAAAGAAGTATTCACCGACGAAGAGGAGTTTGTGCATTCTTTTTCCTGGGAAAAACTGACGAATGCTCTATGTTCATATATATATATATATATTCACTTAAAAAAACATAGGTTTCACACATGTTATAGTTAGCTGGACATTTCCCTCATAAAAACCAATGAAATTCCCCCGTTATAGTTAGTGCAGGCAACTATAACTCACGCGACTGCAATCCTCTGCTGATGACGTCAGATATTACATCACTGTATTTAGACACCTATTTACCCATGTCTTCTTCCATTAATCTTTAGCTATACATATATTACAAATATTTATTTTTCAAAAAGACACATATGTAATCAGTGATGTAATATCTGACGTCATCAGCAGAGGATTGCGGTCACGTGAGTTATAGTTGCCTGCACTAACTATAACGGGGGAATTTCATTGTTTTTTTACGAGGGAAATGTCCAGCTAACTATAACATGTGTGAAACCTATGGTTTTTTAAGTGAATTTGCAAGGTTTTTTAAATGCTAATTCCTAACTATAACGTGTGTGAAACCTATGTTTTTTTAAGTGAATTTGTACGTTTTTTTAAATGCTAAGTTATGTATTTATTAATATTTTTCTTTTTCAGGTTTTTCACCGTGCGCGCACCGCAAGTAGATATATATATATATATATATATATATATATATATATATATATATATATATATATATATATATATATATATTATATATATACTCTTCAGAGTATGTAGAAGTTATATTAGGAATAATACATCTGTGCGTCCCTGAATGCACTTACCATTCAATAATTTTTCCCACAATATTCTTAAACCACCGTATTCTGTGGGTCGGTATTCAGTAGGGCAACCATCTGAAGCCCTAGAATCTGTGTTAACCTGAGAGGACAGAGTCTGGTTAATTCATAGGGATATCTTTGATTCTCTGCCAAACCTCTGTTCTGCAGCTCAGAATGGCTCACTGCTGTGCGTCCATGAAGCTCTTCCAGTCGAATCTTCTCTAAGTGCTTGAAAGAAGAGCTGAATATTATGTGGGCACTGTCTTGGAAGTGTAAATGTACTTCAGCAGGGCTCACGCGGAGATGTGAATCTTCGCCTGGGTTCTGAGTTATTTCCAGATGATAGTCTGTCAGAACATAACTGAGAAAGAATAACCCTCACGGTGAGTATTGATCATTCCAAATTAGGAAAAATTATCACAGAAGCTTTGAAGATCATATACCAACCAGCAGTCTACAAGCTCATGTGGACTTTCACCACTTGAACTACTTCACTTCATTAGGATGCGTTTGTTTGACACTTAATCGAATGCTGGAAGTCCTCCTGCTCCTCTCAAGTAAACACAGCATCTCCCATAGTGATGTGGGAATCCTAAAATAGGTACAATGGTCATAAAGAAAACCAGAAAGTAGCTCTAAAATATTAGGTTGGGCTCTTGTTCTCCCTTGCGGTTTTAACCTATGGTCTTTTACTGTGCAATTGGAAGGAGGTAATAAGTCATGGCTACTAAAAGAGCTTGTCTGCAGAAAGTTAGTGGTTCTCCCAAATTGGGAGTCAACAAGAACCATCTATTGACCCTCATAGCGCAGGGGACAAGGAGCGAATAACTTTGAGAATTGGGGTGTGTAGTGAGTACACAAGTGTTTAATCATTCTAGATTTTCAGGTTAGCCACATAACATATAATTACATGTAAATGAATCTGCATAGTTTATGATTATCCTGAAAATGTGGCAAGAATCAAGCCCTCCTGGACCTACTTTGGACACTCCTGATTTATAAGTATTAACAGCCTATACTGACAGAAAGGCATTGTTTGCAGTTGAATACTTTTTGTTACCATTGTTTAGTATAATAACAATAACTTGTTTTCAAGTTATGCTAAAGCCACATTGATGCAGTTTTCATTACGGTAAATTACATTTGTTACTCAATTTAATGGACTTAGTCTAGCGACCTTGGAAGAGTGAATGACCGAGTTGGCCTGCTGGATTCGAGCTTGTGACCTGAAAGTCCCATCTCATGTATTTTTTTTTTTTTATTGTGATTTTTATAGCGCAAACTTATCCCGAAGGTATCAGAGCTCTTTACATGAGCACCAGGGGTCGTATTACGTATTGGCATTGATTGTGCCCAGCAAATCTTTGAAAAGGTGTGCCACGTACAAACAATGCCAATGCTCCCTATTATGGTGAATGCGCTGCCCTGGGGCAGCGCATTCATGTGAAAACACGGAGCAGCTGCTCAGTGTTTTAACAGTGCAGGCGGCACCCACCTGCACTTTCAAAGGGGATTAGAGATCCCCTTACAGGCGGGTGCAGTCAGTGACTGTACCTGCCTACAAGGGGGTGTCTGGGGGGGTCCATGGAACCCTCTTTACCCCCTGCAGAGGGCTGCTTTCAGGGGGCGTCTGTAATATATGTTGAAGGTGCAGAGTCAAAGGAATTCCCTGAGTTGCATAGGGCACGCCCCTATGGAAATGAGGGAACACCCTCTGTTGATAACGCTGGCGCTTTAAGTGCGCCAGCGCTATCGGTATTATAGTAGGGGACGCACAAGCGTCTGCGCCCCCTACTATAATAGAAAGTGCCCCGGGGTGCATAAAGCGGGCGCAAACACCTGTTGCGCCCCCGGGGCACCTTATTTAATACGGCCCCAGTTATGTTACAGATGGTCGCATTCATTTTTGGCTATGTACGGGGAGAATAAGTCATTCGCTCAGAACCACAGGATGCTGAACGTCCCTACTGAGACTCGAACACTGTTCCCCAGCTTTCGATGTTGACCGCTCTAGCCGTTAGGCCACACCAATAGCAGCAGCGGGCACTTAATTTTCTGGCTATCTCTTATCTGATGCTATAGGAAGGACTTGAGGTGCTGTTCAACGTGTTTCCCATTTTTTCTTGATGGAATAGCCAGGTTCTACCATTAGCAGCAACTTGGAAGTACAACTTGTAGTTTTACACTGTGTGCACAGCAGTGTGTCTAATACCCACTTTCTATTCAGTTCAGTTTTTCCTTGTACCTATAATGCTATTATTGAATCAAGCATGCACGGATAGGAGTGGTACCCTTTCATACCAGTTTACAGTTCATATATTCGTGCACAGCCAGACATCTAGTAAATGGTTCTTTTGCCCAGGCTCCTGAATGTCTGGTTGGTCAAGGCTAAAAATCAGAGCCAGAATATTGTTGTATGGAAATATAGAGAACACAGTATCAAAACCAAAATAGCAAAAAGTAAGTAAGTATAGATTTTCTATACCTAACACCACATATACTCACCTTGACAATTAATATATATATATATATATATATATATATCACCCAGGTAGGTAGTCGTGGAGTTAGGAATAGTTAATCTTTGCTTTCTCTATATGCACTTACCTTTCGTTATTTTGGTCCTCGATACAGTAGAAGTTGCTATCAGGGAAAAGTGGTGGAGCAGCATGGAGACACTAACAACAATTTAAAAAAAGAACGTACCTGCCGCCCGCTGCCTTGTCACTCTTCTGCTCCTCTGGCTCTCCTGCTAGTGCACGGTCTGAGGCTCACATCCTCCCCTACAGCCAATCCAAATACTGCTATCATGCTGGTAATACTATTACCCAACATCAGAGAAGTGCCTTAATTGGCCTCAGTGGGCTAGTTTTGCACTCCCACTGGGACTGGGAGCCTATGCATGCTGTTCTCTATCCGGCAACGCAGATCGAGTTGGAGAGATCGCAGTGCGCATGTCGGTTTGGCCATCCTAAGACAGCCAGCCAAACCTGCATGCACACTTACAACAATGCCCACCACTCCTCATCCATACTTGCTGCAGGGCCCGCCCCCAAATCTCAGTTCCATGAAGAAAAATAAAATGATAATAAAACAGTTTTTTAAATAATTTTACTTTTCAAATTTGCATCTACTAACAGGGGGACGATGCTCCTCCGCCGTAACAGAGGAGCCGCCACTGCCTCGATATTTTGTCCACAATATTCTTATATCACAATTATTTTTATGTTCACCTTTCAGTAGTGCAAAGCAAACACAACTCAGTAGTAACATATCTATCCCTGTTGTGGTTGTTCAGAATTGCACTTTCTCATGTCGTACCTCTCTAAAAGATGGAGGCCAGCAACTCAAAAGGAAGAGAGACAGATGCTACATGACATGATAATTCAAGGATTGATAATACACCCAAAAAACACTGATTCACAACATAAACAAACAACAAGAGGTGCACCACTTCAACGGATACAGTGTGTATTAAATCAGTCCATGTACTTGATGTCTTTTCTTTTCAAAAATTCTTCTTTATTTTTCATTTGTTATATAAACATTAAAAACAGCCAAAGCAGCTGACGCGTTTCGTCCAACTTGGGACTTCTTCAGGGCGTGGACAGTTATACACCGATATGTGTTTACAATCGTAGCATTTCCAAGAACACCATTCAATGACAATTCACGAAGTAAGAATGTCGATTGGAGAGTAAAAGAATCTGCTAAGTAACGCCAATGGGGTCACATCATTCCAGCGTAATTCAAATTAAGACTTCGTCCCATAATACAGACAGGAATCACAGTCTTTAGAATGCCCGATTCCGCATATTCCGTAATCAAGGAAAGACCACCTCCATCGGATATCTGCACTGAAAAATAAAGAAGAATTTTTGAAAAGAAAAGACATCAAGTACATGGACTGATTTAATACACACTGTATCCGTTGAAGTGGTGCACCTCTTGTTGTTTGTTTATATATGCTCCAGAGGCTGGAACAGCATTGTGCTGACGGGTGCTAATCAAGAGTGCACACTTGGGTTGACCTTAAAATATCACCAACTAATATGATGGGTTAACAAAAAATCCAGTGCTGTCTTAGAGGGGTACCGCTAGCTTCCTTCTTTATTGTACTGATTCACAACATCTACGCACTCATTGAAACAGATAACGGGTACAAGCTCATATGTAGGCAGGAAAATAGCTACAGAGCTCCATTTATGCAAAGGCCAATACGCCTACAGCCGCCTGTGCGCACAGACCAGCAAGCAAACACCCACACACAGACCAGCGGACATGCACTCACCCAAACATGCAAACTAGGAGACATCAGGGGGCTTATGTAGTGTGTAGGGCTCATTATACTACTCTAGGGTCATCTCAGTGCATCACGTGCAACTGGAAGGTGCAAAGAAGGATGAAGAGAGTGGGGCTGAGAAAGGAGCCTTATGAATGGACTGGTTTTCCAAACATCCGAGCAGCAGAGGTTAGCCGTCCTTAGGCATCTCGCTGGCAAGAAGGCAGCAGGAGTGAGAAATAGGCCGACATGCAGAGAAGGCGAGTCTAGGCCAGTGATACTCAAAGTACGGCCTGGGGGCGCATGCGGCCCTCCTGACCTTTACTTGCGCCCCCCTGGGCAGCAGCAGCACTGGGCTGCTGATTACTCAACACAGCGCTAACATGGAAAAAAATGTTAAATGTGCAGCCATCACTTATTTAAAAGTTTATTGCAGCTAGGGAAAGGAAGAAGCTAGGCCCTTAACTTTAGGAACACCTTCATTTTTAAAGACAGACACTAGATATATGTGTTTTTGCTTTCACTACATCCACTTTACACCCCCCGCTGGCATCAGTGCAGCCCTTGGACACACCATAGACCAAACTTTGCGCCCCACGGGAAAACGTTTGCGAGTACCCATGGTCTAGGCAGTAGCTTTGCCAGTGTGTCATGGGCCTTAGTGCAAGGAAGGAAGTGGGCTTATAGGCCTCTGTTTGAACTATAGCATACAACGCTATTAGGGGTTCAGTGGGCCCCTCATGCCTCTGGGCCCCGGTGATACCGCACCTGCTGCACTAATGCAAGCTACGCCCCTGAGTCTAGGAAGCATACATCGGGATTGACAAATAGTTTGAGTATCAAGAACAAAGGGAGAGCTAGGGACAACAAGGGGGGGGTTGTGTCCGTATCCCCTGGAATTAGATAAGCTTTGTCAAAGGAGGACACGCCCAGTGTGGTATGGTACGGTCAAATGAAGCAGATGTTTGGGAACCCACCAAGTGGGTTAAAAGACCCCTCACACACCAACCTGGTTGGTGTCATGCTTCATCATCGGGGCCCCAACCGGGTGGCCGAATGCCTCCCGGTTGTGCTGCGACGCCTGGCTACAGCGGAGCTGGTGTAGTGCAAAAGTGTGATGTGGTGAAAATTTAAAAAATACCGCTGAGAATCCTTACCATAGAAAAATGTATTATTGGCGGCTCAGGGTATTGGTTAAAAGGATATGTGGTGCAACTAAATGGAGAAGTAATTATCTATTAGTTGACTATGTGGTGGGTCTACATGTTTCAGCTCTCTAGTAAAAGTAATGAGGAGCTTTCATCAGGACCAGTGAGACGTGAGTGGCAAAAGGTGTAGTGCCACGTGGTGAAAAAAATAAAAATTGGGTTACCTACACACTCGCTAAGGTGTGTGGAACGCGGTGTCAACACATTAGCGGACACTTGGCGCAAACCTGTGGAAGAAAAAACAAGACAGCACACAATACACATTTAACATAGGTGCACTGGATGGCAGGTGACATACAGATAGTATTATTGTGCCGTGAAACATCAAACCTGTCTTCAATGAGCGTACCGTAAGTGACACACATTCCTATGAAGTGTATCATGCTGCTATGCAAAGGAGCGGAGGCAAGACCATTAGGAATGCTAGATAATGCGTAAAAACGTTCTGTGGACTAAGGGTGCCAAGTGGTAAATACCGCGGCACTATGTGGGGCTATATGTGAAAGTCATACGAACAGCCGCCAAGTGATATTGCTGGCAATGATTGCGGAACCTCAGAATGAGGTATGTACACAATGAGGGGCCCAGGGTGCGCAAAAAGTGAGGGGCTGCCTGGAGCCTCTAAGCGCTGTAGAAGATTACTGGGCACAGACTAAAATAGGACAATGCGCAAATTGGCTCACCTGGCCTTCTCAGATCCCTATTGTAGCACTTACACCTGGCTCACTCTATCCTGCTGTCCAGGGCTACATGCACCGCCTCCCGCGCGGCCCCCAGGCACTGCACAGATTGCACCGACCTGACTCCTCTCTGAACGCTCCCTCTGTGGGATTACCCAGCCATACCGGGTTTCACGAATAATACTTGCTTCACCTACAGTCACTATAATGCATGACTTCCTCGATCACCCCTGGCAACCATCCGCGCATCGCGCTACTTCCACACGCATGCGCGCCTCACCCAGTGAAGCGTCAGCATGCGTTTACTTCCGCGCATGCGCGCCATCACGACGCTGCTCCCACACGCATGCGCATCACAGCCAGTAACGCCCAAGCCAGCCAGCACGAACGCACGTACTCAATGGCGCTCCTCCCTACTTAACCTCCTCCATCCCCGAGGTCCGTCAGCATCCGGGACTTCGGGAGGCCACAGTAGGTGCAAGGCGATGGTAGCTTCACAATCAAGTAAGGTGTCTCCTTTTTGCTCCAGCAGGATACCAGCCCCTTCCTGCCTACCTCGCTCTCTAAACTTGTTTCTTTTACCCACAGTTCGGTTGTAAGAAGCGCCCCCCTCCCGCTTCCTGCACAGCGCCTTCACTCAGCCATAGTGTAATTAACTTTCCTTTTGCGCATTGTCCTATTTTAGTCTGTGCCCAGTAATCTTCTACAGCGCTTAGAGGCTCCAGGCAGCCCCTCACTTTTTGCGCACCCTGGGCCCCTCATTGTGTACATACCTCATTCTGAGGTTCCGCAATCATTGCCAGCAATATCACTTGGCGGCTGTTCGTATGACTTTCACATATAGCCCCACATAGTGCCGCGGTATTTACCACTTGGCACCCTTAGTCCACAGAACGTTTTTACGCATTATCTAGCATTCCTAATGGTCTTGCCTCCGCTCCTTTGCATAGCAGCATGATACACTTCATAGGTATGTGTGTCACTTACGGTACGCTCATTGAAGACAGGTTTGATGTTTCACGGCACAATAATACTATCTGTATGTCACCTGCCATCCAGTGCACCTATGTTAAATGTGTATTGTGTGCTGTCTTGTTTTTTCTTCCACAGGTTTGCGCCAAGTGTCCGCTAATGTGTTGACACCGCGTTCCACACACCTTAGCGAGTGTGTAGGTAACCCAATTTTTATTTTTTTCACCACGTGGCACTACACCTTTTGCCACTCACGTCTCACTGGTCCTGATGAAAGCTCCTCATTACTTTTACTAGAGAGCTGAAACATGTAGACCCACCACATAGTCAACTAATAGATAATTACTTCTCCATTTAGTTGCACCACATATCCTTTTAACCAATACCCTGAGCCGCCAATAATAAATTTTTCTATGGTAAGGATTCTCAGCGGTATTTTTTAAATTTTCACCACATCACACTTTTGCACTACACCAGCTCCGCTGTAGCCAGGCGTCGCAGCACAACCGGGAGGCATTCGGCCACCCGGTTGGGGCCCCGATGATGAAGCATGACACCAACCAGGTTGGTGTGTGAGGGGTCTTTTAACCCACTTGGTGGGTTCCCAAACATCTGCTTCATTTGACCGTACCATACCACACTGGGCGTGTCCTCCTTTGACAAAGCTTAAATAGTTTGAGTAATCAGGCCTCACAGAGAATGAGGAATGATAGCTACTAAGGAAGACAAAGCTAGGTGCAAATGACAAATAGAGGAAAACACATGCAGAAAACAAACATACAGGGACACCAGGAGTATTGCACAAATCAGATACACACAGATACCTCAGTAGCAGTCAAACAGAGGTACAGTGGGATGGAACAGGTGGAAAAAGGGACAAATGCAAGTATGGGTATAAGTTTCATCTTCACCTAGTCTCTTGACCCTTTGTTGTGTTAAATGACATTCCAGGTAGAGAAAAAGTGGTGTCGCAGCCTAATTAATCCTAGGATTTCTTAAAAGAAATCACTCCCAGTTCTATTGGAAGATGGGATTCTTCAGTCTCCATGCCCATCCAATCATTGTCATTGGCAATGATGCAGTGCTCACAGCATACACATTCCATCCATTGCATCTCTACTATAATGATACTTCGATAGTACTGCTGTTGGACCCCATTACTTCATTTACCCTAACAACTTATACCATTAGGTTTACAGATGGCTCCATTCACCCCAAGCACTATATATCCAGGTCTGGTCCCTTTACAAATCATTGTTTTCAAATACAATGGTTAGTACATGACAACTACATATCCCAGACTGAACTGATGTCTTAAATGAAAGTCCAGGACCAAAACATGTTGTGTCCAGCACATGGAGCAAGCTAGCTATATAAATTCACTTTCCTATTCTTGCTTAAATTAAAAGCAATACCACTTGACATTTTACCATTTGAAAAAGTGACAATGCCAACGACGGAGGGCTTGTTTCCCAAAGGTAAACGTACACTTTTGTGCATGTTTACTCTTTTTCAGTATTCACAAACTGCAAGTTAATAGTAAGTTCACGACTGCGGAGAGTGCAAATTAAATGATAGAGCAGGTCTATTTCACAACTCACTATTACACTTTAATTTTTTGCGTTCTCAACTCTCGTACTCTGATCTACTTAACAGACATTTGATGTTAGCTCTTTTTGCTCCTGATTTCACTGTAATTTCATTTTTTACCATTTGGAAACAGGAAAAGCCACCGTTTTTTTCTTGCTGCCAACTGTTTCCATTTAATGAACAAAGTAATACAAGAGGGGTGTAACATACAGAGGCCCGCTCTGAAACTGATGAGCTTTCCATCAGCCAGAGGGCATCCATATGACCCACATATCTCCTAGTCCTGCTATGAAGTGTTCTCACTACAAATGGCACATTGATTCTACAAGAGGCAGTAGACCACCAATGAAAATAACAGATATTTAATTAGTAAGACAAACTCCATTCATCATCAAAGACGCTTGCATACCTTTATATCAATCATTCGTAAACCAATTCTACAGACCTGCCCCATAGCCCCTTCTTTTGTGTTTTATTCAATAACTTGCAATCAATTACACAAGTATTTTTAAGTCAAATGTAAAATCTCCAGGGTTATCCCCTTTGCAAGAGCATTATGAGGGGTCAACTCTCTGAAAACTTTGGGGCAGATTTATGAGCCCCTTGCGCCACTTTTGCGTCACTTTTCCCATGTTAAAAGTGACGCAAAAGTGGCGCAAGGGGCTCATAAATATGCCCCTTTGTGTTTTGTGTGTCTCTCCGCTTATAGAATTGTTCTATGAAATCTGGAATGGTTGGATGCCTATTTTTAGTTCTCATCTAAGACAGCACATGCGCCGTCTCTTGCAAGACCTTTTGTTACCCTACAATTTGTTTAAAGGCTGCCCATTGCTTTCCATTAGTTGTCTTCATTGTCCCTCTAATTTGCTCGTTTCTTATTCATCAGTTTGTGTAGGCTTTTCTTTCCCTTTGTGTGTCTGTCCCTCCCCTGAAGCATGGGCGCATTACTGTGTTGTTCCAGGCCTTCCTTTTACATGTGCTACTTTTTTCGTAGCACTCTACAAGAGTCTTGCTTGTGTACTTCTTCCTCCCTCTGTGTTGCATCCCTGTTCTCCGCCCAGCCACCCTTGGTTGTCCATGTGTTTCCCAAGGCCCTTCCCACCCTCCATCAGTTGTCTGTGTGCTTCCCCATTCCCCAATGCTTATACTTCCTTGTATGTGTGCTTTCCCCAGCCATTCCAATACACATGGCATTGTCTGTGTGCTTTCCCCAGCCTCTCCTGCCCACATCCATTGTCTACATCCAATACCCAGTCCCTCTAACCCACCCTCTGTGGTCCTATGCTTCACATCCCATTGTGTCTGTCGTGTCCCCCACCCACGTCCTTCTCTCCTGCACTTCCTCCGTGTTGCCTAGTGGGGGACCAGGCAACACAGAGAGAGGGGGAGCAGGAGAGATGGACACAGGTGGGGAAAGAGAAGCGGCAAGAGGGTAAAAATTATTTTGATTAAGCGTTATGACCTGACCAGACCTAGTAAACCTTTTGTTTAAACCAGGGTTACAAATTATTGCCAAAGCCATAGCAATCGCTCTCATAGGTGAAACATGTTGGCTTTGTCAATGCTTGTTCAGTGTTCTGTCCTTTTTCCATTATTCAGCCAGTTCACTGCCCTCCAGAGCTGCCTACCTAGAACCGTTTTTCAGGCTCCAAGCCCTATCGATGCTTGGCCTCGTTTCACAAGAATAACCTGCGTATGTTTGTGAGAGAGTTAAGTTCACAACAAATCCCCAAAGGCATTCAAAAGGCTGATTTTTGGCACATGCATCTTTTTTGTGTTTGAAACTATTATTTGTTGCTCACTTGCTCACGGTCGTGGTGGCATCTCCTTTTAAGTCACAGGCCGATTGTCCACTAGAATCCGTCCGTAAAGCGGAACAGTGTAGTGGAGAAGGGGGCGTAGTGGCTGTGTCACAACACTTCTCAGTTTTACAGGGTCTTCCGCCATCTCTGTGTCTTGTCGGCAGCAGGGGGGAACATCTTCCAGTGACATACTCTCCTGTCATGTAGCCCAGTTCCCCGGTAAGCGCAAGAGGGTGCCGCGGCTCTGGCAGGAGGCATTTAGGCTGTGCGTTGCTATGGAAACTACCTGCTGCATTTTAGGAGCTTCGACGATGTTTATGGACGAGAGGCCCACTAACTTCCCACGCACCTCTCTGGAGTTCTTTACTACACGCACTAATATGCAGTGTATTTTTGTCACCTTATCTCTCACCGGCTCAGAACTTGTAAACCAAACACGTACCACTCAAACGGGCACACTCCCGCAAACAAGCACAAGCATTGGCAAAACTGATTGTGAAATTTCACACACTGTGGTGCACACGGCACGGTGCATGTTTTAGTATTTAATCCCGTCTTGACTCAGAGGTAAGTACATATTTATGCGCACATTTTTTTATTTGCTCAGTACTCATGCTTCTAAGTAGCATCTCAACCGTAAGCACAAACCTGCAGGAAGGGTGACCTGGCCTGCACATCCCTCCTTGGTTACGAGGCAATATTTGGTTTCACATAGAGCTGAAAAGGGTTTACTTATCTTTACAAACCTGACAAGTGAAATTGAAATATAGCGAAGCCACGCCCCCACATTTACCCAGACGACCCATCTCTTAGAGTAAATCAAAGAGTCCTGCGCAGTTTTCTACTGATTTGTATTCAAAAGCAAGCTGGGCAGTCTGTCTTTGCCTTGTGTTGCTTAGGTAATAGCTAATACCTTAAGTTGGGTGAAAAATAAGTTGGGGAAGTCTCTAGAGCAGTGGTCTTCAAACTTTTTAATGCACCCTCTCCTCCCTTGAGAAAAATAATTGGGCATTCCTCAGATTTTTTCACAATTATTCTATTACAATGACAATGTTTAAAAATGTTTAGACTTATTTGAACATTACAGTGAAGTTCTGTTACCTTTTTAAAAATGCATTTTAATACATGATTGCTAAACATACTGTTCTGGTCAGGCAGTACTTACTAATTTGTAAAGGTATCCATGTTGTGATTAATAGAAATGGGGTGGGGGTTTTGAAGAATATTTGGAGTCTCTTCCCTTTTGACACCTTCACCCAGCCAGGATATAACTGACAAAAGCTGTTACTGATGGCCCATTACAGAGCAACTTTCTGCCCCTCATTTTTTTCTGCTTAAAACAAAGCACTGTTATCAGCATAATGCTTCTTTTAGCCAGAGCCTTGTGCCCCCCCTGGAACACTTGAGGCCCCCTTAGCAGGGCCTGCCCCCTAGTTTGAAGACCCCTGCTCTAGAAGGAGCATGCCAAAGAAGCGTGCCCAGAAAATCTACCAATGGGCATGGACAATTCAATTAAGGGCGGAGCTTTAAATAAGTAAACTAAAATCCTGTGCTTCACACAGCTACAGCAGTTGGCTTTGCCAATGCTTGTTAACTGTATTAGATACATAAACAATGATTTTGTTTTGAAGGATTCGAATTGGAATTGTTTCAATTCTGAAAATACAAGCCCCAGACTTAAAAATGTAGCTGTATGGAAACCGGTGAGACCTATAGAGTGTTTCAAACTCTGAAGTTGTCACCACTTTGTTCAACAGTCTTTCACTCTGCTACGCTTAGGCCCTTTTTCTCCCCACATTTTTCTCAAATCCTCCGTCTGCATATCTCACACTTTCCCAGCATTACAACTAGCACTTGTTGGACCATGGCTTTGTGCGCTAAGCAGAGAGGCCTAGCACTGGATGTGCATGGAGTTGAAACACTTTTATGAGCCCCTTATAGGCAGTGCGAGAAACTCACACTACCGCGTCTATCTCAGCTGAAACTCTGCTTTACTGACATCCTGTTTGCTGAGCAGTTCAATGAAATCCAGTAAAGCAAAGGAAAAGCAGAGACAAGCTGACTCTCATGTTTAGGAGTTTCAGCCTGCCTCGTCAGAGAGGATTAAAATTGAGTGTGTACAGTTAAAGATGCAACCTGCTTCCCAAGGTGATCTAGAAAGTAATGGCAGATTAGGTTTAGATTCTGTTAGTGATTCCCTTTTTCGGCCAGGAAAAATTGGTGCCCTTTTCTGTTTCAATTGTCAGTAGTACGCATGCCATTTGTGGCATCCTCTGGAACCGTTACCTCTGTTAGCACCAAACCCAGACAGAGCGTCTCTTAAGCGATTTGAAGCTTAAGATGTTGCAGCTTCATGCTTTAAGTTGTTCGGAGAATGTGGCTGTTGCGATTTAAGATTCTAGGCGCCTGGTAACCTTAAAAGTTTATGCTAGGCATTGGAGATCATTCTCTATATGCTATTTCTTATCACCCAGGAATTGTGAACCGATAAAGATTCTTAAATTCATAATAGATGGGCTTGCAGTTTCAAAACTGTGTAGCCAATGGGCAGCCATGAGAGCCTTTAGTAAACCAGAAGCTGAGAAATTAGATCATTGGATTTCCAGGCTATTCAGAGGGTATTTTCTTAAGCGCCCAGTGATTGATTGTCTTCTTCCTACTTGCATTCAATCGCTCCTTTTGAGTGATTAAAGCCAGTAGAACTCCAGTTTCTCTCTTTTAAGGTACTTTCCTGGTGGCTATTTGTTCAGGGTAAAGAGGTGACGAGTTAGAAGCATTGTTTTGTTTTGACTCTTTTCTTCGTCTCCTTATAGACAAGGTTATTTTGAGACCAAAGCCTTCCTTTGTGCCTAAGGTGTCAATGGACTTTTATGTATCTCAAGACCTGGTTCTTCCAGTTTATTCTCCTAACCCACCACACCTGAAAAAGTGAACTTAAATACTCTTGATTTGCAGAGAGCTTTATCAGTTTATGTTACAAGGACGGCACCTTTTAAGAAAGCGCAGTCTCATTTTGCCACATTTGGTTTGTCTTGCCACGGGTTGAAAGCTTCTTTAGCTATGCTTGGCAGATGGTTGAAACAAATGATTATCCTTGCATTTAAAATCTCTGACATGGCATTGCCAGGCCCAGTTCAAGAAAGGTTTTCAAGAGGCATGGAGAGTTCTTGGGCTATGGTAAAGTGAGCTTCCACAAAAGATATTTGCAAGACAGCTCCTTTTTAGGTCGAGCATTCGAGACCTCTTATATGTACTTAAGTATATACTTATATGCGTATGTACTTTGTGGGCTCAGGAGATCAGCCCTAGGACTTGTCTGCTTCCACATAGGGACTTTTTTTTCTGTTCAACTGCCTCTATTTAACTGTCTTGATAGAAAACGAACAGAAGAGGTCAGTAAAATACCAGAATTGCTTTATGCTGGGGGACTTTCTTTTTTTACATTTTTCTGGCCACTGCCTCTATTTAACTTTCTTGATTGAAAACGACCAGCAGAGGTCAGTAAAATACCAGAATAACTTTTGCATTCTCTAGATTCCAGTCCATAGACATGGTCTTCCAGGAGCACCCGTAGACAATAATATTTTTTTCAAATCTTGTATTTTCAGTGATATGACCAACAAAGGCCCTGATTTTATAGTAAAAACAGAGCTTTGGACTATACCATTTCCCGCTGAAAGGCAATATTTCTCTCCATGTGTTTCCATACCTGGTGTGTCACGCAGTTTGGTGCTTACTTTCCCTCCATGTTAAAGAACAGTAGATGTTTCAGCACCCAGGCTAATGTGCTGCATAGCTAAATACATATAAGTTCCCAAAGGTGAGACCGATTGCATTGCAAATGCTTGTTTATATAGCGCGAACTATACCCGAGACATCGGTTATCGGAACGCTTTTACATGAGCACAAGTCTAGTTACAGTTGGACACATTTAGAGGGGCTCAAGTTAGTGTCTGCTTCTTTAGATACCAGGGCGGTATCACATAAAGTGAGCTCTGAGCGTGTCACGTTAACACACAGTCCCTTTCTCAGATTTGGGATGACTTGTGTCTTAAGTAGCTGAAGAGATGGAGCAGTGCAACTTTGTCTCCTTAGACAGTGGTAGATAGTTGCTTGCTTGTCACTAAAACCTGTTGTTATATCCAAAGTAAACAACATAACATACCTCCATAGCATAACAAACCAATGTAACAACATAATCGAAACCTAAAATGACACATCACAAGGAAATAGTCAAAACAAAACACAACACAACAGTTGCAAAAATACACTACATAATCACATTGCAATAATGCAACACAAATACACAGTAGCACAAAAAAACAACAGAACACATCACCACCACAACAAAATGGCACACAACAAATGTGCACAAACGTTCTTGTCAAACATTACCAACTCCAGAATCTGTTTTCATAACACAGTGGTAAAAATGTTTGGAGAAAACACTGCCTGTCTTACCACCAAGGACATGAAATAGCGCCAGTCAAAAATGTTTTGTGATAAGGCCCCAGATGCAGAATCTGTTGTACTTGGAGGCACATGCTCTTTAAAAGTGTTCTGGCCGACTTAAGCAGATATCATTGTTCGTACCAGAGTATTCAGAAGTAGGCATTCAATGTCAGCAGTGGAAAGATGTGGTGCAGGAGCATGCTTACTATTTTCGGTGGGAAATCTGGCATTCGCTAGAGTCATTTGTCTGCCCATAGAAAAGGACTAGATCTGTATACTACCATGACTGCGACAAGTGAGGTTAAATGAAGATCCTCCTAATGGGTTTCGTCAGTTGGACAAATACATTTGGAAGAAGAAAATTTGGTTGAAAATTGCTTACCTCTTGCAATTGATGCTTCTAAACATGTACATGGGTTACAAGAAAATACTCATGGTGGAGGAATAGGACTAGGTATAAGTAGCATTTCCTTTTCTGTATTTGGTGGGAACTATGTCAGCAATTTTAAAGAAGAATTGGATAAGCTAAAAGCCAAATTCATCCTATCAAGGAGGATCTAACGGTCTAAGTATGAAAAGTGGATGTCCAGTCAGGATGCATTGCACAAATAAGGCTATGTATCAGACAAGGAGTATTCTGTAATTTTGTCTGTGTTACCTACAAGACACTAGCAATCAACAGACTTTTGTTTTCAGATGAATTTGGAACTTGAATCGAAAGTTGTTTTATTATCCTCGAGGGAAAGAATATTAGCATAGCGGAACAGTATTTGGAATGATGTAAGCAATAGCTAAGGCTTAGAAGGGTAAGGCAATGTTCATTTTTCATGTCAGTCAAGATATTGAGACGGGTGTGTTGATGAACTTGAAACTCATCGGTTACTATTGGTTGTAGCACTTCCTAACAGTGAAGGAAGGGGCACGTGTCAGCTGAGTCTAAGTTTACATTTAATTTAGCAGTTGTCTTTTGTGGACATGGGAAATGGTGAAAGATAATGTAAGATGGAGAAGTTTTTGCAACTAACCCCAAGAAGATGAAACATTCAGCTTTTGTTCTCACTGATATTGTTGCCATGATGTTTGTTATACAGGTGGTCCACAGATCCAAGTGGGAGTGTTTTTCAGCTAACAAAGAATTATAATAATAAATGTGATACATATTTTGTCTGATCTCTCTGCAAGCGGTAAATTGTTTTGCTGTGTTAGTTGAAAGAAACACTTTTATAGGTTTACTTATAGGTACCTTGTAACTTTTTAGATCCAATGTTGACAGCTGCCTGTTAGTCTTTGTTCTCTGTTCCTTCCATTTCCTATAGATGTGCATCAGTTTCACCTTGAGTGCCATTGGATTAGTACTGGCACATTGTTGATTATTTAAGAATAGGAAGTATGTTTGTCAGATGAGGCTCTGGGAGTCTTTGGGACATCATGAGATTTGTTAATGTTTGTGAAGATTGTTCATGGCTAGATTGCACCGCTAGATTCCGCTTCCAGTGACTGAATGCTGCACCTTAATGTGGTCTGACTCCTCTTAAGAAAAGAGATACCCAACTCAGTTTCCTAAGATACCCAACTCAGTTTCCTAAGTCTTACCTATTCATCCAAAGGTGAGGGTGGCTGACAGTCATCAGTGGGATTGTGAAGGTGTGCCAGTGAACATTTCTTTTGCACATCTTTACAAATATGATGGCACTCAACCTGGATTAAAACACTGTAATGGACTTCTGTTGATTGCTATACAAACGACCTGGTTGGCCAGTGTCCCCCGGTGACCCAATTGCCATCAGTTGCCTGCAGCCTGAGTCTGAAAGTTCCAGAAATCTATGCTCAAAACAGGAAGGGCCCTGATGATACCAGATGTCTGTGAGCATCAATGAACTGTAATGTAACCAGAGTGAATTAGTGAAAGGATCATTAAAAGGATCCCAGACAACAGAGCTGAACTTACAGCCATGTGCAGAGCGAGCCTCAGTTGATAGCATGCCTTGGGGCTAACATACAACTTAGAGGCTTGGTTTTTGGAATGGAAGTTGCAAGATTTCACCAGTTTGACTCTTGTGACATTTTGAATTAATGAACATTTCTGAAGTCTTTTGAATGTTTGACTACACCGAAACTATAGATTGGTTAGCCAACCCAAAGTCAACCAGTCTATCTGCTTTTTGTAAAGTGAATAGTAACAATTGTGAGACATTCATCCTTTTGAAGTATTTGGATGTCCTTTTCTCAAATGTTTTAATGGTTGTATACATGCTAAACTACATGGTAGCACACAAAGAAACAGCTTTTTAGTGTTTATGAACCACCCACTTCCATCACATTTGTAGCTCAAGTCCACCTTGCAAATGGGTCCAGACAGGCAGAAACACACATCCCAAGGGTAGGATTCTATAACATTTCGCTGATGTCTGGTAATTTTTCACGAATGTATTGAGTGGACCTTTCAGCGACTTATTTACAATTTACACTTGCATTAGGTGACACAAATATATAAATTGCGTTCTTACACCATTCAGCAGGTTCAGATATGTTTTACCGGCCTGACAATGCAAATATGGTGCTAACCAATTTAATCTGAGCTATAATGCCCTGGGTGAATTCCTCAGCAGCATCACCAGGCCAGCAGAACGAATGCTCTGCTCTACCAGACAGGCTCCACATCTTCCATAAAAGGTTCTGGGGTTCTGTACCAGGATACTAACAGAAACAAACTGTGCTTGCAAATAACTTGGAAAAGCACTGGAGCCACTGAATCCTAAATAAAAACACCAATTTCCCACAACTGCAGAAAAACAGTCTGGAGTAAGCGTTGTTCCTTAAAAAACACACTTATCAGCATGCCTGCCATGACAGAAGGGTTCTCTTTGCGCCTGTATCTGCTATGATTTTAGTTGTGTCCCCTCTGGTTTTTTTCTCCCTGCCGACATGTGTAAACAGCTCGGCGATGACAGCGGTTGTCTGGAGAAGGCGAGATCTGGTTAGAGTAGCGCATCCGCTGACATGCTTCGATGACGCTGTTGCTCTGTGGGATCGCTTTGACACGAGCTGTGAGCCACCGTCAGTCCCAGTCGTGCCTGGCTTCCACTAATAGCTTCAGGTCGCCCCATCGCATTGAGGAGGTTCTCATCAGTGTTGAAGTTGTAACGTTGTCATACATCGCAGTCGATCAGGTCTCCAGGTAGGATGAGGTCAGCTGCTTGTGGCTGGTGATTCCACTGCAGTCACTGGAGGTGAACAATGTTTGGAAGACGAGGACGTTTGTTAGGACCTTGATCCCACCGATTGATTTTGCATGTTTAAGAGTGAAGACAATTAAAAAGCGAGTATAGTCCTTCAAGTGAGGGTACGTTGAGCAACATGGGTCGTACATGAGATAACAATGGATGTCAGGAGGTCAGTGACTGGAAAGCAGGATTTTGTTTCCTCATTTTTTTGCTCCAGACCAACTGTGGGTGACTCCAGGCCTAGCTGCAATCAAAAGCTCCATCATGTTTGTCAATATTTGAGAACTACCATTAACGAGCTTGGTGTGCATTTCTAATTACTCGACCGTAAGTGAATAGAGAGAACCATCAGAGTAAGCAACAAAAGTAGCAGAGTTCCCATATTTTAAAGGCAGCCGTGGCCGCTGCTGATACGAGTGGTGGGGCGGGGGGCCCGGTGAGGGGGGATTTCGAGAGACGACCATGAGCGAAAATGAATTATTTATTTAATTTTCCTTAGTGCTCGTCTCTCGAAATCCCCCCACACCTGACCCCACCGCCCCACCGCTCTTTCCTGCTGCGGCTATTTAAAGGAGTGTCTGTAAGCATACGCTCAAACCTTCTTGCCCACTCTACTGCCATTTTTGACACATAAGAACTGAAGGGAGATTTGGCCATTTCTGCCTTCTATCATTTGATACCCTCCAAACATTGCCACAACCGGCCGCAGCAGGTAAGAGAAGTGGGGCGGTGGGGTCAGGTGAGGGTGGATTTCGAGAGACGACCACGTAGGAAAATTAAATAAATAATTATTTTTCCCTCATGGTCGTCTCTCGAAATCCCCCCTCACCTGGCCCCCCACCCCACCGCTCTTACCTGCAGCGGCTGCGGCTGGCCACAACTACTTGTTGTATTTCCCCCAAAGCACAGTTGAAGTGAATCCTCTTCAACCCTAACACCAAGAGAGGTGCTGCTTGTGATGTCTGAGCTTTCTTTGATATCAGCAAATACCATGTGACCCGTCTCCTCTATCCTTGTACCCTTTTCATCTGTTCTCCACGTGATTTAGTTTTACAGTATTCTACACCTTTATGTCATTTGACCACTCAGATAACATCAGTGTTTTTATGGACTTGTTTACACCCCCCATATCCAACCTGACATAGCACCTAGGTCCTGTTTTACCATGACCATTACTAACATTTGCACTTTGTGCTCTTTGCTGCTATATATACTTAATACTTTAAAAATGAATATCTCAGTTTCCAGTTCCCCTTATTGGATGTTTGTCATTTTGGTGTAGTTTTGTGTAATAAATTGTATACTATTTTTCGAACTTAGAATGCAATTTCTATTGGTTTGCATTTTGACTTTATCACTGTTTTGATAATGTATAAATACTTTGCACATTGCCTTAAATTAAGCATGTGTGCTCTGTGCTATAGCTACCAGGGGCGGTATTACGGAAGTGCCCCGGGAGCACAATTGGTGTTAGCTCCCACTTTGCATGCCCCCAGCACTTTGATATTACAGAAGGGGCCGCAGATGCTTGTGCACCCCCTTCTGTAATACAGATAGTGCTGGAACACATATAGCGCCAGAGCTTTCACCAGAGGGCGTTCCCTCATTTGCATGGGGCTGTGGCCTCACGCAAATGAGGGAATCCCTTTGCCTCTGCGCCATATTATAGACGCCACCAGAAAGCGCATTTACAGTGCACCACTTAAAAGGTGGTCCACTGTCAGTTCGATACCCCTGATAGCAGCCCTATGGCGGGGGTAAAGGGAGTCCTATGGACCCCTCCCCAGACATCCCCTTGCAGGCAGGTGCAGTCACTCACTGCACCCGCCTGCAAGGGCTCTCTCTCTCCTCTTAAAAATGCGGGCGGCTTGCCGCCTGCACAGTGAAACACGGAGCAGCTGCTTCAAAGCTGCTCTGTTTTTCACCTGAATGCGCAGCCCTCAGGGCAGTGCGAGTTTGCAGCTGCCGTGGGGGCAGAGTATTCAATGTAATAGGGCGCACTTTCCCTGTTTGCGCTCGGGGCACCTATGTGAAGGTGCACAGTGGTGCAAACAGGGAAAGTGCCCTTATCTATGATGCGGCCCCAGCTGGTTGACCTCAGCATAATTTAGTGACAGCCTTTGTGTGTGGGGACTCTGTCCTACTTCCACATCTGGTACTGGAAAGTTCTTCCACTTCCCTTGTCAAGGCTCCAAACTGTCTGTGGATGACAAAAGGCAAGGTAGGCCTGGGTCAGATTCCTTTCTGTGTGCAAGAGGCAAAGCCTTTCGAACTATAGGTGGGACTGGGTACTGCCCCTCACCAGTCATTCTGCCCAGATCACAAGAAATTACAGGAAATTATGATAGTTGATTTAGTCTGGTTTATAGTGGATTACTGTAACTGCCTTAGCCTGCATTAGGTTACAGGACAGGAGTATTATGATCACGTTATTTTGAAAAAATAAAAGACATTATTAGAATGACTTGAATTTGCATTGTATAAAAAAATGAATCGAAATGTTTTATTAAATTGCATGTTACTTTTGTATTGCCTCCTCTTTTATGAGATTAATTTTGTCTCTAGATGTGAACACTGTCATCACCCTACGCTATATTGATTATGTATTGATATTCCGCCAATTATTTTGCATTGCATATATGGTGGAGTGATGACACTAAGGCCCAGATTATGATGTTGGGCGCACTCATGTCTGCCCAACACCGTTGCAGAAAGGGAACCGACTGAACACAGGTTGGCAGCTCTGACCGCAACATTTGGATTCGATCACACACAGTGTAGTCATAAACATCAATTTTTCTATGGGAGCTTGTGCAATGGGTGGAATACGCCCGCAGCATAAACTCCCATAGAAAAAATGATGTTTCCAAACATCCCTGCACCATGTGGCAGGCACCTCGCAGTGCCTGCCACACGGTGCAGGGATGTTGAGGGGGGGGCACCAAAGGTGCCCCCCCCATGGCAGTATGCAGAGGCCGTAGAGGAATGTGGGCCGTGCTGGGGGCCCCCAAAGTCACTTTCCGACAGCAGTTTCATGTTGGAAAGGCCGGCATGGAACTGCTGTCTGAAAGTGCCATCATAATCCCGGCAGCGGAAACGGCGTCCTCAAGGGAAAATGAGGCCTTTCTGACTGGCCG
This sequence comes from Triturus cristatus, assembly GCF_964204655.1. NCBI lineage: Eukaryota > Metazoa > Chordata > Amphibia > Caudata > Salamandridae > Triturus > Triturus cristatus. The sequence continues at coordinate 354,096,483 of NC_140592.1, read as the reverse complement.
ATGGGCTCCATAAGCATGTGGGATCAGCGTTGGATTCCCTGGCCGGTTTAAACTCCGACCGCCATCATTATAATACGGCGGTCAAACTTTACACCTACAATGTCGGTCGGAAAGCCCCCGGCCAGCGGTCGGAGGTTTTCCAACCGACATTGTAATTAGGCCCTAAGTAATTTATTCTGCAGTAGATGAACGGTGAGCACTCTGAATACTTTCCCTGCATTAGATTGCAGAAGCTTATTCCAAGCATTTTGCATTTTATTGTAATTTGGAAAAAGAAACACATTTGACCTATTTCCCCTGCTTTACATTACAATAGATTACACTGATTAATTTATCCCTTCAACAAAATACAGATGGAGACTGCACTAATAGCTTCACCCAGCATCAGATAACAGACTGCTAGGATGTTTTAGTCAAAAACATCAAAGCAGCAACACTGGCAGTAGCAGTGCACCCTTTGTTCATGCACACGACTTGTTCAGCATGCACAGCAGCAGTTCTGTGCATCTCTTTGCCATAGCATTTGCTAGGCCCTGTCCCATAGAGCAGTAAATCCAGGTTAAATTTAGAAGTTCTCTCTCTCACTAAACCATGTCGGTGCAAAACCACCCTTTACCCCTTTGCTCAACTTCAACTGACCCCAAGCCAAGCTTTCATAGTCACCCTGGTGCTCTACTTTTAAATCCAGCTCCAGAGTATACTTTGGCTTATCCTATTACAATACCAGACTGGAAGTAAAGCAGAGCAGTGTGCTGCGAGCAAGAATCACCAGACTTGTACATCACCCTCCTGCCTTCACATTGACTTGGACATTTTCCTCTTTTCCTCAAGCGGCTTTCCCTTATCTCTGTGAGGCTGCTGCATCCGTCCGGGTTTTAACTTTCTTCAATCCCATCAGAAAAAAAGCATAAACGTAAATCTCTGCTCACTTCTTAATACAGCTTTTGTGTGAGAAAATAAATCTTGCAGAATAGACTTTAATCATGTTAATTTAATCCCAGCGTTACTTTCTTAAACTTCACACTCTGTTTATTCTGCTAAAACCCGGCGAAATGTAAAGAGCTGCATCACATTGCACAGCTGAGCACTATGTTCTAACGTATGATATAGACATCTGAGGCTTAGGGGCGCACAGAAAGGTGCATGCAAATGCCTATGGTTCTTCATGGTTTAATAATTACATGACATGGTAAAAAGGTGTTATTCCATTCTTCTACACCGTGAACTATGAAACCCTATTTGATATCCTAATGTACCGCATAGATTTTGATACCATCTTTCTACAGGGGTTTTAATCATACCTGGCTAACAGAGCCCAGGTGATCTAGGTATACCACTGTATAGCCGAGCCAACCATATCTCAGTTGGCGACCCCCCAAAACTCCACTCTCATGCAGGTGGTTTTCAGCTTGTAAATGGAAACCTCTGGAGTCATCTGGGCTGAGAAAGACACCACCAGTACACAAACAACAGTCAATGCTGTCTGAAACTCACATGTAGCCTTAACCATTAGTTTTCTGATGAACAACCCTTCTATGAGTCACGTGCAGATGACTGAGACCTACCTCAAACTGAATCCATCCAGGAATATGTGCTCATCTCCTGTAACTGGAAACAACAACAAATACAGGACTGGCTCGACAGGATTGTATGCAATACTGTTTTTAGGTCGATCATTTAAGACCTCCTGTATATATTTAAATATATACTAATATGTGTATGTACTTTGTGGGCTCTGGAGATTAGCCCTAGGACTTGTCTGCTTCCGCTTAGGGACATTTTTTTCTGTTCAACTGCCTCTATTTAACTGTCTTGATAGAAAACGGCCAGTAGAGGTCAGTAAAATACCAGAATTGCTTTCTGCTTATTCAACTGCCTCTGTTTAACTGTCTTGGTAGAAAACGACCAGTAGAGGTCAGTAAAATACCAGAATTGCTTTCTGCTGTGGGACTTTCTTTTTCTTCTTTTTCTGGCAACTGCCTCTATTTCACTTTCTTGATAGAAAACGACCAGCAGAGGTCGCAATTCACATGCTTCCCACAGAAAGCAGGCCCCATAACTCCTATCTCAGCCATGGCAATTTTCTTGCTGAGATCCCTGAGGCCCATCTTAATCCTATGGAAGAAATCAGTAAGTAGTGGCTCACCTCATTCAGTACATTCAAGAGCACACAAGATACTACGACCTTCAGGGAATTCCAGTGGCTTCTTCTGGCTGCCTTCATCACCATCACAAACCTGCTGCACCACGTTTGAGGCAACCCTGGTTAGCAAGATTAGGACCTCCGACAGTGTGTGTACAATATGAAGCTGTGCAAGCAGCAGATGACAGGAAATCTGAAACTGTGGTTCTGTGGGACCCATGTGCAGTTTGTGGTGGTGTTTCCTGCCCCACTTCCAGGGTTCTGTTTCCAGGCTTCTGGCTGGTCAGGCATGACTGCCAGATTCCTTTCTCATCAGTGACAAAGAGGGTCTCCAAGTGTTCCCCTCTGTATCTTCATGCCTAAATTCACACCAGTGCCCGAGGAAGATCCATCCTCGCCTATCTGACACGGCTCTGAGGACCATATTTACAAGGAGTTAACGCCACCAGAACGCATTTTTTTCCAATGTTCTGGTGGCGTTAAGTCCTTTGCCTTATTTACAACTTGCTATTAAGCCACATAACGTGGCTTAACACCGTCTTGTAAATAATGCCTCTATTTAAGCAGCACTTAGTGTGAAAGGGGCGTGCAATGTGTGTTGCAGAGGACATTTCACCCCTTGCTTTTGCCACTGCCCCATATTTACAAGACATAGGGCAGCACCAAAAATATCACCAGGGAATATCTGGTCTTAAGCAGGTGATATGAGGAAGAATGTTTAATTTCTCATTGGATTTTGCTATTTCCTTGTGTGCAGCATTCTGCAGTACACATCGAAACAGCAAATCGCCTGTAAAGATTGTTTATGTGCAGGAATGTGTCCCTTCCTGCCCATAAACAATCACCCCTGCAGCACAGGCATCCTTGCAGGCAGCTTGTTTAGCACCAGTGATAGGGGGAAACAAAGGAGTGCGCCTCCTTCTTGTAAATACGGCGCATCCCAGCGTTTTGAAACTGAGGGAGTGCGGCGTTAGCAATTTTGGTGTAACACTGCACTCCGCCAGTTCCTAGTAAATATGTCTCCTATTCTTCTTGTCACACTCGTGGGCGCTAAAGTCCGACATTCTGAAACACAACTCACTTCTAGGGTGCCGGCAGTGCTTACTTGGCTCATTTGAGAAGCTAATGCACCCACTGATAGTTGGCAAGCCTTTTTAGGTCTCGCCTGACCCAGCGCATGCGCTGGTCTGGCGAGATTTATTGAGAGGGCTCCAAAAAGTGCTACCAGGCCAGCCTAGAGCTACAGTGCATGTGCGCCGCACTTTACCCCCATTGCTTTCACTTTCGCGGCCGCATGCTGCTTTGATGTTTGATCGTGACCGCGATCGCGATCACTTTCACTTTCACGGCCGCTAGGCATAGCCAATAGGTCTCGCTTTTGGGACCTTATAAGTATTTAGTTATGCAACTGTTGCATGGCTAAACACTTATAAGGTCCCAAAGGCGAGACGTATTGGCTATGCCAATGCTTGTTAAAGAATGCCACTCGCGTCCTAAATGTACTATCCCTGTTGAAATTGGACAGAAGCAGCATTCCTCTTTTGTTTTTTGTTAGAAAAATTACATTGTTTCTGTTTTCCTTTCTCTAGTGGTTACCTGCACACAGAGAAGAGCCCCTGATGTTATCAATTCACTGGGGCTCATGGAGCGCAGTGGCATGAGAAAAGAGTAGTGCGAACACAATTTTAGAATACATTTTCATTTTGTTTCATACGTGCACAAGATCCAACAAAGACACATATGTATATAAATGAAAAAAATAGAACCAGAGGCAGCATTTTCAGAAACAGATCATTTACATCTATTGTAACCCTCTCTCCATTGCATTCCCTTTATTCTACATTTCCCCTGTCAGTTAAACTCAGGATTCCTTTGTCAATGTCCACATTAGTTACACTCATTCTATTAAATGTATTTCTATACCCCATCGTCCACCTTTCTCTATTCCCTCTCCCTTTTCTCTATTTCGTCTTGTTCTGTCACATGTTAGGGTACTTTACCACAAATTGCATGAGCTTAAAAACGATGGGCCATATGTGCAAGAAAATGTCGGATTGCGGAGCTGCGCCAAAATCGGCAGTGCCGCGTGCTAACATTTCCAAAACACATGGATGCTCCTTATTCACAATAATATTGTGTTTTCCCTAGCACTGGAGCTAAAACGAGCTGCCTAGCGCCAATGCATGCACCCTTGCACCATAATGCAAGGGTGCCTGTGTTGCAGGGAAATTTTGTTTATCTGCAGAAAGGGACATGGAAAGAGCAAAATACCACAACAATCAATAATGGTGATGTGTTACTTTTATGTGCGCTGCATTCTGCAGCACTCATAGAACTAGCAAATTGCCTATACTAAATGACTGTTTATGTGCAGGAAGGGACACTTTCATTAAAGATATTTTGCTCTTTGCATGTGTGCTGTAGATACGCATGCTTTGCATACTCCTGCCATCTAGTGTTGGGCCCGGATGTTTGCAAGTTGTTTTTCTTCTAAAAAACGTATTTTCCAGTCGCGAGGTTAGCTGACTTTTCCTTTCACTGATAATAAGCGTGGGCATCAACTCCATTTTGTGTTGTCTGTTTGGTGCAGGCCTACCAACAAACATGAATGACACATTTCCATAATAAAATGTCATCCACCTTGGCTGCTTCATAGAAGGTTTGCTCTCAGATATAGAAATAAAACGCTGAACAGAATTACACCATATTTGGCAAAAACATAAAACTCTACTCAGAAAGCATGCTTTTTGTGATTTGGTCCAAATGAGTTCAGCCATTTTTGAGGAATTAGCTTTTAAAGAGGGGCCTGGTTTGGGCATGAATGGATTACTGCCCAGAAAAAGTTAGGTATATCTGGATTGGTAGTATCGTAATACTTCTGAGGTACTGAAAAATGCTAAAAATAGGGCCCTCTGATTGGCTGAAGGAGCTTTTTATTCCACTGGACATTTCTGTACTGCAGCACCGCTCCCTGTACCACAGCACTATCCAATCTGAACGGATGGCCCCATTTGTGAAGAAAATGTTAAAGCAGTCATTGCAAAATTCAGGGTCTTGTTCCCAGTGTCCTACAAATAAAAAATAATGTATAAAATGGCTGAGAAAGGGGCCCCGGCCCCCAGTGTCTTGTGGCGGGACCAAAAGGGACCTTCCAAAAGATTAAAGTATTTTTTTTCAAGCTGTTGGTATCGCTATATTTCCTCAGGACCCGGAAAAGCCCTCCTGTGAGGTATTGTGGAAACCAACGGCCCAGCTTTCACCCCATGGTACAGTGGTAAAGTCCAAGCTTTTACGATGAAGCTTGCTCAGTGTTACGGTACAGGTGGATGCTTGCATTGTGGGTACTGTAGAAGTACTATGGTGCTAAACAAATAATTAAAAAGCAAAACAGAACAGAGAGTGTAGGTAGATTGGACATCTGGAGATTGGGTGCCAAAAGGGGTTTGGTGCAGGCCCTGCTACCAACTCCCCTGCTGTGCACAGTGGAAGGTTCTTTGCAGGAGGACATTGGAAGGCCATTTTGGGAGCGGTTGGGCACAGGGCCTGGCCATAGGCCACAGGCCCTGAGGTCAACACCCCACTTAATACGCCCAAAGGCTGTAAACGGGGGAGGGGCTTGGACCCTTATGGACGAGTTGGTCGCAGGCCCCATAGCCAACCCCCTGCTGTAAATGTCTGACGGTTGTGTGCGGTGCAGGGGCTTTGTGCCCGTTGGATTTTAGACATAGGGCAATGAGTGATCTCATAAGTTTTGTAATTTATCTGCTCATAAACATTGAATAGCCTAGTAAACTATAACGTTAAACATTGGGGCAGATTTACAAGCCCCTTGTGAGACATTTACGCCGCCGTTGCGTGACTTCTGTGACGCAGCGGCGGCGTAAACCATGCGCCATGTTGCGCCTTATTTACAACGTGACGCATCTAGGGAGATGCGTCACGTTGTAAAGCCCTGCGCTATATTAAACCAGCGACAGGTTTAATGTATGCAGAGTGGGCGTTCCGTCGGAAAAAGCCTCGGAAAAGTGACGCAGTGAAATCTACAAGATTTCACTGAGTCACTTTTCCGACGCTGCTGCGTCAATACCCTGCGCCTGCTTGAAGCAGGCGTAAGGCATGACGCAGCATGTTAGGTATGGGCAGCCCCTAAGCATTGCTGGAGTTGCGTCGTGCTTGCGACACGACTCCAGCAATGCGCCGCCCTTATGCCATCAGATGCGTCATGCATCTGTTTAGCCTTGCGCCACGATGCGCTGCATTGTAAATGCGGCGCCTCCGTGATGGCGCAAGGGTAAACTTGTGTGACGCATCTTTCCTGACGCATCCCTGCTGATTTGCAGGGATGCGCCAGGAAACATTAATCTGCCCCATAATTTTTATCTCATTCCAACACCTAACTATAACGTAACTGCAACCTTTGTTTTTACTAAAAGTAAAGATACATTTGATTCTAAAAACACATAGTCATAGTATTCATTGGATCTGAATCAACCTACTTCATGTGCAGATGCGCTCCTTGTGAAAGAGAAGAATGCTGTTACACAGGAAACTCAGATAGGGGCTAAAGTGGGCTGGCCCATTGCACCATGCTGTATGGTGTAGTAGGTGGAAGAAATATGTGAATGACACAACAACTGGTCCACGGATGAAGAGGACTTGCTAAAAGCCCTGTATGAAAAAATATATAATTTTAGTAAACTCATAAGGTCAGACTTAAAAAATAAGAGCAGTGAAAAATGGCCATTACAGGCCAGTCAGCCTGACACCAGTGATAGGAAAATTAATGGAATAATTCCCAGCGTGAGAAATAGTCATACATATTGAGAGAGGTGGTTTACAGGGCCCTTAACTTTGTGATTTTATGATGGGAAAGTAATGACAGTAAAATCTAATTGAATTTTAGATATGCTGACTAGGGGAACAGATCAAGATGGAGTGATTGACGTGGGGAAAATGGAAATCAGTAACAACTTTGATGCTGTTCTAGACAGAAGCGTGAAACATGTGGTACCAAGTGCGTCAGATAATGGAGGGTACAGCTGCCAAGAGCCATGGTGGAGGCACAATCAGTGACGTAAGCCTAAATGGATGGAGACAAAAGCCTACTGTTTAACCTCTGGCAGGCAGTGTGACGGTGAAGGCAATGGGTATCAAGAATGAAAAGCAGGCTGTGAATGCCTCGACAGAGCGGGTCCATGATTTGCTGCCAAATTCAATACTACGCTGTGTTCACTGCTTTCTGCTTACCATGTACTATATCCAGCCGTTCCCTACCGCCTCGCTAATTTGCAAAAGGAGTTTGGGGATGGACAGGTTTTTATCCCATTTCCAAATGCTTTGGTCTTTCATTCCATCATTCGTCTCTATCTTTTAATGCTTACTGTCCACCTCTCTCAGCCCTTCTTGTCTTCCCTTTATTGGTCCAACACTATTTTTACCCTCTACATTTCTGTTTTTTCCATTTTCTGCACTCTTTCCTCTTCTCAGACTCACTAAGTCTCTCTCTTTTCCTTACTAAGCCTAATTCTGTTATCCCTCTGTTTGCTTTTCATCATAACTTCACCCCACACTCTTTTAATTTCCAGATGTTTTATCCCCTCTCTCCTTGTCCTTCCACCATCTTTCTCACCAATATCCTCCCTTTTACCATTGATGTCTGTCCCTCCTTTGCCGATCCACTTCTCTACGTTCCTTCTCCGTCTTTTTCCCTTCTTCTCTTTCTACCCTTGCTCTGCTTCTCTCCTTTTCCATCACCGCTGTTCCTCCACTCGCCCTCGCCCTCTTCCTCTCATGGGAGTCAAGGCAGAGGTGGAACAGATGCCGAGCTCTATTTGAGAAACACAAAGCGTCTCCCCGAGTGCTTGTTTGCCATGCTGCTCATTGCACGCCTCTCCCTCTCTCGGAAAACGAGATTGAATTATTTCTCTGCTCTGTGATCACCACCGCATACTGTATCAGCATGGTGGCGTATGGCGCACAGAATTTATTATCTCATTTCAAACCCCAGTAAATGGTGCCGCAGCTGCTGGCCAAAAACCCTACGAGGCCTGTGCTTTCCGAGATTTTCCCTAGGTAAGCAAGCGTAGTCTTGGAAAGGTGTTTTTTTGTCCAACCTTTGACCTTTCTTTGCCCCAAATTGACCTCTGTTGTACCAGTCGAGCTAATGGCGTCCTCTAATTTGGTGGCTGCGTGTCTAGTGTGCAGGCCTCACAATGGCCTCCAGAGCCCATTGTAGAGATGCTTGGGCAACCATTCAGCCCCAAAAAAGTTATCCCACATGTACTGCACCTTTAAGTGTTGTGCTCCCGGCATGCATAGCCTATTGTACAGAATTTGGGATGTACAACTGATGCTTGATTTATTTATTTATTGTGTCCTTTACCAAAAATGTGCAGTTATGTTGCATGCCTTTTCAAATTCATTCTGTTTTTATTTATTAAATGCAGAAGACAAGATTTAGAGTTTGGCGGCCATGGTACTCTGTCGCAAAGAGGACAGAGGACCCTGTCCACCGAACCCTTGGTCGACCCGCCTCATTTACAGATGGGCGAAGCATGTTATATTTCCATCAACGGAGCCTCCATTGACCCCTTCTCCAACGACCCGACGGAGTAGGTACTGTGGGAGGAAGGCCTTAACACCATGGCCTTACCTAGAGTGGACTGCGTAATGTCTTTTTTCCCCCGTCCGCCTCCATCAGGAAGAACCTAGTTAGTAAGAGGCAGAAAAAAAGAGAAAAATCATTATTTTCTTTTTTTTTCCCGAAACAAACACCCTAGGAGTTGGTTTCAGAAAAACAAAAACATTTCAAAAGTTTGGTGAATGGGTGTCAAAACGGACAGCCATCATCCACCAACATTTTTGTGTATTGGAAGGAACTGTCATGACAATGGTTCCTTTCAATGTACAGAGCTGACAGCAGAGTCGGCAGCCATCTCTAAATGTGATGACCGTAGTCTTTCATGGTGGCGAACAGAATGTCCTTCTCCATTAAACTTTAAATCTGGCCATAAGTGTTATCCTAAATAGAAGGTAAATACATTCATCCTTCTTTTCGAATATTTCTTGTGATTATAACACAGTAGTACTCAATCTGTAGCTCCAGGGACCCTAAAATGTTGCTCAGCAGATGATCTAAACCTTGATCTATTTTGCCATTGTTGCACCGGACGAGCACCTCTTTTATTTTGAAGGGAGATTGAGAAGGGTTTGCTGACTAGTTGTCCTTATTGTTGCTATTTCCCTGACATTTGTTCCTCAGGTCTGAGGTATTATGGCTAGATTCTCTTTTAATGACAGGTTCATTCTCTGAAAAGGAGCCTCAGGCGTCCTGCTAAAGTCCCCACTGGAGTCAAGAGTTTGCGGCATCAAGTGGTTGCTGATGAGCAGATCACCTCGGCAAGGGCAAAAGAGAAAAACTTCTACTCTGGCCTTCTAGCATCTGGCATCACACCAAACCCTGCCGCTTTACTGAAAGGCATAGTTAGACCTTTGGCCGCCCGTGGCGATCCCTGCGTTTGCCACCCCGCTGCAGCCGAATTTAAGGATGGGGAGAGGGGGTGCTGGCCATTTCTGTGTTTGCTGCCCGCGACGACCGCAGTTAAGAACAGGGGAGACCCAAAACTCCCCCCCCCCCCCGCTATGCCGCTTCTGTCCTGTCAGTTCTTCTTCTCTGCTATCTGATCAAGTAGTGGAATCCATGGGTTAAATGAACCACCATCATCACAAAAAAGGCTGACCACAGTAAAGTCCTTAACCCTCTGAACTCTGGCCCACACTAGCCAGAGTCAAATTAACATAATAAATTGTGCTTATTAAACAATTTTAAAGTTAAGCGTATTGTAGGACTTGGCCTTTTTGGCTAAAGTTCCCTAAACTATGTGCTTTCCCCCTAGAATTTCCTGACCTAAAGGTGCCAATTTAGATGCTTTGGGTACTTTGCCACTGCTGATCAGTGTCAAAGTACAAATTTTCCTTATGTAAAGTGTAATGGTAATTGGGTTGGCCATGATTAGTATACTTGCCTTACTAGTAAAGTTCCTAGTGATGTGCACTGTGTGTGCCAGGGCTAGTAATGCAAAGGCGCGCGGAGAAGGAAACTCAGGCTTGCAGTGTATGGCCTGCGCGCAGTTTGCTAAGTTAGCATGTTGTCCTGACAAGTGCAACCACTAGTCAGGCCTTACTTTCCCTTTTGCATACACATTGGGTGCCTCTGTGGTAGGTCCCCAGTAACCACTGGGCAGGGTGCAGTATAAGTAAAAGGCAGAACATATACTAAGGTGTGCGTTATGTCCTGACAGTGAAAAACACTCCATTTCGTTTTTCACTGCTGGAAGGCCATCCTACCCATAGGACAGAATGAAGGAGGCTGGGTGTTGTGTTTGTTAGCCTAGTTTCCTATAAGTTTATAATGGAGAGGTGAAGTTTAGTATGTATGAACTCACAGTGTTATAACACATCTTTCTATGAAAGTGGTTTTGTCACTGTGTGTTCAGAAACCACTCTTTTAGAAAGTGGCTGAGTTTTGTGCTTTAAGCATTTCTGTGTGTCTCGAATGTGGATTGACTGTCTGGATCTGAGAGGTCTTGACCCAGGGAGGGGTTGAGATGGCACCAGGCTGTCCTGCATCTGGAGAACAGGGGGAAGAGAAGCCCGGGAGGTGAAAAGGCCTGGGCTGGTGCTATAAACCAATTGACCCATCTCCTGTTGAGTGATTAAGGATCCAGACCCCCAATATCTAAGGGGGGAAAGGTGACACTGGGAGGGAGACACTCAGAACTGATCTAGGGAGGGGTCAGGGACCCCTGAGCACAACAAACTTCAAAGACATTAAGGGGTATAACTATGGGAGCTGAAACCTCTGAACGTTGGAATGAAACAGAAATGGATGGAGACTGAAAAGGCTTGGACCCATTTCGTGGTCAAGAGGAACCTCTGCTAAAGAAGGAGCAGCTGAAGAGACTGCTGTGGAAAGACCAATCCTTGCTTCGTGATCTGGGGCTGGTCTGCAGTTTGCTGTTCTAACCAAAGGCAAGGCTGTTGGAACTGTGCTTGGAGGCGCTGGGTCACCCTGCTTGACGAAGACTGTGCTTTGTGCTGTGTCTTGAACCCCAAGGGCCTGAAGTGAGCTGGCTCCCTGTTTGGAAACACAGGAACATAAAAGTTTCCAGAGAAGTCCCAAGCAATGCGGTGTGTGCTTGCTTTTGCAGCTTGAGACCTTCTGAAGTTGTGCCTTGTGATCATGGGCACGCAGGAGTAAGCTGAGTCTCGGACGTGCAGGGTGCGTGTCGTGGTGCAAGCCCAGGCTTTGGTGAGGAGTGCCTGGTCGTTGTGTGCACAGGGAGACGAGGTGAGACTCGGATGCGCAGGGTGCGCAGGGTGCGTGTCGTGGTGCAGGCCAGGGAGTTGGTGAGGAGCGCCTCGTCATCGTGTGCACCGAACGAAGAAGTGAGTCTCAGATGCGCAGAGTGTGTGTCATGGTGCAAGCCAGGGTGTTGGTGAGGAGCGCCTGGTCGTTGTGTGCACTGAACGAAGAAGTGAGTCTCGGATGCGCAGAGTGCGTGTCGGTGTGCAAGCCATGGCGTTGGTGAAGAGCGCCTGGTCATCGTGTGCACCGGGAGAAGAGGTGAGACTCGGACACGCAGAGTGCATGTCATGGTGCAAGCTGAGGCGGTGGTGAAGAGCGCCTGATCATCTTGTTCACCAGAGAAGAGTCGAGTCTCGGACGCGCAGAGTGCGTGCCGAGGTGCAACCAGAGGCGCTGGTGAGGAGTGCCTGGGTAGTGTGTGCACCGAATTCGAAGTAAGTCTCCACAGTGCTGAGGGCGGGTCTCGGTGTCCACTGAGACCGCCGGAAGGAGGGCCAGGTCATTGGGCTGTCGGAGTGAAACAGCAGCGGCCCGGACCGGCAGCCGCTGAGGAGCTGAGCCGCTGGCCCGAGCTCGCCGTGCCCATTGACGGAGTTCTGAATCAAGGCCCAAGTCGCTGAAGGAGGAGAGTGGGGTCGCGCCCCCCCAGGTAACGTGGATCACCACCTGGGGTGGGGTGCGGGCCCGGAGGAACACTCTCTCGGCCTCTCACTTCTGTCAGCTACGCGAGCCTGTTGCTTCGGCTCGGATCTAGGCCCGTGCTGGCCCAAGGAGGGGCAGTACTGGGGCCGGAGTGAGAAGCAGTGCTTTTATGTCATCATTGATCCATATTTGGGGTACTGTTAACTGAGCAGCTAAACTGTCGTATTACACTTTGCATTATTGCTGCTAACGAACTATCGAACTGTCGTATGACACCTGACGTTATTTGTCCATGACGAACTACATGCTTGGTGCGCTACGCACTGCGTTATTTTTCCCTTGCAGAGTACATGATTGTAATGTGTAATGTGGTGCATTGCATTATTTCTTCATCGCACAGTAACTGATTATAACGTGGCGCATTGCATTATTTCTTCATTGCACAGTACATGATTGTAGCGTAACGCATTGCTTTGTTTCTTCCTTGCACAGGGCATGCTGGTAGTGATACGCATTGCATTATTCCTTCTATTACAAAGTACATGACTGTGGCGCTTAGTATCGTATTGTTTCTCTATTGCACAGTATAGGAGTATATCGTTACGCATTGCAGTATTTCTTTTCTTTTGCAACGTGTGTGATTCTAGCAACACGACTTGCCTAACCTTTTGGAAATGGTTAGAAGTAAGCTTAACTGTTGGTTAGAAGCGGTGGTTGGGATTAGAACCTACCAACCCACCGGAAGGAATACTACCCATTCTTATATGTTGGTTTTGTATCGTGTGGTCATATCGTATATCTTCTTATATAAAGATTATACTCATTTTATAAAAACTCGTGTGGAGTCTATTTGTGGTGACATCATTGGGTTGTTGTGAGTGTGGTTACACATACTGTACACTCGTGCCTTGGAGATAAGCCTGGCTGCTTGTGCCAAGCTACTAAGGGGGTGAGCAGGGCTATCTCAGGCGGTGTCCTTACTGAGCCTAACGTTGAAACGAGGAGTCCGGATCTCGCACCTGGCAACAGCCGTGTGGGACAGGGACTCCGGCCTCTAGCATTTGGTGGCGGTGGTGAGGGATAAAGACCCCCACTTCCAACATGTACTTACTGGGAGCTTTATGGAAAATAAAATAGTGTGCTTGGTGGAGCCTTATGGAAAACTGTAAAAGTGTGACAGTAGGACATTATGAAAACGTTTAAAGTGTGCTTGCTGTTTAATTATTGGATGTAAAGTGGGCTAATCCGGGCAACCTGAAATTGGCAGACTGTGTATATTGTTGGCATTGTGGAAAGCTGCAAAATAAACGGGAGAAGTTAGGAAAATTGCTAAGTAATGGCTTGGGTGTTTTGGAAGACTGTTAAGTTCGCCAGCTGGTTATTACAGTAAAGTGCATAGTGTTAGCTGGATAAGTACAGAAATGTATGTGTGGTAATGAGACAGAATGATACATTGAAAAAATGTTAACGAATGCAATGGGAAACAACACGTGCATTGGGTTGTTCCCCTTGTTTCTTTTTCGTTTTGGACCCTGCAATTGCTGTTTCTGCCAAGGACGGGGTTAGAAGTGCCCAGTTGGCATGGCTACTTGTAAGGATCTGAGGCTGACACTGGAGAATCATAACATGTGAAAGTGCCATTCACCTTGACGGCTGGATCTACATAATTTGTGGAACTGTTCAGCAATTTATTCCACATTTGGTTGAATGTCAACATTTTGCAAAGCATCACTCACCCCAGACAGCTCCGCGAGAGAACCAATAATGAAAAAAAAAATTGGTTCACTCAATGGTTGAAACTGTCATTGGATTTCCCAATGGTGCTAATATAGAATTTGCAAAGTTGGCATGTTGAGGGAACAGTGGAAAATATAAGAGTACAGCATGCTAAAGGTATAGTATGGAAGCGTGTAAAGTGACAGGACATTATGGAAAATAGCTAAGTGTGTTAAGACCTTGGTTTTAAACGGGTCATTTACCCAGCCAACATTTTACAGTGTCATTTTCCTAATGTTCTTCAAACTGCAATAACTGCTATGCACCTACCCAAAACTTTTTGGGAGACAATCACAACTCCCTGTAAAGATGCCTTTATATCCTACCACATTTTTATTAATATTAGTTTAAATTGGGAAGGTTAAATTCACTGGGCCTCACTTACTATATTTTGACGCATGCTATGCAGCTAGCCATCCTGCTACATTGCCATGCATCAGAATTGAAGGCCAGGAATGTGCCGTGTCTACAAGATACGGTGCATTCCTGTCCTTCTCCCCTGTACTGGTGCACAAACAGCAGTTGTGCGCCAACGCAGACACCCTGGCGTCATGTTTCAGGGGTGCCTGCATTGTGGGGAAGATTGTATTTGTGGAGGAAGGGATACCTTCCTGCGCAAAAACAATAATTGATGTCATTTTCTGCATCCATTGTATGCAAGAAAGAAGAAAAGACGAGAAGAAATACAAGAATTTCTTTTGGATTCTGACGCATTGCGAGCTTTACAAAATGTTTTAAATCTGGGAATGTGTCATGTTCCATGGATGTTGTGTGGGCACACACAGCAACAACCATGGGATGCCCCTTTCATGCATGGCAATGTGTCAAAGGGGCCCATATTTACAAGGCCATGAAAAGTCATGCAGGGTGACTTTACGTGGCTTTGTAAATATGGACAAATCCATTGCACTGCCAGTGCATCAAAAAAGTGATGCACGTGCGGCGCAATGGACTTGTAAATGAGGCCCACTATATTTAATAGCTGTTCCTTAAGAAGAATTGGAATAGGTAATGAAAGCAGAAGAATATGAATCTTGTCCTAGGAAGAAAGCTCTTTCCTTGTACCTCTTGGGTTTCCAAAGATATTGGGGTAGACGCCTCACTCACTTTATTGTGACATGCTTCATCATCGGCGCCTATCCACACCCTGGTAGGGTGGTACCACCAGGGTGGACTCAACCAAAGATTGAATGGGAGTTCTTAGATTAAATCCAACTGGATAAGCAGGGATCCATTAGAGAAATAAAGAGTTACAAATGCCTACAGGTATACCCAAAGGATTCCTTTATTCATAGGGTACCTGGGGTATGGATGCAAAGTTTTTGGAGTTTTATATTGAATGCAATCGTTCATTTAAACCTTCTGTATGAATGTCAACATGTTTTGGCCCGTGCTAGGAGCCCGTTCAGGTCTGGGGCCTTCGTCCGGGCAATAAATGTATTCCTACCTTACTACTCATGCATACCTTGCACATACTAGAGGCCTAAGTCTCACACCTGTCTCGATATTCTGTCCTTGAGGGTTACCTATAAGACAAGCAGGGTGACCCAATCCTGTGAAAAACTCTAGGGGAAATCCAGGAAAGCAGTCTACAGGCCCAAAGCCCAACAGTGAGAGAGCCCAAAAGAAGGTCAATTCATGCACTAACAGATATCGGGAAAAAGCGCCTAATCTTTGGGCCTAGCCTGGCCGCAACAGGATGTACATGAAATGCCATAATACCAAACTCCAGAAAAGAACAAGCATTGAAAATGCAATAGGTCTCGCCTTTGATTAAGTTAAAGCCATTTGCTTTGCTAATAGTATTGTATAGCAAAGCAAATGGCTTTAACTTAATGAAAGGCGAGACCTATTGCATTTTTAATCCTTGTTTCAAAGTGTACTGTCACTCATCCAAGGTCTATAGCGCTGTAGCAAAAACTTTACAATTAATAAATGGGATGTTATTTTTCATCTGCTTTAAGAAAATACCACAAGAGGCTGCACAAAAAAGCATTTTACTCTGTGGCTGTGCATTGACAACAGAGATGGGGCTGTTGGCTTCTTGGTTATAAACTGCTAGGGTTATCTTTCCCCCGGGTTTATAGAAGCTATGTGGCCTTTAATTAAGAAGGACCGTTGCGCCTAACAACCCCGAGTCCCTACTGGAGGTGGTAATTGGCCCAGGAGAGCCCCGCAGAGTCTCCTGTGAAGTAGAGGGCTGAGGAATGTCCGTATTCCACAGCCCCTTTAACCTCTGGACAGGAGCGCGCATCTGACTGCTGGCAGAAATTAGAACACATTTTTGGTGTTAATTCTGGTATTTATTAGGATACTTCAGTTGTATATAATGTTTTCTAGGTTATATATAAAGTGACAAATGGTTATAACACTTTTTTAATCATTACTTATAACTTTTAAACATGCTGCGCAACATTCACAATGCTCTGCAACACATATTAAAAACGTTAACAAAGCCAATAGCTCTCTCTAAACACTTATAAGGCCCCATAGGCGAGACCTATTGGCTATGCCAATGCTTGTTTTATTTTGAGAGGGAGAGTACCGGCACTTCTCAAGACAGATGTAATACTTTTAATTGGAGAGTACCGGCACTTCACAGAAACAAGCAGGTACTCTGGTACAGGTAAGTACCTGCATTTCAATTTTCCCATTTTTAGCACTGCCCTTTACATCTTTTGAAGGCCGGATAAAAATTCTTCTGCTGCTAGTCCAGATATAAACAACCTAAATTTAAATCTGTTTGCTCCCAGCTCTCTCTTTGTATGCAGAGCCCACACTGTAAAACTCATTGTATACATTTTATGGTAATTAATTCCCGCTTGTCAAACAAATGCAATGAATCTGTTTTAGACAACTCTTGTAACTTGTTTCTTGATGTAAATATACTTATCCTCTTTCCAGACATGTCATGTGAAAAGCACTTTAGGATCTCTTTGGGTAATAGCGTTATGCAAAACAAAAACTAGTAAACCAAAATAACAAAAATAAATACGTTAAATAAATGCATATCAAAAACTACCTGAAATCTCTCCCTCCTGGCGCAATGCCTTCCTCTGCAATAAGCTGCCTCTTATTGTAATTGTATTTATATAGCCTGGGCTTCGTGCCCACCTCTTATAAAAGTTCTAGGAAAGTGCCCCTCTTTTGTGCTCTGGGTCATACGTCCATCAACAACACCCACACGCACATGTTTTAAGGGCGTGCCCCTTATCACTGCAACTGATATCTCTTTCCCATTCAGCGTAGTCCTCCCACCCCCTCCCAACCCCGACCGCCCGGATCTCCTGCCCACACAGGCACCAGTTGCATACATGGCAACATTACCTCCCCACGTTCTCCCATGTTTCAGCGCTGAGCACCTCCTATACCCCCTGATCTCCCCCCCACACACACACTCGCATTCATTCAGTCAATTTGCCCCTCTTTAGTTTTCTGACATCTCCGCCCCCTGCCCTCATTAACACATGCACACAAGTACAAGCAGTGTGCCCATCTCGTGATTTTTAGAAGCGTGGCCCTCTCAGACGTTCCTGGACTCCTTGACATCAAGGCCCATGGCCCTCGCAACTTATGGCATTGGCAAGGTGCCATCCTTTAAAAGGTATCTGACTCCCTTACACCTGGCCCAGAGTCCTCTTCTCACACATGAGTTCTGAAGGTGGTGGAGGGTGAAAGTGCGGTGCCCCTTTTACTCATAATGCGCTCCTTGTACACTCCTCTTATCTCATAGTTCGGGTGTTCTGGCAGTACGCCCCTCTGTTATGCTAAACAGCTTCTGCCCCTCCTCCATGCCCACACACGACTTGTGACAATGTATGTGCTCATTACTTTGAAAGTTTTCAGGTCCCTCCACACACACACGTTCTGCTTTTTGCAGTTTTATATAGCACAAACTCGACTCGAAAGGCATTGGAGCACGCCACATGGGCACCAGCTACAGTACACAAGGACACATTCATGTTTTGCAGGCACGGGGAGATTAAGTGATTTGCCCAGAATCACAGGATGTTTAGTTTACGCCGAGACGCTTATTTGGCTCTCCAGCTCCAAAGTCGGCAACCCTGGCAGTGACACCAGTTCTGGCAGTGTGCCCCGTACCACACACAAGTTATTAAAGTGTGCCACATAAACATACACACGCACAGTTACTGGTGAAAAGTCCTTCTTTTGCACCGCTGCTCTCCCTGCCCTCCATACCTCAACACACGTGCACACACTAGCCCTTTCAGCGTGTCCCTATTCTTTTCCCTCACTCCCTACCCACTTACACACATACACACACACACACTTTTTGGCACTATAACCCTGCACTCCATGTGCCTCTTCAACCCTCCAGACACTTGTCCTGGCAGCGTCCCTCTTCAGTTCCCTTTCTGCCTCACTTTGCACTCTACACACGATTTGAGACACTCTTCTCCAGCACGCACACCGCTCTGTACTGCACTTCAGCAATTCATGCCCTCACTTCATACACACACACACACACACACACATGGTCCCTCTTCAGCTCCACCGCTGCCTGCCCCACTCCACACACACACACACACACCCGTTCTGCCACTGTACTCCAGCCCTCGCTGCCCCTTCCTTTATTCCCACACACCGTTGGCGGCAGAGCGCCCCTCTCCAGCGCTCCTGGTGATGGTCTCCCTCCCCCCTCATGCACACACAGGCATCAGTCCTGGCAGCTCGCCACTCTCTATTCACACACACACCCTGTCCCTCTTCTGCTCCACCGCTACCTGCCCCACTGCACACACACGCACACAGTTCTGCCACTGTACTCCAGCCTGGCTGCCCCTTACTTTATTCCCACACACACCGGTGGCGGCGGAGCACCCCTCTACAGCACTCCTGCCCTCCCCCTCCCCCCTGCCTCCCTCACACAGACAGACATCAGTCCTGGCAGCTCGCCCCTCGCTCTCCGGCTCCCTGCACCGGTGGACCGCCGGGCGCACAGGCTGGGAGCTGCAGTGTTTGTGTTTCACTGGCTGGGCTTGGCAGCTGCCCGCTCACTGCCTGGCACAGCGCTTCGCCGTGGCAATGCTTCCAGACAGGAGCTAGGGCTGCTCTGCCTGCTTTGCAGCCGCTAACGCGGGAGGGAGACACGTATTTTTTTTACTGAAAATGAGTGCTCCCGCACATTTAGCCTCCATGCTTCCCGGGTCGGCAAACCGAGCATCGTTAGATTAGACAGTAGTAACTTACAACACTTGTCTGGTTTGCGGAATTAATCACCATTGCAAAACAGGTTATAACGACCAGTCTGTGTAAGGCCCAAGTTACCGCCACATGTGCATCAACAGTTGCATATAAGCTTTTGCCCTCACTGACCCATGCAAGACATTACTTTCACCTATCAGTGCTAACAAGGCAACCGCGAGCAGGCAAACAGCGTGCGTGCATCGTGTGCGCAGACAGGGAGGGAGAGAGGGAGCGAGCAGCCGAGCCGTACGCGTGTGCACATCTCCTGTCCTCGCACGCCTGCTGTCTTTTATGCTAACGTCTTCAGCCGTAGGCGTGCACATGTCCTGTCTTCTGGGCACGTGCACATGTCCCCCTTCGCCCACTAAACCAACAACAATAGGTCTCGCCAAGGCGGGCAGCACATGCGCTGCGTCGCTAGGCGAGACCTAAAAACAGGACAGAAATGAACTCAAAAGATAGGCAAATGAAAAACAGAAAGAAAGAGTAATCCAGAAGTAGGCAACCCAATGCCCAGAATATGGAGATACCACAGCAAACATCAACCAGGGAAGGAAAGGATTACTTTGCCTTAGGATCCAAGTTATATCCCAAACATGAGGTCTAACAAGGCCGAAATCGGTTTGGGGATGCTTGTGATCCCTTCTGGAGGGGACAGTTCTGGATGGACTGTTCTCCTGAGAAGCAGGTCGGTACTGATATGCATGAAGCGGGACTTTGTCTAGACTGGCACAGTGCTCACAAAGAAATGGGTTGGACGCTACCCTGAGTGAATGCCAGTAATTAGACTTTTTTTATGTGACTGAGGGAAGCAACTGCGGCATTTAAGCCTGGATACAGTACTCAAACAGAACCCTCATAGCCTAGAAAACACTACCCATTTAAAATTGAACCCAGAAGGTCCAACAACCACATGGGAAAGCCAAGGTCCAGTCAGTTCACCAGTCAAAAAGTACAGCCCCAGCACTAAGCCCAACAGAGAGCAAGGTAAGGGCAGAACAAACATCAGAAACCACCTCACTGCTGAAAACAATAACAGAAGGTAGCCATGGACACCAAAAAGAATATGAGATGGAATGCATGTCACACCTCCCACAAGCCCTTAGCCCAGAACAGTGAACAGGAGTATTCCCAAATCCAACCCTCACCCCAGGAAAAAAGTGGAGGCACTTATCTGTCCTATGCTACAAGACACCTGTGGCACATGAACTAGGTACACTGTAGCCACATGTCCAGCAGAGAGGCAGGGAATAGCAGACTACACATCAAAAACAGTTCTCACAGCTCAATATATCCACAGAGAAGCAAGGGCACACATTTCCCAAATAGATCTCATAAGACAATGTGTACATCCTAGAAGATACTATCCCATCAAGAAGCACACGGTCAAGCTCAAATCATGTCCACACCCTGGGAAAAAAGGGGAACTCTCACTTATCCCTTAGAAAAAAGGTCTCAGTGACTCAACAGGATCAGTCTAATAGGGTGAAAGTAAGAGAGGGCACATACACAATGCTGTCATCTCCTGGTGGGTGTATCCTTATCCATTGAAAGAGGTGCATTCAGTGGTGCTGGAACAATATTCAGAATGGGAATTTTGCCATCAATGCTACATCACTAAACGTATCTGAAAAACACAAGCATCAGACAAAAAACTAGTGTAACAAATGAGTCACACCCATTCAGAAAGAACATGGTAAGAGTGTAGGATGTAGCTGGTGTCGCATTTTGGAGCTCAGTGTCACAAAAATATTTGCTAAAGCATGGACTGGTAGTGTGCTGTCATTTACAGACAGCAAATTTTCCATTGAATGACTTTGCACAGACAAGCAGTTTTACTGATAAAACTATGTAGCACACAAACCATAATGTGTGGAAGTTAGATTTTGTTGTGTGTTAGAAAAAACAACCTCGTACAGGTTTTGTCACGTCAGCAAAATTATCTCATGATTTACTTTACAAAACCCTTACACTTTGCAGTCAGAGAAAGAAAAGTAAACACCAATATCCTTGTTTAACAAATAAGCAGCAATTTGTTATGAGACTAGCCTGACATTTAACCTCTGTCTTTCAAGGCACAGCAAATATGACAAGATAGAAATAAAATTTAAAGTAATTATTCATGATCATTCACTTTCAGAACTCAGGTTGCAGCATCCTCAGCGCCCCTACGTCCAGCACCTATGGGTCCATTGCGTCTGCTAAAAGATTAAATCCTACACCAACACCGTAATGGTTAATTGAAAATATACATATATTTCAAGCATATGCCATGAAAAGAAAAAGAAAAACAGTAAACCGGCTACCATATGCTTGCAACAAAATATCAAACTTAAAAAAAAACCTTCATTGATGTTGCTATTTTACTGTGATGTTTTTAAATAGAAAGCTTTACTTTTTAAAAAAAATATTTACTATTGTCTTTTCTGAAGAAGACAAGAAGAACAAATCACCCAACTAAGTACCCAAATTTCAGGCAGGTACAAACTAACTTAAACACTGTACATCATCAACTACAAAGAGAGACAGAAAATACATCTCCATCTATCTGGGCACCTGAGTGAAGGCAACATAATTAGCCATTTTGTAGAACATAATACTTTTATGCACAAATAAAATGAAAAAGCACACTTTAAAAAGCTTTGTCACTGAAGAGAAAATAACTATTTATTAGCAGAGGTAAAAAGTGTGTACGAGCTTTGTGCAGTCTCTCAAACTGAATGGTGCCAATGGGTAAAGTAGGTTGACCCATTACCCCATGCTATATGCTGTGTTTGACTGAAGCTATATGTGTGTGACAGTGTTAGACCCAGCGGTTTCCGGCTGGCAGGAACGCATCAAAGCCAATCAGAATCCACGGGTCTGGATAGGATGAGAACTATACACGTGTCCGATAACCTGTGCCCACCCTTAGGTAGCTTTGCACCAAGCAGTCAGGCTTATCCTCAGGGTCAAGTGTAAAGTATTGGCACAATATTACCCTCGCAGCACACTGCGTACGCCACAAAAAGAATCCACACAGTATGTATAAAACACTTGTCTTTATATTACGCACACTGAAATCAAAACAAGATACACATTGTATACACACTTTACAGTGATATGCAATTGTCGAACTGGTGGAGCCTAAACTGTGGAATTGCCCCAGATTCTCAGACAAGAATGCTCTGAACTGATCTTTCGAAGGAGATTTAAAACCTTGTTATTTGGACTGGCTTGATGCCATTTTGGAGCTTGCCTCAGAGGTGTTGCCTGAGTATGAAGTTTAGCGCAGGAACACTTCTGCTAAAGTAACCAGGTACTCTATAAATAACTTTATTATTATTAATTATTATCTGGAGCTCGAAGACAGACTCAGCTCCTGGCTCAGGTTCCCCCCAACACCCCTCAGGCACCACATGCTCTGGAATGCAAGCTAGCACAGGTCCCCTTGGTTGTAAGCACAGTTACCTCGGACTCTGCAAGCTTCCCCCGCACTCCTCGAACACCTCATGTCTTGGCACCTCAGGTGGCTGCTGATCTTTATGAACGCACTCCTTTGCACAGCGTGATGATGGTGTACGTCAGGCCAGTCCTTGTCCCAAACAACGATCACTTCTACCTGTTTCCACTCACCCCATGTGGTGTTTATGATCTTGTGGAAACATTAAGATCCTTTGTGTCACTGGGATCTTGTGGACAGGAACCAGCTAACCAGCCCTTGGAGAATACTTCAGGACTTAGCTTCAGGTAGCAATCTCCAAAATGGAGACTGGTTGACCATGAGGACAGAACAGAGAGCCTTCGGCTTTCTGCTATGACGTTGTGAGCACAGGAGCCAGAGCTAACGTTGCCTGCCTGTAATTAATTTCTGGGTAAACCAAGGTGAAGAGCTTGTTGAGTATGCACAAGTCTGCGTTCCCACATTCACTAATGAATTTATGGAGGCGGAGACTGATTGCAGAGAAAATGCGTGCCTTAATGCATACAAATGAGCTGACAAACACGTTCAGATCATGCATATTGTATGGATAAGCTGCTGCGGATTGGTTATGTGGGAACTAGCGTAGCCAGGGTGTCATAGGCCTTGGTGCAAGCAAGGCAACGGGTACCTTTAAGGTAAAATACAGCAATTACCATAGCTCAGTGAGTACCTGTGCCACTTCACCTGCTGCATGTTGTATTTATTTTTGCTAATTGAACTGGTATTCATCCATAAGTAAACAATTTAGACGTTAAAGTTTTCTTTTTCTGGAAGCTAGGGTGTGCGCCTGGATTATCGTTTGTCTTATTCCTTGGGTTGCTTGTGGATTTGTGGTTACTATTGGTTAAGATTTGTTCTTTGTGTGTGTGGGAAGGTGAGGAGGAAGGAAGTGCTGCTAGAGTGATGGTGCTGAGATTGCAGTACCCTTTGCTTTCGCTGTCCTGCATAAGTAGTTTTATTACAGATTTGTTGATGGTTTTTATGAGAGGGAGAGTATTAGTCACACTGGGCTTGTTAGGTAGCTGTGGGCGTAGGATCTGTTTCCACTTTGCTTCTATCCTCATCATCACACCATGGTTTCTACAACCAAACCTCATTTGCAAATCACATAACATTACTATTTTTCCTTGTTCTTACTACAATAGTGGGTTTTCTCAATGCAGGTCTCTGTAGCTCTTTGAAACAAAGTCTTTGCTGCATAAAAGGCCTTAGGAATGTGAACCTTACAAAATATCTCCTGACAAAAAACATGGATTCCTTTTTATAAGCCTAATTCTGGTCTTTCCCCTTCTGTGTGTGTTGAGCCTATCCTGTTAGGACAACAATAATGATGGGGACAATGTTAACTAGTATGTTCTGAATTTACAATCACACGCTTAATGACCATGGCTTTGCTCAATATTTCAATGGTATATGGCTGTAAAGGATGGTTTAAAAATTAGAGATCACAGTTTAATAATACTATTTATTGTTTTCTTTCCTTTCCTTCCTGATCTTTCCTTCCACAATCCTTCCTATATCTCTTTTCCTGGCTCCTTACTCCTACTTTTTCCTGACTCGCTAATACCCTCCTCTCACTACTTTCCCCACATTATCGCTCATCATTCTGTAACATCATTGCTTTTTAATCATTCACTCACTTTTTCTCTCTAACTCTTCCCTCTCACCTTATACCACTTCTGTGCGACTTCAATCCTCATTCCCTTTGTACCTACCTACCTCAGAAACACAAGGTGGATTTATTCTACAAGCTTCGACATGTAATGAATGAACTTATAGATCTGCGGCGGCAGCTGCTTTCAGGTCATCTGACACAGGACCAGGTGCGTGAGGTGAAGAGACACATCACTGTGCGACTGGACTGGGGAAATGAGTAAGTATTTTGCTGCAGCTCTAAAATTAAATGTGTAATGATAAAGACTTTATGATTGGTGTAAGGTGATATGGTAAACATGGAATCATGGTGTATGGTAAACATGAGATCATTGTGTAATGTCTAATACAGTGAATTTGAAACCACAATGGGGAAGAGTGAGATATTTTTCAGAATAACATATCTTTGGGGCCAATCGACAAAGGAACTGATTTGCAAAGTTAAATATACATGTGTAGATTTACTCATGCGTATATTTTCTCTCACACCTTGGTGTAACTCCATAATTTTCGCTATTCAGCATTTCTGAGTGCATATTTACCACCAGGTGTAGACTTACTTTAAAAAAGATTAATATTGAAAATATTTTAATGTATAACATAAATGTAAATTAACTAACTAATTCATAAAATGTTATAGCACATTGGCAGTCATATATAATGTGAATTAATACATTAATTCGGTATTTTATTATGAGTTATAATAATAATTTTTAAATAAAAATAAAAGAATACCCACACTTAGTAACATTTTTATTTGTATTTAATATTTCATACATTTTGTTAAAAGTTAGGTGTTCAATTCATTTAAATGCGTTTTACACTTTTACATTTTTAATAAAAGTTCGAACTAGAATTGCTTTTTGATTAAGTGTATTTTTACATTTAAAATAAAAAATAAGTATATTACATATATAATTTAAATGTCAAACTAATTTAATTTAGTTATGTGGTGTTATTGTATTTCCCCTCTCCCTGCTTCCATATGTTTGTATGGGAGTATGTTAAAGAACCTATATGTGTCTGTGTATGGTGCTTGTCTTACTCCAAGGCTGGATTGGAATACATTTGAACCTGTTTTTACCCTTTTAGGCTCTAGTAACCTTAGAAGTGAAGTTTGTGAATTGTAGTGGTGTTACTCTTTTGAGGATGTGTGCTTGAATTAGCGTTTCTTTCCTTAAACTCTTTGGTAGTTATTCTCCATTTACCACCACTCCAACTGGCCCTCCTACATTTACTACAAAATAGTATATTTATGTGTAGAGAGATGCCTGCCACCAGAGCAGGGATCTATCCACAGACAAGACAGGAGAGACGGAAGTGGAGCTCTCCACCCATAGATTTGGAAAATGCATGTTTAAGTATGTAAGTCAGTAGTAACAGTTGAGTAAAGTTGCAATTCAGTAAAATTACTTGCGCACTAGTTTATTTACTACAAAAAATGCAGTTTGTTAATCAGACAGGTAAACTGTTTTGAGATCACAAATTGGTGATAAAGAGACATAGTTTGCCCCGAAATGTATAATCTCCCTATTAATAAAAGTTCAAAGAGGGCGCAGTCCTTTCTATTTTTACTAATTGTATATGAATATTTCCATTTTAGATATGTTGTGCCCATTCACTAAGGGTTTTAAGAGTACTACTGGAATAATAATTCGTATATTCCTTAATGCATTTTTAACAGGCCCATTTGTCCTGTGAGTGTGGAAAATGTGGTGATGTTGAAAATAACTTTTAGTTATATTCCAACGATGTGGGGACATCTCTGTTTACTAGATATGCTGTGACAAAACGAAGAACATGTGTGTTAGGTGTTTTCGACGGCTTGACTGTCATTTCTTTGTGGATTGCTAGTGCAGGTAGTTTCCATGATTAATCTTTACTTGATCTTATGTTTCTACTTGCTATCAATCTCTGCTAAACACGTGTGCAGGCTAGTACACTTAATTTCTCTCAGCTTGTCTGAACATTTTAAAGTTTAAGAAGCAGTTAATCAACTGTAATCTGGAATAGAGAAGTTTAGCCGCCCTATGGCAAATGTTAGCACATTGTGCAGGCTTAACAGCCAACGCTAGTACAACAATGTGAAGTGATTTCTCCAGGGCCTGACTGGAAACCAAATGCAGCCCTGGCATATTTTGTCAGACCAGCCCCCATACTACATGTAGTGAGCAAAGCAAGCGAGCCTGAGCACTGCAAGGGGAGTTTCGGGGAGGAGAGGGGTGTTTCCCTGCCCAAGAAATTATTGAAAAATAATTGAAAATATGGTGCACTTTACAACACACTTTTCCTTATAGAACTTTGTCCAGTCATTGAATGTATGGCTGGAGATTGATGCCAGGGCCTCATGACTTAATATTGACTTCAACAATTATATGTTATGTTGTGTTTGTGCACAGGTCAGTGGGGTAAAAAGGTACTTCCCTCTGCTCAATCTCAATACGAAGCTTCACTAACACAAAGGATGCATGGCGTGCCCAATTACTTGGGCACACACCCACAGCAGGAACCACAGGAGTAACAATAACAACTGTCGTGACAGTGACCACAGCTGCTGCAACACCCATGACCACAGTTGTGACTACAACTGTCACCAGGGCAGGAATAACAAGAGCCAGTACAGCTGAAATCACAGCATGAATAATAGCAGTAACCACTGCTGCAAACCCAGCAGGGGCCACAGTAGCAACTACAGCTCCTCCCATAGCATGGACAGCATCTGTGAAAACAGATGACAACAAGAAATGGGCAAAATCAGTGACCACAGTTGTAACGACAACAGCAACATCATCAGGTGCCACAGCATCAGGACCCCAGCAGTGATAATGGCTGCTAGCACAACAGCATCAACAACAGCACTACAGCACAACTACAGTGGTAATGACAGTTACAATCACAGTAATAGCAGCAGATACAAGCAAAGTGGGGCCCTCACAACTGATCACATCTTCAATGACAGAAGAGACCACTGAAGTTACCAAAACTGCTACCAAACACGGAATTGGGTAGTTACCACAGCTGTACCTGCAGCAAGTACCACAGTACGGTGCTGCTACCACAGCCGCAGCATAATCAGCAACCATAATAGCTTCAAACATGGTAGGGACCATAGCAGCCTCAAGAGGAGCCACAACACTAGCCACAACTGCTATGACCATGGTAGGAGCAAAAACTGCAGGTTTGAGACAACAGCTGTGATGGAAGCTTCCACCCCAGCTATAACCACAGCAGTAGCTTCTGCTGCGCAGCTGCCATTAGAACAGTAATACCAGCAGCAGCATCCACAGCTACAGCAGCAGGATCTACATCAGCAGCTACAGCTGTCAAAACAACAGTGACCACACCAGCAACAGTAGCTGTCATCACAGCAGAAGCAACCAGTCAACATTTGACTGAGGTTTTTGAGGAAGTTCGTATGAATGCAATTAGAGGGTTATCTGACAAGTCTACATGGATAAGACCCTTTGTATTAAGTGTACTCTTCTCTGTAATTGTGAGATTTAATAGCCTTTCTGTTGGACAGGGGCTGGGAACAGTTACTTTCTTTAGGTCATTCTATAGAGGCAATGAAGATAATCGGGAGACTGCTGAGTCATTGAGGTACCTTCATTGTACACTAAAGTTCCCAATGGAAGATGTTGTTAAAGGTATCAATCAATCTTTTTCTCACCTGATCTATATTTTAGTGGACAAATACAATGCTGCCTGTGGAGAATTACATGGAATTGGGTGGTAAATTAAGTGTTATTTGGTTGATGCAATCTCAAAGGTTATTAATCCTAAAGGTATGTGTTGTAAGAGATTGTCTCCTTTTAAAACTTTCGCTTTGGATTTAATGTTTGTGACTGATTGGCACTCCGCCACCCGTTCTACCTCCATGGGCCGATAGAATATTGAGCTTCAAAGGGGTAGAAAGAAGTTCTTGCTGAGAAGAGCGAATCGGCCATGTCTCTGTGAGGAACAGTATGCCAAGATTGAGGAAGGATATCAGATGTATGGTTTTTTAGCTTATGCTTGGCTGCTGACCTGCTGTCACGTAGGAGGCAGTCAGTGGTTAATTTGAGTTGGTGGTTTCCAGTGCTCGCCACCAGCACTTAATTGTCAACACCCCACTTATGACAGTTTGCCACATGGCGGTGCTGCCCACCTAATTTAGAGATGAGCAGAACAACGGTTGTTTAGGAATTCAATATACATTAAAAATAAATAATACCTGCCTCTCCAGCCATTCCTTTAGCTTTGGGGACCTGAAATAATCTGAACTGTCGCACTTGCAGGCGAGAGAGGTTGTTAGTAGTTGTTTTGGCAGTGATGACAGGAGCGATGGGTGGTGCAAGCTGCAGTGGCCTGCCGGGATGACTCAAATCAGTCAGTAGGTTTGTGCTCCCTAATATTTGGCCTCTTGATTTCTGATGCTCGAATGTGTGCTGTACGAGAGAAATCTTGATGTGGATGTGAAGTTAATTCTTTCAGAGCTGAGAAGAAGTAATTCCTCACTATCTTTCTTTGAAAGAAAGGAAGAACTTCTGACGTTGCGAGATCCTTTCTTAATAGAGGATGCGATACTGCGAGACCTCTATTCTGGAATCAAGTACATTAATCCTATGAGGCTAGATCATAAGTGTAGGGACGTTATGGCAAATGGTTGTATGGAAAACATAAAAGAAGCGAGCCAACATTCTAAAATGCGATGCTTTATTACTATTTTTTAAATATGTATTTATTGGCATTTTGTCAAATTGTTACAACAGTGATCAGGGATACATGTATATGATTACATTTGTGTCAACACATGAGTCAGCAGACAATCACAGAAATGTAACGTCAGGTTACAAAGCAATATGGAGAGGAGTTTGGAGTGGTTACACACCACAGTTCCTGGCTTTAATGTCAGCCTCTGTATCATGGGGGTGGGCGAAAACAATACATTCTTCAGAGTAATGGCATCCAATCATATCTATTTTACATTGATGAACAAAATTATACAGTGCAACAACAATTTGAAAAAGCAATCGGGGCCCGGGAGGGAGG
This sequence comes from Triturus cristatus, assembly GCF_964204655.1. Lineage (NCBI taxonomy): Eukaryota > Metazoa > Chordata > Amphibia > Caudata > Salamandridae > Triturus > Triturus cristatus. The sequence goes on along the minus strand of NC_140592.1, from coordinate 354,067,200 downwards.
GTAAAGGGTCTGAATGTGGTGCCTCTTGTACTAACCAGTGGTGAAAGATTCATGCTTGGGGGAGGTTCAAGGGGGTATCGATGTACTATCTCATAGAGATTTGCGCTTTCCGCCCTGTCTGTCTCAGAGTGGCCATGGGCAAGGACTAGCACTACATGTGCGGGGACAGCGGAATTCTGTGTCAGCGGGTCTCCTGGGGACTATACCCTAGCGGTCTCCTCCCCTGGCTTGGGGTGTGGGGTTGTTAGGAACATCACAGGACTTGACAGGACTCAGACACTCAAGAGAGATTGTCAAGTTTGTCCTGCAGCCTAAGTATGTAAGTGTCCGTAAAGGTGTAAGCACCCCTCTCTCCTCGTGTCGGTGTGTCACGCGCCATTGCGTCAGCTTCGGCAATCTCCCATTTAAGCACAACCCAGTGCTAGCAGTCCATTGTAGGTGGTTGCACTGCCTTCCAGGACATGGCGATGAGTCTCTTGAAAAGGGCCATAGCAAGGTCAGCGAGCTTGAGGTAGTGCTTAGTTCGCTTTGTGCATCTTTTAACCCCAAGAATGCACAATAGGGGTCAGGTGTCAGCTGCACATCAATCACCTCGGACACATGTTCCATAACCTGCACCCACCCCCAAGCCAGCCGAGGACAGTCCCATACCATGTGGAGGAAAGTTGCATCCTGGTTACCACAGCAGGAGCACACTGGGGCCGCCCCTGGGAACATCTTATGCCTATGGTGCAGTGTAAGATATGTGTGGTGGAGATGATTGAATTGGGTGAGCTTTAGTCGGGTATTGTGAAACATCTGCTCAAGCGCCATTTCCCATTGTTGAGTAGACAAGTCTGTCCCCAGGCATGTGTCCCAGCGGGGCTTACTCCGTAATGCAAGCCCTGTGTCCATGGCCTGAGGCGCTGCATATAGTACAGTAACAGCTTTATGGACCAGCCCATGCGTCAGTATACACTACAGCCAATAATGCAGAGCTGGGGCCTCCTGACCCACCTGCCAGGCATTCCTAATCTCTAGTACAATAGCATAGTTGGCCAACTCCCAAGTCGGTGACAGCCTGCATATCCTGAAAGGAGCACAGAGAACCATTGTGGTACAAGTCACCCAAGTCGGACAAACCATCTCCTGACAAAGGCCTCGGGTCATGAGCTTCCAATAACGCCCTCGTCCTTGGCATGCTCTAGAACGGTAACTGCAGGGCATAAGGCGGTGTCCCTCGCTGTGGCTGGATATATCTATTCCAGCAAACCTTTGCAATGTGTGCCAGTCTGCTCAGTCCTCTACCTGGGCCTCTGGGCATTAGCAGTTACTCCAATAATCCGAAATCCTCCAGTCCCCCCACGCTCACAACCTGCTCTAACCCACCACGTCCCCCACCTGCCAATGCATAGGTCACGGCAGCTGTGCCTCAGCAAAATAGAGTTTGAGATCAGGCACTCTCAGCTCACCCTCCGTGAGGGGACGCTTGAGTCCCCGAATAGATGCTTGCACGACCCACCCCATACGAGGTCCAACAGTAATCTCCACAGGTCTCCAAAGAAGGTCCTACTGGGGATCACAGGCACAATTGCGAAGAGGCAGCAGGAGTGCTATCATTTTGGCTATAGCAGACCAGCCCATAGGCCAGAGGGGCAGGTGTGTCCAGAAACCCAAGGACTGCTGCACCGATGCTAGGGTCTTACCATGGTTTCTATTTAGGAGGTCCCTGTCCAAGTGGTACACATTGACCCTGAGGTGCTGAAATGTCTCGAACTTCCAAGGCAGACAGTCAGGATCTGCCTCCACCATTGCAGGTGCTCCGCTTGCTGCAAGGAGGATTACACAGGACTTCCTCCAATTACATGCCGGCCCGCCATGTCTCCAAAGTAATCTAAAAGAGCAAAGAGTGCCCAGGGTCTCACAGGTAAATCAGGACATCATATATAGGATATATAGTAATACTATATGCCAGTGGGGCCCCACCACCACAACCCACTCTGAGCCCCCAGCCCACAGTTGAGCGGACAGGGGTTCCAAAGCTAAGGCAAAAATTATGGGGGAAAGGGAGCAACTCAGTCGTGTACCCCTACTGATGTCAAACTGCAAAGATATTTGATGGCCTGTCCGCACCCTAGCCCAGGGTTCTGTGTAGAGCAATTTCACCCATTTCAGAAACTCTGGACCCATCCCCAGGGCCTCCATGACATGCACCAAATACGATCACCCAAGGGTGTCGAAGGCTTTTTCCAAATTCAGGGAGACCGCCAATGGAAGGACAACTGATCCCTCGATTTCTCCCATGACGTGGCACAGTTGCGTATTGTAGTGGGGGGCTCTGTTGGGGATAAACCTGCATTGTTCAGGGTGGACCAACATCTGGAGCAATAGGAGCAATCGATTTGCCAACTCTTTACTCAGGATTATATAGTCAATGTTCAGCATTGACAATGGACAATAGGCACCAACCTTCAGAAGGTCTCTGCTGGGTTTGAGTATCACCACTATGAGGGCCTCTCATAGAGACACAGACAGCCTCCCATGCTGGTGTGCATCCTGATACATCAAAAGCAATTTAGGATTAAGGGTACCCTTAAACATTACATAATATTCCATTGCGAGCCCATCTGTTCCCAGTGGAATACCAATCTTATTACGGGCCATCTAGCGTATTGCTATCTGTAGTTCCTCAAGCTGTAAGGGCTGCTCAGTTTCCTGGAAGCGCAGGGGCTCAAGGCGAGAAGGGCAGCCCCAGCAATATAATGCCGGTGGTTGTCTGGAGGAGGGTCGGGGGAGAAATAAAACATATCATAACATTGTGCAAAGGCCTTTCATATATCCACCTGGGACTCACTACCTCACCAGTGGGAGTGCAAATCGCTAAAATAACAGTTGTGCAGTAGCCATGCCAGCGTATGGCCCAGCTTGTAAATACAATGCCTTATTTGACTTGGTGGTATACTTTAAATATTTCAACTTTTATGATGACACAGTGATTCTTCTGAATTTGTCCAGGTAAGGTCTTTAGAATAATTGTACTTATCAATGTGTACAATTATTTAATCACTTTACGGAAGAACTTGGTCAGAAACCCACCCTTTAAATGGAAATTATCATAATTCTTTGTAAGTTCATGGGTATCCCTTCTATTAGATATACAGTTGTGAGCAGGGCTTAATTTGTGCAAGTGGCTTAAAGTGCCCACCACCTGCACTCATGTTTGGGAACTAGGCCACTGACTTTCTTGAAGTGGCAGTATGTGACTCCATGACATTGTCGTGTGGCTCACACACTGTGTTGTTGAGTAAGCCTGGGCAGAGTTTGAGGAGTTCTGCTACACGGGACTCCACGAAGTGCAAATAATATTCTAAAGCGCTACGCGGAGCTCCGCAAGCGGCGGAGTACATTGGATAAATGCTGTTCTCGACGATTTTCAGTGCCAGGTGCTTTTCTGCACTGTGCAATAGTCGGGAAAGGCACCATGCATAGCGCAAGCTGGCGTTGCTTTCTTTCTGTTCTCAAAGCGAGCGGACAGTTTCTCTACGCTAACAGTCGGGAGCATACGAGACCACTCGCAATGAGAAATCTCGCCGGCAGGTGGATTTCCTCGCTCACGCTCGCCAACTTGACGTTGACGAACGCAAGTCAGGACAAAAACTCTGCTACCCGGAGCGGAGTTTTTCGGAACTCCGCGAGCTCTGCGTAACGCAGAGTGCGGAAATCTCCGCAAACTCCCCGAGCGGAGCGGAGTTCACTGCCCAGACTTGTTGTTGAGTTCCATCATGTAACCCCACCCACCAGGAATGCCCCCAAGATAAGATGGCCTATAGTAAAGTCATTATTGCCCTTTTAGGATTGTAGACATTTCATGGATAATACCTTCCATTGTCTGCCCTCTTCACCTTCCATTGTCTGCCCTCTTCCCTAAAGTCTGTCTATGTTTAATGCAATGACGGGTGGCTGTGATTTTTGCTTATGCTTCTTGCTACACATACAGATCTTTCTGCTAGTGTGTATCCGTACTGGAACGGGGTGGACTCGCGGTCCACCGGTGGGAGGGATTAGCCCCTCCCCCCAAATTGGTAAGCACCGATTGGCGACGCCCACGGTGTAATTTGGCTTATCGGGCAGGCAGGCGGCGGAGGGGTTGCCTGCCCTTGGATCGCCCGTAAGATAATCCACCATGTTGGTATATTTGTTATGGAAATAAACCTGCAGCAACTTTCTCCACAAACAAGGTGTTGTGTGGTTTATTTCCAAATAATATTGCTGTATGTGGAATTGTGAGTGTTGCTGATATTGGCACTGTGCAACTGTGTGTAGTTTTAGCCTCGGTTCTCATCAGGCGTGCCTGCACAAAGAGCAGTGGGACCTCATTCCAACATTTGGAAATGGTTTGGCACTGCAGATGTCTTAAATGGGTGTCGCTCCTTGTCTTAGCCAGTGTACTCAAAGTACGTCCCATGAGCCGCAGGCACCCCTCCTGACTTTTAAATGCAGCCCTCGGTGACCAGCAGCACTGGGCTGCTGTTTCTCGAGTCATCACAAACGTTGAGAAATATGTTAAATAAAGGCGCACACTTTTATTTGCACCTTAACTGAAGTTAAAGGAAGTAATTATGGTGTGGTTCACCTTTAAATTGAGGAACATCTTCATTTTTAAAGTCATGTTGCAACTGTAAAAATATAACTGTCTCTTCAAAATTAAAAAACTGTATTTCATTAACATGCAGAAGCGTTTCGTTTTAGTACATCAGATTATAGCAGTGCATTGAGAATCTTTTTTCTTTAAAGTGATAGTTTGAAAGATGAATTTAGAAACATTCATGCTTCCCCTCTACCCTGGCAACACTGTAAATAGTGAACTAGGAGGCAAGCCAGTTATTATGTTACCATCTGAGTGGTCAGGTTTCCTTTCATACATGAGTGACATTATAGTTTAGCAAATAAACCGCAAGAGTAGGTTTTGTACAGTGCGCATCGTGAAGTCATGTATTTCGAGGTCCTTATATGTGATAATGAAGAAAAAGAAGGTAAAGTGAAATAAAACAATTGTCTATGATCTCACATTTTGGTCAAGTGGGGAAGCCGGGATTGAGCCCAGGTTTTCTTTCTTCATAATGTACAATTCAGCCTTTATATGTACACGCTTTGCTACCCCTATGCCCACCTTTCACCCCCACCTGCCATCAATGCGGCCCTCGATCACACTACAGGCAAACTTTTTAGCCCCCTGGAAGATGTTTGAGAGTACCCAGATCTCAGGGTTGCCGGTATGCTTGTTTCTGGCCAATTCGAAATGGTTGCCCATCTTGTTTCCATTTCATTGACAAGACAGGCATGGGGTTCAGTGACTGTTTTTCACATAGGAGCAGATACACCTTCGGAGTTACATACAATAAAGTGCAAAGAAGCCTTGAGGGCATGGAGGAATGCAGGGCGCGTTCCACCTTTCACTTTTATTGCAAGGCTCAATGGAATGCCCTCTGGAAAAGAAAACTGGGATTTGCGGCTGTATTGGAGCTCAATGGACTGCCCTCTGGAAAAGAAAACAGGGATTTGAGGCTGTATTAGAGTTCACCTCCATTTTCAGATGGACCTTCTTTTTGGTGTTGGTGTTTTTCAATCGAATTCTTGTGCTTTTTGCAGTAGTCACGTGCCCCTTTGGCATACACAGATTGGTTTCCTTTATATGCAGGATCAATTGTCTGGTGGTGATTTATTACAGTTGTTTGGAAGGATGACGTCACTCGGTTTTACTTGTTTCATTGAAAGTCAGGAGATGAGGTGCTGCTCGGTTTATCAGGATGCAAGCACGTGACGTGTCGCATCCGTACCTATTAACTTGAAATTGACTGCTGTACCATCTGGGTCCTGGAATCTTTATTCACCGTTGGCCGCAGTCACAGTAAGAGATGCTACGTGGGGCTTTCATTTCACCACAAGAACAGTTGACTCCTCATTACATAGCGGTAACACTTGTTTGACAATTGAGACCTATGACAGTGTCTGTGGCACACATGTTGGATGTGGGTGGTTCCTTTTGTAGAAGTCAGCAGTGGCCTCCTCCGAAGCATTCTGCATCGACACTTATTTATTTATTTACTTATTTTTGACAATTGATGCATACCAGGCTAGATGGGTGGAAATCACTCTATTCATTTAGCAAGCAGTGAAACTTGAACCAGATTCCAGTGCTGATTCATAAGCAGGCAAATCAGGTAATTCTCCCCCCTCCTTCTTCCTGGTTATCATATCCTTTGCATTCACACTGCTTGGAAGTGCATTCACAACTTGTCTTTTTACACAATGATCGTAATCTCTGAAGTTCATGTTTTCAAACACTTTAAATGCTCCACTTGCCAGTACTCATTTCATCAACCTCAGAAGGCTGAAACGCTAGTTTTCACATTCTATGTTATGTAGACCAAAACCAGACCTTTGCAGATGGCGATTTCACCAACTGAGCTATCTTACTATCATTCATATCTTTTGGAGACTGAGTGCCTCTAAAGGTCTTTGTACTGCCCCAAGCAAGTGGCTCATCTTTGTTGTTAACTTCCATAGACTGGCAGAGCTGCAGGTGGCACAGAAATCTGCTTCTTGCTGTGATGAAAGCAAAGCGCATGATGAATAAGAGACCATGCATGCAAATGAAAGAGATGCTTTGTGAGGCATTCAATATCCTTTTCAAATTAATAATTTTTCTGCTTTGATTCAGAGAAACCAACCCTACATCCCCTTTGCTACTCCCCTCGCCGTTCTTTGCCTTCGTTCCTCATGTAGCTTGTTCTCTTTCCCTCGCCCACTCATTATCATACTGTTCCACAGTTCTGCATGATTTGTTGTCCATCTCCCTTTAATTTTGCCAAAAATAAACCTAATATGACAAATCAGCGCACTGGGGTTTAAAAACGATACAGAGCGGTTACTAAACGTAAAACGATGTCAAGTTTTTCTAGAGTACATAAATGTTTTTCACTCAAGGGGCCATCTATAGAGTGGTGACACACTAGGTTTTAAAACCCAATGGACATCATCAAACATAGGGACATTTTAGCATGAGCGGTCTGTGCAGGTAAGAGCGGTGGGGCGATGGGGCTGGGGGGAATTCGACAGATGACCACAAGGGAAAATCAAATAAATAATTAGTTTTCCCTCATTGTCGTCTGTCGAAATCCCCCCACCCGGCCCACCGCTCTTACCTGCACGGGCCGCGGCTGCATTTTAGAATGTTTTGTGTTGGCAATTAATGATGACATAAGCTTTTTTTTCTATTCACTGGATTTCCCCTTTATTCTTATGGATCAATGTGAGATAGAAGCAGTGGTAAAACATTCATATTTGTATTTGTGTTATTCATTGTGTAGAGTGCTGCAGCCTCCAACTGGCCATTTCAAAGCTCTGGTAGGTATAGACATAGTACAGAAGTGGTTGCAAATGTAGTTCAAGCCAGACTTGTTTGCCTAAATGGGTCGTACGATGGAAAAACTTAGGAAAATACTTTGCATACCTTATCCAAGCATTATTACCCTGCATTTGTTTTACAATGTTTATGTTTTTACAACAGATGCCATTACCACACATTGTATATATATATATATTTATATATATATATATATATATATATTCACTTAAAAAACCATAGGTTTCACACATGTTATAGTTAGGTGGACATTTCACTCGTAAAAAACCAATGAAATTCCCCCGTTATAGTTAGTTCAGATAACTATAACTCGCGCGACCGCCACTCTATCACAAGGATGATGTCATCAGTGATGTCATGAGTGATGCCACTGACCATGTCATGAGTGATGTAACGTCATGAGCAGTGGATTGCGGGCGCGCGAGTTATAGTTATCTGAACTAACTATAACGGGGGAATTTATAGGAACGAGATCGCATTCCACACATCTTCTGACACTCCAAATTGAAAAATGGGCCAACACCAATTGTAGTGACATGCCCAGAATATAAAGACCGGATAATAGACCGACTTCTGCACAAATACCAAGATCATTTGGTGTACTGGTTCTAGAGTATCCCCAACTCATAAGGTTACAATCACACCTTTTTACAAAAGAACGGAAACACCAGTGCAGACAGTAGTCAGGATAGGAGAATATCATCCAATGCCCTGAAGAAGTCCGAGAGGACGAAATGCGTTGGCTACGTTTCAATCAAATTGTGAAGAAGAAGAGTTATGAATAAAGGAACATAAAAATATACCTGCTGAACTGATGTCATATTTAATGAAAATAACTGAGTGATGTTATACTATTTAAATTATGTCTTGCTGAAATCAAATATGTAATATTGAGATCTGTTATAATGATGAGTGCTGGACCAAATTGATGGGTTTACAAAATATTTGATTTAAGAACAATTTGTGGGAGCTAATTGAGGAAAATGAAGCTTAGTTAATCACTGAGAGCAATGTCAAAGTCTAGTTTCTGGCACTTGACATTGCTAACCCCACAATTTCAATGAACTATCTTCTCGAGATTGTTTCGGGTAGAAGGGTCATTTTGTAGTTTAGTTCCTTTCTTTCTACCAGGAAGAGTTTCCATGCTCACTTCACCTCCCAGTCTAGGCACCTCGGACATCTCGATTCTCAGATATTCTCGCAGTCTTCTAGCCTGTTACGTGGCTATGTTGAGCCACTCGCTAGACTTGTTCAGTCTCTTGGATACCACTTATACATTTACTACTGTGATCCTAGGTTCTCTTGCACTTGGATGGTCAGCTGGGGATAGATTGCCATGTTCAATGCTTCATGATGGGGACCAAAACTGGATGGGTTGGAAACTTTACTCTTAGAAGACAGAGTTGTTGATCATATGAGGCATCGAGGACTTGTGGAGCCCCACCCTTTTGTTTGTTGAAGTTTATAGTGCTGCTTGGGAACCTGAATTGGCTGCTTGGACGAGAACTGACTCTGGAGCTCAAGATCTCTGCAATTCCCTCTACATGTGTGTTTCAACCAAGAGCCTCCACCAGCCCTTCTTAAAAGCAGAAGTTGGAACCTTTGCTGTAACTACTTTGGTTCGCTCCTGATTTGTCAGAAGCAACACACTGTACCTGGGATTCACCAAGAGCATGTTGAAGCACTCACAGGTTACACAGAATGCTCTGTTTAGCAATCAACACACACATTTTAGCTCCTCTTATTCTAAGTATAGGTAATACACTTTCTCCCTATGTCTTCCAGAAATAACTAATGAGAGCATCGGTTTATATGAATCAGATTCCATGCTTCCTGAAGGAGGGTATTTACCACAATGCTGCCTTTGCTCACCTTACTTTTTTCTTTTCAAATCCCCAGCGTCTGCCGGCAAAACAAGCCAAAATGGGAATTATCAGGTTTTTTGCATAGCACTTGGAATGACCTTCCAGATTTGCAGACCAAAGGTACCATTACGATGGTGGGCAGACTTTGTCCACCCGCCACCGCATCGGTATGCGGGACCGTCTGCAGAAGTTGCGGCGGTGCCACCATGCAAATCAGGATGCCACCACCACGTGGCAGTGGCATCCCCCATCCACAACATTGTGGCGGGCGGTGCTCACAGCACCGCCCGCCACAATGCTGTGGATGCACGTTGTGCATTGGCATGCACAAGGTGACAGGTATCGCGCGGTGCCTGTCACCTTGTCCCTGCCAATGTAGGGGGATACCATGGGTACCCCCTATGTGCACCCCCCACCCCCCAACACTCAGGAGGCCCGCAATGGGCCCCCAAAGGCAAGGACCGCATGCCTTTCCATGGCAGAGTCACCGCCATGGAAAGAAATGCATCCTAATATGGATGGCGGTATCTTGCAGACACCGCCACCCTATTGAGGCCCAAGTCGACCGGCAGAAATGCAGCAGATGGTCTTTCCGTCTGCCACGGACCCCCCAGCCATCCTAATGGGGCGTGGGTCATTCTTGGATGGATGGCGGGCGGATCGCCACGCCAGGCCGGCGGTGGCTACCACCGGCCTGGCGGGGGCGATCCGCCCGCCATCCTAATGGGCCCCCAAGTCTGACTACACAAGCTTGGGAAAGCAGCTCAATTCTAAACTTTCTGCTTAGTTTCCTGTAATATTGGATTTTTCTTGTGTAGCAAACGTTTTATAAATAAAGCAAGATCAAAATGACAAAAATGTAATCAGTAGAACTAGAGTTTTAAAGATTTAAGTGTAAAATAGTGCCAAAAAGCATAAAGCACCAACCAGGGAAATCTGGTTGTGCTGGACAGGGTCAAAGTCACACTTTCAGGATGGAACGCAAGTTGGATACAGTCAGTGTTAGGCCCTCTGAAGTTAACCTTCTCAAAATCCGTTCCAAGAATCCCGTTCATGTTGAAGGTGGCCGCAAGGAGCAGGGAGAGCATCGCGGGTGGCTGCCAGTGTAGCTTGAAGAGCAATTCAGGCATCACCGGTGGGCTTTGCTCGAGCTTCGCGCTGGCGGTCACTGTGGCGGACGATGCTGGAGTGTGAAGAGTCAGGCTGATGGAGCTTCGCACTGAACTGCGGTGCTAGCAGCAAGGTCTCAGGATGAACAGGCCTGTTCACAGTCTGGAAGAGCCCAAAAGCTTGAATTCAGCTCCTGTGATCCACACCAAGGGTCCAGGACCTGAGGGGCACCACTTGGGGGTTCAGGGAGTCAGGAACACACTGCAGCTGGGTCAGGGAGCTGGTGCAGGAAGTTGGGGAGACTTTTATGTCCCTGAGCCTCAGATCAGGAGGCCAGCAGATTAGCCCTTCAAGTCACTCTGGAATCCTGGGTTCCAGGTGAGGTTGCAGGTCCAATACTTCTTCCCCAGGCAAGGGGTCAGCAGGTCAGCACGTCAGCACAGCAGGGCAGCAGTTCCTTTAGAGTAGCAGTCCATCAAAGTTGCAGTCGTTTCAGCAGCACAGCGGTCCTTCTTCCTGGCAGAGTATCCAGAAGTGTATTGAAGAGGTGGAGTCTGAGGTCCAGTATTTTTACACACTTGTGACTCTGAAGTGGGGATAAGCTTCTAGAGACATTCCTTTGAAGAGCACAGATGCCCTGCCTTCCTGGCTCCAGACTAACTGCAGGGGATATGCAGCCCTTTGTTTGGAAACAGGACACAGCCTATTCAAGTATAAGTGGGGCTGGGCCCAACTCCTCCCTCCCATCCTGCCAGCGATGGCCCATTCCAGTCACACCTGAGCTCCCCTTTGTTTGTGGCTGTCTCAGAGGAAACACAAAGCCCAACTGTCACCCACACCCAGTAATGTGACACAGAGATGGGCTGCAGTCACCAAATGGCTAAGACAAGGAAATGCCAACTTTCTAAAATTATTGAGAAAAACAAGGGGTATGCAGTTCCTAGGAGTGCGGGGACTGGCGCCTGGGCAGGACAGAAGCTAGTTGCTACGCCTCCTTGCCATCAGAGCAACAAAGTGCTCTGTTACCCCTGTCAACACAGGCCCACTTACCTAGGGTTCTTTTTTCTCGGGGTCAATTGGACCCGGTTTCATCAACTACATCTGGTTACCAGCCAACCATATGAATCCTGGAACCAGTATTGCGGTAGTGCTAAAGTACAATCAAATCCTCTTTTTCTGGTCCTGATGAAGTGCCACCAGCCCCATTAGGGGCTACTCTTGGCATTCAGCATGTCGACCTTATGCACCACACTAGCCCTATAGGATCATTACATCCAGCCGGGGCTCACATTTCTTAGTTAGGCTAATGCCCCCTGGGAATAAAAGCATTAGTTAGGGTTGCTCTAGACCTATTTTAATTCTCATACTCACTGCACTACCTAGCCCACACACCTGCGCTCACCCTACGGCTTCATCAACAAAAGATCTCTGCCAAAGAGCCCCTTCGCAGGTGTCCGTCGTGCATTGCAGCACCCTCCCAACAAGGAGCAGGCCCAATGATGTAGCATGTCATCCTTTGGGGTGTGTGAGGACACTTTTTAGAAAGATCTGAATTTTAACTGCACTCCTAGGAACTGCATACCCCTTGTTTTTCTCAATACTACTTAGGACCATGTATGCAGGACCTACAAAAAAAGCTCCTGATTCCTCTTGTTAAAAAAACTTTCTAAAAGTGTCATTTTGAAAATTGTATTTTAAAATCCAACTTCACCATACATTAGGATTTGAAATTACAATTCCAGAGACATCAAACATGAAGGGATTACCTGTTCCCATTTTGAAATTACACTTTCAAAATTAATAAGGTTATGCCAATGTTATCCTATGGGAGAAGTAGGCCTTGCAGCAGTTTAAAACAAATGTAATAGTTTTTTGCTAACAGAATATGTAAAACTTAAAAGTACATGTCCAACACTTTTAATACAGTGTACCCTGCCCTCTTGGCTGTCCTGGCCTACCTTTGGGGTGACATATGTATTATAAAGGAAGGTTTTGGCATGGCAAAAGGTTTATTTTGACAGTCACATGGAAGTTTAAAAATGCTCGCACAGGCTTCTCAATGGCAGGCCTGCAACATATTTTAAATTGCTACTTAAGTGGGTGGCACAAAAAGTGCCTCAGGGCCATTGGGTATATGGTATGCCACTCTACAAGGGACTTATAAGTACATTAAATAAGCCGATTGGGTATAAGCCAATTTAACCATGTTTAAAATAGAGAGCACAAGCACTTGAGTCTTAAAGCCAACAAAATTCAGCAAAAAGTGGAGGGTAAAAGGCAAAATGTTTGGGATGACCAGGTCTAACAAGCTACTTAGGTTATTTCAGTATTCCTGAATGCACAAGGTGACGTTGGTGGTGACCTACACACCTGGCAACTGACTCTATATCAAAAAAGAATAATCTTGTGCCTTGTTGTTTCTAAAACACAGCTTTACTCAGCACTGCACCACTGTGACAGGACATTTAAGAGAAAAAGAACACTGTACAAAAGTTGTGTTGAACAAACTGTGGTCCTTTTTGAACTAAGACATTAGATACTGTCGACCACACCACATACCATCCTGTTGAATCATCTATAGGACATGGGCTTGGGTGGACCAGAGATGGTCTCATTTCAATTCAAAAAGGTTTTCATGCTTCCTTATATCTCCCAGTGTAAATTCCTCTTTGGTGACTTCCTTGGGGGGTCCCCACTGTCTCTTAACCTATGCCATGTCTACATTAAGCCATTATTTGGGTTTGTGAAGACTCATGGATTTAATCCTATTAATCATGTATTCTGTAGGCATCAAGGTCCTCTTCTATTTGAAAGAGCAACTGGAGGTGGCCACAACACATCCCGGCACTGCACATGGAAGTTTCTAAGCGGGATGGCTGGGAACTGGTTAGGCTCCACTCTGACAGGTAGTCAGTAGTAATGATCATAGAAGATAGTAAGGATATGAGGAGTCCCACTTTAAGGTTTGAGGAGCTGAGAGAGAGTGGTGATGAGTCTTGAGGAACTGGTTTCTTAAGTTTGACAGACCCGGCATAATCCGTTACCCCAGGAGGCTGGAAGGGTGGAGGGCTGGTTGTGTTAGTAGGGACCAATGTTGTAGCATTGCCGCAGTTTTAAAAGCATTGTACAGTTGCTTATATATCCAGCAGTTTTCAGACAACAATAAAGGTGTCAGGATAACTCTGGTGATTAATGTACCTGCTGAAAGGAGATTGGAGATTTGTCTAGTGGAAGTTTTGACTCATCTAAGGTAGCGCAGAGCGTTAATTTGCCTACTGTAAAAAGCATGTACCATGCATATCAAATATCAGTTTTTGATGTGTATAGCTCAGCGGGTTACTGCTTTTGTCACTGACAATCTTTTGTTACATTGCAGTTCATAAGTTACAATTGTAATCTAGCACCGTGAGCTATAAACTACCATCAAAGAGCTTCATGCAAACTACATGGTACAGGTTAGAAAGTTATGTTTTTACCCAGTAGTCTTTCATTATCCTGATGTTGCAATAAAAGGTTTGTTTGGGTAACAATAAATTCTTATTATGTAAGTCAACCCTAACCACTGTGTTATGTTCTGAGTTTGTACTTCTCCAGGCTAAGCACTCTTAAAAAATGTCTCCCAGTATGGATGATATGTGACTCCTATACCTTGTAGTCCCCTTAGCCTTATGTAACATTTTCTATACGCTGATTTACACATGTTGATTTATTGTCTCTGTATGTGCGGGTGGTGTAAATTGTTCCGACACCCTACATTGGTATGAGAGGTGTTATGAAACAAATGAAATACATGTTAGAGATGGGATATAAAGAGATGAGAGGCACTGCTGGTGAGTGATAGTGAGGTAATCATTGAAGAGCCCCAACAAAGACTGTTGTATCCTGGTGCACAGTAAGGTCACCATTTACTATTCTTTAAAAGCTAATTCAAATGAATGTATATTGAAAGACGTGTTGTACAATGTGCCATTTGTTCCCAAATTTTCATCCGGCTCACTCGCTGCACCCATTATGCATCATATGGGGTTGGTCTGACAAAATTTGCCAGGGCTGCTTTGGGTTACCAGTCCGGTCCTGTTGACAGAGAGCTGTCTCGGGAGTCACAGATCTCTGCAGTATCCACTGCATGCTATTTTTATTGTAAGTACCTTCACTATATCCTGCACTGCCTAGCTTAAAAACATAGGATTTATGCTGCATAACCATGATGACCACCAGACTTCATTATAGCTCTCAATCTTTTCGGGGCCTAGAGAGGGTTCTTAAAATATTTGCAGCTGGTACTAAATATTGTGGTATGGCATGAAAGTGGGGTATGCAAATATAAGCCTGCAGCTCCAATTGTTTGATTTCCTGCATTCGTTCAATATAACCACATGGATCAACATCATGGTACTGAATGTTGGTCATCAGATTTTATATATATATATATATATATATATATATATATATATATATATATATATATATATATATATATATAGATATTCACTTAAAAAACCATAGGTTTCACACACGTTATAGTTAGGAATTAGCATTTTAAAAACCTTGCAAATTCACTGAAAAAACAATAGGTTTCACACATGTTATAGTTAGGAATTAGCATCTTAAAAACCTTGCAAATTCACTGAAAAACCCATAGGTTTCACACATGTTATAGTTAGCTGGACATTTCACTCGTAAAAAACCATTGAAATTCCCCCGTTATAGTTAGTTCAGCTAAATATAACTCGCGCGACCGCAATCCACTGCTGATGACGTCACATATTACATCACTCATGACATGGTCAGTGACATCACTGATGACATCACTCATGACATCTCAAATGACATCACTGATGACATCATCCAGTGAATATGTGTCTTTCTGAAAAATAAATATTTTTTATATATGTATATCTAAAGGTTAATGGAAGAATAAATGGGTAAATAAGTGTCTAAATGGATGTTTTGTTTTGTAAAATTAATTGTATAACTGACTTATTAACAGTATCTTAGTGAATACAGTGATGTAATATGTGACATCATCAGCAGTGGATTGCGGTCGCGCGAGTTATATTTAGCTGAACTAACTATAACGGGGGAATTTCAATGTTTTTTTACGAGTGAAATGTCCAGCTAACTATAACATGTGTGAAACCTATGGGTTTTTCAGTGAATTTGCAAGGTTTTTAAGATGCTAATTCCTAACTATAACGTGCGTGAAACCTATGGTTTTTTAAGTGAATTTGCAAGGTTGTTTAAACGCTAATTTCTAACTATAACGTGTGTGAAACCTATGTTTTTTTGTGTGAATTTGTAAGGTTTTTTAAATGCTAATTTATGTATGTATTATTATATTTTTTATATATTTATTTTACAATAAACTACCTATGTATATAGTTATAGATTGACTGTATCCTGTAATATGGAATGGCTCGTTTAAAATGTTTTTTTTTTAAGGGTTTTTCACCGTGCGCGCACCGTGCGCGCACCCCGCGACTTGCGCGCACCCCGCGATTTTTTGAAAAAAAATAAAAAGTTTTTTTCACCCTTCGGGGTCCTTCAGGGACCCCCTCACAAAGGCTAGGGGTCAGGAACTCTATACCCTGCCCCCTTTTCACGTTCTCCACCTTTGTTTTTCACTGCCACACACAAAATGGCGTCCGACACTTCCTGATTTCGACCAATCAGAATTACGCTCGCGCACGGCACCGTGCGTGCATATAGATATTTATGTACTTTTAACTGCAATTTTCTCAGGAACTACTGAACAGATTGACACCATATATGCAAAATGCACATCCCTGATCTGAGGACTATCTCTTTGCCAAATTTCAAGTAATTCTGTTCAGCCGTTCGGGCTGTACCTTCGACTAAAGGTCCTATGGGAAAATGCATGGGAAAAACGTGTTTTGGGACCCCCCTTTTTTCTCAGCCCCCGCTTGACGAATCACCCCGAGACTTTCAGGGTAGGAGCTGAGCGGAGCGCCCCATTAGTTTTGAAAATTTTGCGAAGATAAGTCAACCGGCGCCAAAGTTATTCAAAATAGAATTTTCAGATTTTCTGTGGGAACTCGGTCCTAACTATAACTATCTTCTGGCGACCGCCAGTACATAATATATATATATATATATTCACTGAAAAAGCCATAGGTTTCATACACGTTATAGTTAGGAATTAGCATTTAAAAAACCTTGCAAATTCACTTAAAAAACCATAGGTTTCACACATGTTATAGTTAGGTGGATATTTCACTCGTAAAAAACCAATGAAATTCCCCCGTTATAGTTAGTTCAGATAACTAG
The DNA here is from genome assembly GCF_964204655.1 of Triturus cristatus. Taxonomy (NCBI): domain Eukaryota; kingdom Metazoa; phylum Chordata; class Amphibia; order Caudata; family Salamandridae; genus Triturus; species Triturus cristatus. The sequence continues at coordinate 354,050,532 of NC_140592.1, read as the reverse complement.
AACTCGCGTGCCCGCAATGCACTGCTGATTATGTCACATATTACATCACTCATGACATGGTCAGTGACATCACTCATGACATCACTGATGACATCTCAAATGACATCACTGATGACATCATCCAGTGAATTGTAGTGTGGGTTAACCACTCCCTATGTACAACGCTAAGTTGGCATAACCTAGATGGCTGTTAGAAAGCCAGCTTGCCGCTTCTGCTGCTTTTGCACGCGACACTGTTGTTACATGTTATTCATTCGAGAGCTGCTGAATCGACTTTGCTTCACATGAGAACCGTCTGTTGTTTAACATCCTTAACAGCGAGCAGTGACCTTGGTCTGTACACCGTGTAAAGAACGAGTCTGGGTCACTAGACGGTGCAGGTTGTTGTGTTCAGGTTGATCGTACCACTTTTTAGACATAACATACATACAGCTGCCAATACCTGAAAGACGAGCCCTTTAATAATACAGAGCAACATGTTTTCTGACACATTCGAAACGAAGAGCTGTTGCAGGAGAGAGCCTAGCTGATCCTGTGATGTGATTCCACTAAGCTGATCTATAAGGTATGGGGTCCCCCAGGCAGGCCTAAGAGACCTTCTATTAGTCTAATAATACCTTATTAGTTGCTAGAGAAAGGAGGGTGGTTGTTTTCCACTGTCATTATTATTATGATTGCTCCTTTCATTTTCTATGGTATTGTAACAATGCTGATGGTGCTGATCCTAACCATTTGTCTGCTTGTGTTAGCCAAAGTACTGCATCTTAGGACGCGAGGTTTATAAAATAAACTCTTTAAACTTTACTGTGTCTTTGTTATTCTGTTGTGGACTGATATATAGCTACCAACGGGTATTTCGGATTCCCACCACTCCTGAGAGTATCTAAGTCGCTTGTTCTGGGTTGTCTATACATTGGGACCGCCGAGCTACATCTCGGATAACGAATGTGACACTAAGCTAGTCGGATAGGGGTTCTTGGTTCTGAGGGGAGTTTTTGGTACACCACAATTCTCTGAGGTCCTGGTTTCCTGCGCATAGTTCTGTGCATAAGCAGAATCCCTGCAACATGGCGCACCTAACGTTTGGTCTTTTGATCTGAAACGCCTTAGTAGTGCTTTTTATTAGTCCACAACGCCCTCACTCTGGTTTACGGACAACGGGAGTGACGGCTTAACCTACCTAGGTTTCGACTAAAGGTTCTTTCAAGCTTGATAATTAAAAAGGTTTTCTTTTTCTGAACCCCAGTGCTACAGTATAGCTTTTTGTTGTTCTTCTGTGTGTCCCGATGGCGGTCAATGTTGTCACGCATAGTCGGGTTCCCCTGACCACACATTTTAGGGACTATGGGGTCCCGGATGATGGCTTGGCTGTTATTTTAGTGGTAGGCGCTGATGGGGCGTTCCCGTATGAGTTGTTTTACTCTTGGGTGACGTTTGATAAGGTGGATGCAAACGACAATTTGTTCCACGAATATACTCACACCGCGGTCCCTGCAGCCTATGCCCCTTATCGGACACTTGAAAATCCTCTTACTGCCTGGCAGCATACTATTTGGTTTAATGGCGCCCTTCCCCATGTGGTAGCACCGGCGAGAATGGGTCCGTTGTCAATTGCAGGGGCCACATGGCCGGTGCTGGCCGGTTATACTCCCCATCCACGCTACATGACTGTGGCGGTGGCGGAGTTACGTGTACTGCACACTGCCCTGATTACGGTCCATAGGGCGCTAGTGCAGTACGTGTCTCGCAATGTGCAGGTGGGGGCACCTGCGGTTGCGGGCCACACGACTGACCATCACGCGATGGTCATCAGTCCTGTTATGGTTAAAGCGGTTGTCGGCAAGCGCCCCCAAAATAGGGATGAATTTCCTTACTGGCTTGCTGAAAAATTTGATCAATTGGAAGCCGTGTTTCCACATACATCTCCTGTGGATAAACACAGGATACTCACTATTACTTTGCCAAAGGATCTGGTCCCGGATATGGTCGACTGTGACAATTGGGGCAAGGTCTTTGCTGCGACCTATGCGAAGTGCTATGGCACTCCGTCTATGTCTGTACTGCCCTCGGTCATCAAGAAGGTCCAAGACAATCATGGTGCTGAGGCAGCTATTGAGTTGGGAATGAGGCTTGTTGACAGCTTCGATATTGTTTGCTCCATGGTTATGGGCAACCTCAAGGGAGACGCCATGCAATTCCAGGTGTGTAATATGTTGGCACTTGTGGATCCAGGCGACAGGCCAAAGGAATTCGCTAAAATTATAGCGAAAGCCTACAGAATGGTGGGACGTAGCGCCTTGGGTGTGAAAGCCACTGTGATCATTCCTACTGTGGTGCAGCAGACTAAAGTGAGTTCGTCTACCAAAGACGAGAAGCCCAACTTTCCGAAACAGAGTTGGCGAACTAAGAAACAGGGAAAGCAACAAGAGAAACGGAGGTCTCGTTCTGCGTCGCCGGTGCAGGTACAAAGTGAACGCACTTATGATTTGCGCGATTGTTCTAATATTAAGTCACCTGATAGATTTCAGGTTCCTGAACAACGCTCTCCTCGTTCTTCACAGGAAACATCGGCTTTTCAATCCGGTGGCGGAGATCGTGGGAAAGGAAAGGGTGCTCAAGGTCGTGAGCAGCCCCGTCAGACTGACTGTAAAGGCAAGCTGGACGAGTCTGCACGTCAAAGACCCCTGTTTCAAAAGAAGAAAGTTGCTGCTTTAACTGCGAGATATGCCTCAGATGGTACGGACACAGCTTCTGAACCAGACATGGGCACTAATGCTGCTAGACAGCGCGGCGGAAGTTACAGTAGTGCGAAAAGCGCTGCGTCCATTTCTGGAGGTGACAGCAACTGATACCTTTGTAAGTGTTGAAACTGCTGATACTCGCGTTTCCCCCCCTGAACGGATGTTTCAAATTGTCCTTGTAATTGAGGGTGACATACAACGCAAAATTAAAGTGGTATTTTGGGATAATCTAACCTCCACCTATGATATCCTGTTGGCGGAGGCGGATTGGCCCCCGGCATTTGTTTTGGACGCTCCTAGAGGGGAGGTAGTGATCCTCCCGTCCTTTGGGCACGTAGTGCCGCTGGAACATTCTAACAGGTTAGCCGGGGAGTGGGCGCAAGTGCTCGCACCTGCGTTGTACCGTACTCAGGTGGGCCGGGACAAATTTTCTCCCAATCATAATATTCCGTTGCGGTCGGAACCCCAGCCACAACCCCAATACCCCATGCGTCGCGAGGCTCGATCTCACGTCGCGTCCATCCTTGAGCAATTGGAATATCAGGGAGTAATTGAAACATGTGTGTCACCCATGAATAATCCTTTTTTTCACTGTGACGAAGCCTGACGGATCGTACCGCCTAGTTTTGGACTTCCGGCACTTAAACTCACACTGCCGGACGTGCGCGGTACAGAATACACACAGTTCGGCTCTCGTCGATAGTCTTGTGAGAAAACGATTTAAAACCACACTTGACATCTCCAATGGCTTTTATAGCCATAATCTGTCCCCTCATAGCTATGAGTGGACAGCGTTTACCTCGGGTGGCAAACAAAAGAAGTTCAAAAGACTCCCGATGGGCTATAAAAACAGCCCCAGGGTCTTTGCTGCTCGTGTGGTCTCACTTTTGGAGATGATTGACCCGGAAGCATATTCGTATGTAGATGATATCTACCTGACGGACGACGAGTTGCTTCCACACCTTGCTCGCGTGGATAACGTAATTACTATGTTTGCAGACTTTGGTTACAAGTTCAACTTTGCCAAGTCCCACATTGCCGAGCTCACAGTGTTGTTTTTGGGATACGAACTCAATCATGACGGTCGAGGCTTTGCACCGCAGTTCCTTGAGAAATGCGCACGCCTTAGTACTCCTACGACACTGAAGAAATTACAATCTTTGCTGGGTTTTCTGAATTTCGGTCGTACTTACATTCCTGATTATGCCCAGCGTATCAAGTCGCTTTATGCCTTGGTACAACCTACTTTTACCAAATCTTGCTGGCTGCCTGAGCATTCGGCTGCATTGCAATCTTCTTGCTTCAAAGTACTTACAAACTTGTGATAACCACACTAACCTAGTCATTAGAATCGTACCGGGTGCAGTGGGTTTCACATACTTGACGTTCAATGAGGGCGACACCGTCCCCATTGCTTACAAATCTCATCTGTACACTTCGGCTGAGCTGCGCTTCTCCGCTGTCGAGAAAGTACTGACAGCAGTTCAGATGGCGATCCTGAAAGAGCGAGCGCTATCACAGGGGAAGCACATGCTGGTGGTAACACCGTACCCTGCCCTTGAGGCGGTTACTAAAGCCAGTGTACCGAATTCTAAGGCTTTGCATCCAAGGTGGATACAATGGGCAACCTCATTGACTTCGCCTGACGTCACTTATATTTTTGACGCAGCATTACAGACACAGGAGTTCTTGGAGTATGAATTTGTTCATCCGGCTCCTTTGACTTTGCGCCCGCTCGAGGAGTACCATTGTGTCATTTACACTGATGGGTCTGCGCAACCCGCAACTGGATCAAAGCACGCCTATTCAGCGGCCTGCGCAATTGTAGTGGGTACTTTCGTGAACGGTGAGTTCCAGTCTGATGTCGTGCATACGCAGTCATTGGGTGATTGTACCGCGCAGTTGGCAGAACTGAAAGCTCTGGTGCTTGCACTGGAGTTTGCTGATCCTCGAGTCACCACTCTCATAGTGAGTGACTCGTTCTATTGTGTTCAATCATACAACGAGAATCTACACTTTTGGAGCCACAATGACTTTCGTGACTCGAAAGGTAGCAGAGTAAAGCACAAAACGCTTTGGGTTCGAGTGGCAGAACTTAAAGAAGGTCTGCCCCTCGTGAATGTAATTCACACTCTTGGTCACCAACGTGTTGGTGTCCATGCTGTCGGTAACAGTTTGGCTGACGAGGCAGCAAAAACCGCAGTGGCGACATATTTAGTAGCAGCAGTTACAAGATCCAAAACTAGGATTGATGATGACATCTTGGCAGCTATTGCTGCGTCTGAGACAAGGACGGGTTTTCCGAAAGGATTCCCTTCCCGCTACCATTATCGTTTAAGTCCTGATAACGTCCCGTTAGTGAGGATTAACGACGTTGGTGACAGATTGATTCCCAACGCGGACTGCAGACCATCTCTGATTACAGCTGCCCACGAAGGTGTTGCGTCTGCGCATGCCGGCGTTTCGGCGACTGTATCCCTTTTGCAGCAACGTTACTGGTGGTACGGTTTGTACAAACAAGCGCGAGCTTATGTTCTGTTATGTGACATTTGCCAGCAGATTAAACCTTCTACTGTCGCGCGTCCACCACAAACGCAGCTGTATATATCTAATCAACCACTTGCGTGTGTTTATTTAGATCACTGTGGTCCTTTTTCCTCTGATACTGCATACAAGTACATCTTGGTTGCAGTGGATTCGTACACACGTTTTTCTGTGGGTGTGGCCGCAAAGGAGTACTGATGCCCGGACGGTCATCAAGGATTTGCGTGTCTTTATTGGAAGTTTTTCATGTGGTACCCTTCATTCTGACCAGGGCCCTGCGTTTGCCTCTAGGGCTTACAAAGAAGCCATGAGAAGTTTGGGGGTCCAAGTCAAATTTTCGTCTCCATACCGGCCTGAGGGCAATAGTGTTGTGGAGCGAATGAACCATGACCTAAAGCAATCTTTGACAGCAAGGGTTTTAGGTACAGGCCGAAGCTGGCTAACCCACTTGTATGACGTGCAACGTGCACTTAATAATCTCCCTAGAAGGTCTCTGGGTGGGCGGACCCCATACATGATGCTCTTTGGAGTGCGAATGTTTGTTCCGGACCTTGAGGGTCTAGACATGGCAGCGGCTGCCACGCCTTTTGACCTAGATGATCACTGTGCTGTATTGCAGAATCTACAAGAAGCAAGAGACACTCTGGCAAAAGAACACGTACCCTCTACATGCGAAGCTGAGCTCCATATTTCCGGTAGTCGGCTGGCTACCTCGAGTTGGTGACCTGGTCCGTGAGAAGGTGGAGAACAAGAAAGAGTTTGGCCCCTCTTATCGTGCACCAGTCCCGGTGCTTGGAGTCCAGGGTACACGTACAGTTATTTTACCACCACTTCCTGGTCGCAAGGATAACAGGTACATCTCGATTGACAATGTCAAGCTACAGCGAGTGGCCGATACTTCATAGTATGACACCTTCAGTTTCTTGCCCTTCCATTCTGCAAAATTCTGTTTTGGTGCCGCCCTCTGACATCATGCCTGGGGTTGCCGTTGAGATGCATACAGTTACTGCTCCTTCTGTGCCGCCTACTGTTGGTGGTTTGCCTGATGATCCTGAGTATGCTTATCCTGCAGAAGTCCCGTTGCCTCTTTTACATTCAACAGCGATTAACCAGTCCCGTTCTTCCTTTGACACTGAATCAATGACTTCCACTGCCCCTTCCAAAATTTCTATATTTGTGGCCTGGTTCAAGAGACATTTTTTGGTGGCACCCTGGACTTACATCTGGCTGGTGCTAATATGTATTTTTTTGTTCATGACAATTGGCTTTGTGGGAGTGTTTTTTAAACTTATAAATGAACACTACCTGACTGAAAGAGCTACGATTGGATTAATTGATGGAACTTTGGCCCCCCATTCCTCATCACACATCATGAAAAGGGACCAGACGTTTGTGAACATTACTGCCTGGCCTGTGCGTGATGGGATCGCTTGGGATGCTGTTAAATTTCAAATTCATGGACCTACCGAAGTGATTAATGTGCCTAATGTATTTCGTGTTTCTATGGGTGATGTAGTTAAACAGAATATCCGATCTGATGATTGGGATGTACAGGCTATAGAAGCACTGTTTTCTGATCTAAAATACTATGCTGCATTTGATGCTGAAGATTTGTATTTAAATTCTGCTAATTATGGTGAACAGTTTTGTTATCAACATTATGGCACACATTTCCTACACAGAGCAAATACCTTCCGAAATGTTGTTAATTACACACAATGGGAACATTGTCCGGCCCCTTCTCGTGGCAGTTCTGCCACATTAGTAAACAAGTTCACATACTTCTCGGATTTTAGTGTGTCTAAAGCGGCCTTCTTTTATTTTAAACTGGCGCCTGAGACCGCCTCGAAGGTACGGTTGACACATACCAAATTATTATATTCTAAGTCCTTTATGGATGAATTGGCTGTCGGAGGCTATGAGCTATGGAAAGCTACTATCGATCTAAAATCGGTTTGGGGTACTAAACCATGGCAGGTTCAAGGCACAGAAGCTTTGCATCGCGCCTGTCTTATCCCTAATCATATTTTATTTTTGAATTCATATATTTTTCAGACGACTTCTTTTGGCTTGTCAACGTCTAAAAAAATGAGTTCCCCCACAATCCCGGATCTGGGTGCGTACCCCGGCTGGGGTAATTACACAGATCTTTCCCTTACTAAGTTGCAATCCCTCATTTCCAACACCACCTTTAATGTTTCGGGGTTTAATCCTGAGGGGTGGTTGGTATGGCAAACGGGTTCAGATTCTTGTCAACGTCGATTTTTAGCCTTGGCATCAGGGTACACTCAAGTAAGAGTAGATCCTCGTTTTGAATCATCACACACAGTAACTACCTACTCTGTGGGTAAGTTATGCCAGTCGTGGTTGCAACACTCCACATTAGCATCTGTTAAACTTCATTTGTCACGTTTATATGACAAAATTGATTTGAATGATTTTATTAAAGGTCCTGCAATAGGCAGGTCCAAAAGATGGGTACATGCTATTTACAACGAAGTTTTGAAATTGTCACAAATTGAGGCTGCCTCCAGATTACGTGCAATTGACCAAGCCAATATGGAAAAAGTGTTGGCTGTGATTGATAATAGTATAAATACCTTGTCTTATAGAATTTACACTTTAGATAATATTGTTTCGTCTGTCGTAGACATTGTGCAGGATGATTTGTCTGTGTTGTATCATGGCCAGAATCGTTCTGTTATGCAGTTTGCATGGACTTTACAAACGTTAAAGGCTGGGAAGGTTCCATGGGATTACATGAATGTTTCCTCTTTGTTCCTTCCTTTTAATTTGACTACGAAAGAACAGTGTATGTCCATGAAGGACGCCACTTATTCATTGCTGCACATTGAGAAATTAGAACCGTTGCCTTTTTCTATTGCAGAGTTAAATTCAGTCACGTGGCTTATCCACGGCGTGATCACTTTACCTTTTTCGCTTTTTAAGTTTAGTTCGTGCATGAAACATTATGCTCTTGGCAGATATGAACAACATGGTAGTGCGTTCCTGCACGAGGTTTGGTCACTCCCGTTTACATATAGATGCATGCGGGAGGGCACAGAGGTTTATCTGAAGGGTGAGGAATGCACTTCTGCTCCTGATCATTCTGTCGTGTGTAGACACATACAATTACATGGTGCTTGCAATGTACATGCTCCTAATTTGACTTGCATCCTGAAGGGTATACCGGTGCCAGTTATTACCCCTTCCTTTACACTGCTTGCTAACGGTAGTTATTTGCTTTTGAATAATGAAAATTGCTGTGGGATGCTAAAAGGCATACCTTACATAGTCACTGTTTCAAGGCGTGTAGTTTGCTGTAATAATGTCCTTTTCCCGCCCCCGCATGGCCGGCTCGATGTTTCTATCTGGCCTTCAATTCCAACCTTGAGCGCAGATTTCAACCAGATGAGCAGAATAAGGGCTCTTTTGTCTCAAAGGGAGGTCGCTTTAACTTCATCCCGTGAAACCTTTCTTCTTCACGTGGCAAACACCCGCACGGAGGTGCAGGCACTTTTGAATACTGACCTCCCCTTCCATTTTGGAACATTGATACAGACTATCTTTAATGCCTCGTCTACGACCGGCATAGTTCATTTTTTTAAATTAGTAGGCTCCGGCCTCGTGACCTCCTTTCAGACTATTTTTGGTGTGATACCCGCATTTTTTCATTCTATTTTTTCCAGCGTCTTCGGAGGTCTTCCTTTGCTTCTCGCCATTATAGCTGGAATACTTCTGTTGGAGTGCGTCCTACGCAATGGCTGCGCAACTTGCGTACAGGGACAACATGCCCCGGCTGTTTCATCTGCGTAACCGGATGCTTGAATACTATGGCACGTTGCCCCTGGCGACCTTATGTGTCGCGTATGGATTGTCCTTCCGGTTTCCCTTCTTTACTTGTGTGCAACCCGTCTTTCACTGCCTGGATTGTCCATTCCAGTGGGCTCTGGATTTATGCCTGTCTACCTCGGTGTCACCTGCGCCGGATTTTGGTCAACTGATGGGCCCCTTAACGGCTCATGAGTATGAATGTTCTGGTGTTGGGTTTATGGCCTTGGGTGCGGCACATGGAGTCCTTGGAAATTGGGCCATTGAAGAGGCTGCGATTGACTTTCTGGAACGAAGTTATATCGAGGAACCTTCCTGTTGTCCCCGTGTGGTGCTGGAAGCTCCAATTGTGAGTGAACACGTGTGTTCCTTTCCCTTGCTGAATTGGATGGCAGATACTTTTGCGGAACGCTCCAATGATTTCCTCCTGGAACTTATTGTGCCTACACCTTTATGGATTGACTTTTTGTCTTGGTCGACCCGTGATGTATCCATTGATGTCGTTTTTTCCCCATTTTTTTTCATGGTTTTTTTTCCACCTGACAACATCTTTTTTTGTTTTGATTTTTTTCTTCTTCCCTTTCGAACTTTACACTTACCTTATATGGACTTCTAGTTCATGCCCTTGGTTCATTTCTTTCTAACTTGAACTCTGCGTTCATGATAAGTGCGCCCCTAGTGGTTAGTAGTCCGATCAAAGGGGGGTGTAGTGTGGGTTAACCACTCCCTATGTACAACGCTAAGTTGGCATAACCTAGATGGCTGTTAGAAAGCCAGCTTGCCGCTTCTGCTGCTTTTGCACGCGACACTGTTATTACAAGTTATTCATTCGAGAACTGCTGAATCGACTTTGCTTCACATGAGAACCGTCTGTTGTTTAACATCCTTAACAGCGAGCAGTGACCTTGGTCTGTACACCGTGTAAAGAACGAGTCTGGGTCACTAGACGGTGCAGGTTGTTGTGTTCAGGTTGATTGTACCACTTTTTAGACATAACATACATACAGCTGCCAATACCTGAAAGACGAGCCCTTTAATATTACAGAGCAACATGTTTTCTGACACATACGAAACGAAGAGCTGATGCAGGAGAGAGCCTAGCTGATCCTGTGATGTGATTCCACTAAGCTGATCTATAAGGTACGGGGTCCCCCATGCAAGCCTAAGAGACCTTCTATTAGTCTAATAATACCTTATAAGTTGCTAGAGAAAGGAGGGTGGTTGTTTTCCACTGTCATTATTATTATGATTGCTCCTTTCATTTTCTATGGTAATGTAACAATGCTGATGGTGCTGATCCTAACCATTTGTCTGCTTGTGTTAGCCAAAGTACTGCATCTTAGGACGCGAGGTTTATAAAATAAACTCTTTAAACTTTACCGTGTCTTTGTTATTCTGTTGTGGACTGATATATAGCTACCAACGGGTATTTCGGATTCCCACCACTCCTGAGAGTATCTAAGTCGCTTGTTCTGGTTTGTCTATACATTGGGACCGCCGAGCTAAATCTCGGATAACGAATGTGACACTAAGCTAGTCGGATAGGGGTTCTTGGTTCTGAGGGGAGTTTCTGGTACACCACAATTCTCTGAGGTCCTGGTTTCCTGCGCATAGTTCTGTGCATAAGCAGAATCCCTGCAACAGAATATGTGTCTTTCTGAAAAATAAATATTTTTTATATATGTATATCTAAAGGTTAATGGAAGAATACATGGGTAAACAAGTGTCTAAATGGATGTTTTTGTTTGTAGAATTAATTGTATAACTGACTTATTAACAGTATCTTAGTGAATACAGTGATGTAATATGTGACATCATCAGCAGTGGATTGCGGTCGCGAGAGTTATATTTAGCTGAACTAACTATAACGGGGATCTCCATGCCAAAAGTTTATTGTTAAATTCACCCCAGGCATATTTGATTGCTTGAATTGTACTTCTTTTGTAGCAGTTCCTGTCGTTAAGCTGAGAAAGAGCCTCATCCATGTACATGTCACGTGGCCACATGACCACGGTGCCACCCTTATCGGACTGTCTGATGATTATATTGTCATCTCCTTGTAATTTCTTGATTAGTTGAAAATAAATACGATCCTGTTTAGTGTACTTTGTTTGGGACCTCATGACAGAACATTAAAGTTTTTTCAATTCATAAATGACTTTTTCATGGAAAATTTCCACATTGTCACGGAGCATTATTGGGCAAAACGTCGATTTAGGTTTAAAGTTGGTTTGTATAGTTGCCTCTCTCTGTGATTGAACAAGACCAGCTGCATTTGATGTTGGAACTATGTTCTGTTCATCAAATAGTTGTTGCAGGTCCCTCAACAAAGCTACGTCCCCAGCTGTTAACGTTGGGCTAGCACTTTTGCCTTCAGGCATATCATTTTCAATTAGATCTTCCTCTGTGTTCTGTACACCTTGAGTTAAATGGTACTTGCGAAGTTTGATTTTGTGAACAAACTTGTACAAGTCTATTCTTGTTTGTGCATAGTTTAAGTCACTGTGTCATATGTGTGTGTGTGTGTGTATATATATATATATTCACTGAAAAAACCATAGGTTTCACACATGTTATAGTTAGCGGAAATTTTACTGATAAAAAACCAATGAAATTCCCCCGTTATAGTTAGTGCAGGCAACTATAACTCACGCGACCGCAATCCTCTGCTGATGCTAATACTGTATTTAGACACTTATTTGCCCATGTCTTCTTCCATACATTTTTAGCTACACATATATTACAAATATTTTTTTTTCATAAAGACACATATGTCATCAGCAGAAGATTGCGGTCGCGTGAGTTATAGTTGCCTGCACTAACTATAACGGGGGAATTTCATTGGTTTTTTATCAGTAAAATTTCCGCTAACTATAACATGTGTGAAACCTATGGTTTTTTCAGTGAATTTGCAAGGTTTTTTAAATGCTAATTCCTAACTATAACGTGTGTGAAACCTATGGTTTTTTCAGTGAATTTGTACGTTTTTTTAAATGCTAAGTTACTTTACGCCATTCGTGGCGTGCGCGCCCACTTAACGCAGTTCGTTCCGTGTGCGCACGGTGCGCTTCGCGCACCGTGCGCACACATTGAGCACGCGGTGCGCTTCGCGCACCGCGCGCCCACTTTACGCAGTTAGTGCCGTGCACGCACGGTGGGCACGCGGTGCGCTACGTGCACCGCGTGCCCACGTTACGCTAGATGGGCCATGTACGCACGATGCGCTTCGTGCACCGTGCGCACATGGAGGACATATGATGCACTTCGTTTTGAAACGTAAGATTTTAATTTTTCTTATGTGTTATAAGCCATGCACAAATGGTGCCCTTCGGGCACCATTTACACACGGGGTGGAGAGAGTGTGGATAATTTTTTTTTTTATTAGTTTGTTTTTTAATGGTTTAGTTTATCTCATAACTTATATCTAAACACTTAAATGCGATTTTTTTTAAATTTGTTTAATAAAGTTTTTTTCCGGGTGCGCGCTGGGTGCACGCACTCGGCGATATTTTTTAACAAAATATAAATCTTTTTTTTTGCCCTACAAGGTCCTACTTTGACCCCCTTACAATGCCTACTGGGTCTATTTCTACCCACTCTGCCCCCTTTTCAAGTTCTCCCCCTTTGTTTATCACCCCCTCTTTATGCGATAGACAAAATGGCGGCCGCCGCTTCCTGATTTCCACCGATTCGAATGTTTACTAAGATCTAACAACCAATCAGAATTGCGCTCGCGGACGGCGAGGTGCGCGCACCCAGCGCGCACGGAGCGCGCTTAGATATATATATATTGATTTAAAGGCTATTTTCTCATAATCTACTGAACAGATTTACACCAAACCTACAAAAGGCACTTCCTTGACCTGGGGACTACCTCTCTGCCAAATTTCTAGTAATTCTGTTCAGCCGTTCGGGCTGTAGCCCTGTCTAAAGGTCCTATGGAAAAATGCATGGGAAAAACGCGTTTTGGGACCCCCCTTTTATCTCAGCCCCCGCTTGACGAATCCCCCCGAGACTTTCAGGGAAGGAGCGGAGCGTAGCGCCCCACCTATTTTGAGAAATTCGCGAGGATTCGTCGACCGGCGCCAAAGTTATTCCAAATAGAATGTTGCGGATTTCCTATGGAAAAGGGGTCCTAACTATAACTACCTACTGGCGACCGCCAGTAGGTAATATATATGTGTGTGTATATATATGTGTGTGTATATATATATGTGTGTATGTATATATGTACATATATATATATATATATATATATGTATATATATATATATATATATATATATATATATATATATATATATATATATATATATATATATATATATATATATCTCCACAGACATCCTCCTGACGGGCAACCTCTCTGGATGGTTTCCATAACACCACCTTAACCCCCAGGACCTCTTTTCTTGCTGTTTAGTGGTCCCTCCCTTCCATTTAATTTCATGAAATCTGGTGCCTTGCAAAAAATACTTCATTATAGCACACCGAAACACTCCTTAAATGTACATCTCTATATAAAAAACGATCTTGCTTGTAATGTCTCTGATTTGCCTTTGTTTATCTATTCTGCCATTGAGAGTTGAGTTCACTCTTTATGTTTATTGAAATACTGCCCCATCAACTGAGACTCCGGTAAGGATACTCAGTTAAAGATACCAATCGTTGTGATCAGGGCCGGCGCTGGGCATGGTCAGCGTGGGCAGCTGCCCAGGGCCCTGCGCCTGCTCGCAGCCGTGGGGCCTCGCACCTCTAAAAACATCAGAAGTTTTGAGGCCCAGGGGGCCCCCTGAGAGTTTATATTTTTTCTTTTATATGTCAATCTCCACTGCTGGCCTGTCTCTGTGGGCCTAATGGCTGCATCTGCATGTTGATGACAGCAATCAGACAGGAAATTTGAGTGCCCTTGCCTGTGAAGGGGACCTGCATGAATAAAAGACAGAATATCCTGCAGGGGCACAGCAAAGGATAGAGTGGTGATGGGGGCGCATCACAATGGAAACTGCTCACCAAGGACAAGTGGAAAGGGAGCAGAGAGGCGAATAAAAGGGGCAAGACAAATGGAATACAGTGGGGGGAGCTGATAGGTGTGAGTATGGCAGTGAGACAAGAGGCACATCCTGAGGGGCAGAATCAGCATGCAAAAGTGGATGGAGCAGGGTTTAAAGTTTGCTGGGTCACTCAAGTCTTAGACCTGGTAGTAAATTAAAATGGACATTGAAAAGGGGCCCTATATTCATGTCCTTAACTTTGCCTGCAAAAACATTGATCCAGTGTCTGCACAATGAATAAAAGTTCAGAAAAGCAGGCGATGAGACGGCCCGCTATCCCATTTTTGCCCTCAGCCTCAGAGGGAAAAAACTAATCTCAACTGCAGCAGTCCCACCTTCGCTACCTTTATTGCAACTTCAGTGAGACTCGTTATAGTTCTTTCACAGTCTCATCATGTCGGAACTGGAGCATTTTCAATATTATATACAAGGAAGCAGTAGATGCTGCTTATTCATCTTATGCAACTAATAACCACTGACAAAGGCAATAGGACTGGCTTGTTCTAGGTGTAATTTTACTTGTAATATTTATCTGGAGGCAATGACAGGTTTTTTCAACCCACTTAAAGCCCTGCTCTCAGGTCAGTATGTAGGCTGTTTACTGGCTAGTTGCTGACCTGCTTTATGGTCAGCTGAGCCGTTTTTACAGTTGATTTTTATGATATTAAAGCAAACATTACGTGCAGAAAACTCAAATCAGTGCAGTCTTCCATACCTTACAAAAAAGTATACAGCATGTCTTTACAAGTTTAAAACTGCCCTAGTTTGCAAACATGGGACACCTTTCTAGCTAACTAACTCCCTAATGGGGGCTCCTTTTATTTTGGTACAGAGGGCTATTTTCTCT
Organism: Triturus cristatus; assembly: GCF_964204655.1. Lineage (NCBI taxonomy): Eukaryota > Metazoa > Chordata > Amphibia > Caudata > Salamandridae > Triturus > Triturus cristatus. The sequence goes on along the minus strand of NC_140592.1, from coordinate 354,035,515 downwards.
CCCAGTCTGATGATGCATGCTGGGCAGGGCCGCGGAATTATGCGATTGTGCGGTGGTGGCCATTTCTGCATAATTATGCATTTGACGCATTTGCCACATAATCCATCAGCTGCTGCATAATCTATAGGTTTTAACAACAAAATTGCTTTCTATCTCAAACAGTTCAAAAGTTATTAAAAATGCAGCGACACGTCTTGCCGCATTGGGGAAGGCCCTTTGAAAAGCTTTAATAGTCAACTTTCTGTTTCCCACTACTAAATTTGGGTGTTAAATTGGTACTATTGGGGTGCAACCAGTGCCCAAACAGTGTTACCAAGTTTAAAAATGGCAAAAAAATGAAGTAATGCTATTTCAAAATGTGCCGGGTTATGCCGCATAATTTGCCTTTTCTTGCCACATAATTTACTCACCCTGCCACTTAATTTAACCCTCTCCTGACACATAATTCCAGTGGTCCTGCTGTTAGGGTAATCCATGGCAGTAATTTTGTTCCTGTTGATATTTCCTATGCTTTACTGAATCTTGCATTCCCCAAGAGTGCTAGCTATTTCCAGCATGTGTGTTTGTGTATTTTATTTCACAGCATATTACTCTTGGATGATGCACCCTTTGTACTGAGTCGCCTCCAGGTGTTTATAACAGGCTACAGTTGAGCACTTTGGAGTTGAGGCTGCAGGCAGTACAACTTTCACACTGTGCCTGTCTGTGGGTCAAAAAGGTGTTCAGATTACATGACCATTCAAAATATGGCCTCTCTGCAGAGCACAAAGAGCAATGGTCCTACTTTGCAGTTGTGATTCTATGCAAAGGTGTGTGAAGGAGCTACTTATTGGTCAAAACAACAATGTGAAAGTAAAATCATTTATTGTAGTTACTCATTTAGCTTAAACTGCTAACTACCATTGACAAAACCCAGTCGCGGCCGGCATGAGTCGGCCGCGGCGGTGTTTTGTCAACGGTTGTTAGCTGTTAACTGTGGGGAAATTTTAATTTAAAGGAAAAAACAATAACTGTTCCTGGCCGGCCCGAACCGATCTCGCGTCGTATCTGCTTAGGGGCCTCACATGTTCCTATTCTGCCAGGGGCCCCACATATCCTAGGACCGGCCATGATTGTGATTGTTAGTAACTAAACATGTAGACTTGGGTGACTGTACTGAAATAACCAGCTCATTTCTCACAGATAATCACAGATAGGGGTGAAAGATAAGAAAGAACCTTTGACCATATTCGGCCTGGTTAGTGAGGCACCAGGTGATCTAGAAGTGGCATGTCCTGTAACCCGTGCCGTGCTAAGTAAGTGTATTAAAATTGATGGGATTCTTGGGGCAATGACAAACACAAACATTTTGAGAATAGGGGTGTCTTTTAATACTGGGCTTTTAAAGAGCCTGTATACACAGGTCACTGAGTCCAGAGACTACATTGTGAACCTGGATATGTTATAAGATTCAGTACAAAACCTAGTTAAAGGTTGCTAAACACGTTCTCTGAAAGTTAATAGTTCACGTGAATTACTGGCCACCTGGCATGAACATGAAAACAGCCTCACTCCAGGAAGCTGAGCTCATATATCCATGCCCATAAAAATTATGGATTGCCTACTAACAGCAGCTCAGTGGAGTTGCTTGTTATATGGAAGTCGCTTTGCATAGCCAATAGGACTCACTTTTGGGACCTTATAAGTATTTAGTTATGCAACTGTTGCATGGCTAAACACTTATAAGGTCCCAAAGGCGAAACCTATTGGCTATGCCAATGCTTGTTTCCTGTTGTTTTGGAAGCAGGGTATATGATGACTTTGGGAACAACATGCTTAAATGAAATCAATGTTTTCTGACATATTCAGAAGTTTCTACAAATAGAACTAATAAAAATTTCAGATGATCTGATTCACACAAAACACCCCATCTTCTCTCTTCACCCAGCCCCCACTGCCCTTTTCCTACTGTTGCTCTCAATTTAACTAGTTTTTCACTCTCTAGATCCTCTCTCATGCTTCCTTTGTCGTGCTTCTTCGACCTACCCTCACTTTATTCACTATTTTACTCCTCTTCTTCTATATAATTCTTTTAATGTTCCCCATTTTGACTTTGCTCACATTTCCCTTTCCCACCTACCTTTTTTTCAGTTTCCTTCTGTTTTCATCCTCCTACATTCTCTCTCTCTGTCTCCTTCATTCCCTCCTAGTGCACCTCCGCCCCCTCATTCTTTCGATCCACTTGTTTCATGCTGCCCTAATAAGCCCCTTTAATCGTATTCTCTCTCATTTCTCCCATAGGCATTTGGGACTCGATCTTGTGCCACGGAAAGAGTTTGAGGTGGTTGATTCTGACCAGATAAGTGTTTCAGATCTGTACAAAATGGTAAGCAAACATACGGTAATGCCCTTGCTTTTGTAGCAAAACATGAATCACATAGGTTTATGGGAATAACAATAGATGATGTGTATGTAAATTTGATATTAATATTGATATTTATAAATATGATCAAATTGTATATATTTATATATTTATATATTGTATAGATTTGATTATTGCTTATATCCCCGTGAAGTCTCTTAAAAGTTACTGCTAGTCAAGCAATGCAAGTTAAAAAAGTTAACTGTATGTCTGTAGTGAGCGAAGGGGGTGTCTTCTACGATGATTGGAATGGAAATCTAATACATGGAATAAAAATGTGAAATTGTCAGGCAAAACACCTTGGGCCTTATTTAAAGTTTGACAGAGCAGGAGCACTTCTGGAAATTGGCGGTGCTCTGCTCTTCCACACTCAGGGACTTCCCATTCTATTTAGGGTTGGGAGAAGCACCAGGTTTACACATGTGGAGTCTTCACTGGCTTTACTAGTACAAACCACTGATTCTTTAGCCACCAGAGGGCTGCCTGGTCACATTGTCAGTCATCCAGTTCTGTTGGAGGCAGGCCACTCATCACTGATTTTTGAGAATGGCCCCCACAGGCCGGGATACAGCTCTCGGAGCATCAGGGTTGCAGAAAACAAACTTCTGTGTTAGGAGTTTGTTTCTCTAAACAAAGAAATTTGAGGAGGTTTCCACCCTGGAAACAAGCAGTGCCGTGAACGGAGTGACCATGACGGCGTCTTTCTTCACAACAGAGAGACGCCTGCCATGTAGGCAGGGATTCAGATCAGTGTTAATATTTTCCATACTCAGTGGGGGTCCCTGGATTCCAATATTGATTCAGTGGTGGGTCTATGGTTTCCAGTAATGATTAAGTGGGGGTCCACAGAAGTCAGAAGTTTAAGAACCACTGAACTAGAATATGTATTGGCAAGAGTGGGCAGGCCTTTGTGGTATGATCCTTTGATTTCCTTACTCAAAGGCATAATAAAGGTGGTCGAGTAAAATGCTGCGAGCCTTTTGGTCTGTTGCTTATCAAGACATAGCTAGGCATTGGTATAGTCATATGGCAATGTAGTTAAATACATGATAAAGCGATAAAGCGATTAGGGTGTCATTGGTTGAAAGACCGTAGGTGGGCTTGAATTGGAGAGATATAGCTATATGTGAACTAAGTATGGCATTCAAGGGAGCGTATGAGATCATTTGTAATGTGTGCATCGAGCAAAATATTCAAGTTTGATTATATTGAAAAAGTGGAGAAGGTTTGGAAGGATCATGAGTCTCACAACTTAATACCTCATCTTCTTTTTACGTTTAGTGGTATCTTCTATAAAAATGACAAACCTCTTGGTGTTGAAAATCAGGGCGGATATCCAGGGCCAGACTGGAAATCAGAATCAGCCATGTCAAAATTGTTCAAACCAGTCCCACACTGAATTGGATGGTGACTAGAATAGGGCCATGGGGGCGTGCATGGACAAGGCAGCCGCATTGCCTGCAACTCACTGGGAAAGTGCCAAATTGGCCATTCCAGCCCTGCAATAATCACAGCCGGCTACCTGGTCAGGAAGAAGCTTGACTAAGTTCAAATAGATGAGTTTTGACATTAGCAAGATGTTCCCCTGCTCATCAGGGGTTGCAGTAGACTGGCAGAAAATCATGTAATAATTATGTTACTTTCAGTCTGACTTGGTGATTTGTTTTCTCCTTTTGTCATACATTTGGAAACAAATACCTCTCTTTGTTGTCTTAAAGTAGCCGTTTGGGATTGCCCTTTATCAATGAACTCCCACCATGAACATTTATGTTCTATTAATCTGTGGGCAGCTTGATTCTCTATTGCGTTTCTTACAATGATCTATAGAGGATTTTTTCAAACGCTTTACTATTATCAAAATACATTACAATAAGGTATTTTAGGGACCTAAGTGATGGATATAGTTTTTAAGTTAATCTACATTAATGTTTTTTAGATTCTGTCTGATTCCCCTGGAAGCATACTATAATCCAATGAGCCTTTTCATTGGTATCCATTTTATGTAGAGTTCATCTACTAATCTTCTCTCTACAGCTTTCATTACGAGTGGCTTGGAATTAGATAGTGGTAATACCATATTCCTTACTAATGCCAGGAAGTTCGACAGCCTCATAAGGAATGACAAAAAACAAGAAGGACTCAACCTTTATTCCCCGATTCTTGCCTGAGATCCTACAACCTTAGCCTTTTTGCTGAAGATCAAGCCCTTCAGAAATGGCCTGAGAATTTTACTGGTAAAAAGTATGACTCCGCCGCAAACAGGAATACCGGATGTGATATCTGAATTTGACCAGGAACTGTTGTTACTGGCTGGATTAGGAATTCCTTGTATTTACAGGTTTCTTTCTCACTTTCATTTGCCATAATTCAAGGCAATAGCTGATTTTGGGTTTATCTGTAGGAGTCATCTGTAATTCTAGTTCACAGCGGATTTACAGGTCATTTACTACTGCCCTTGCTTATGTTTCAATAGTTTATGTTCTTCTATAAGCATAGCTAGAATCACTGAAACATATGGAACCCAATAGGGTAATTGCTCATGTCAACTAAAAACTTTATTTGTTCAAGTTCGAATCCCTTCTGTCAGTGAGTGCGAGATTTCTTGCTCTGCTTTTTTTGTGCACTGGATAATGATGGTGTGAATGTGACATTACAATGCATGCCACACAGACCTTTTTCACGCAGCCTTAACCACACAGATGCATTACCACACATGCGTTTACCACGCATGCCTTTCCCATGCATATTAAATGTATGTAAGGTAAGTTAACCCATATATATATTGTGTATATATATATATTCACTGAAAAAACCATAGTTTTCACACACGTTATAGTTAGGAATTAGCATTTAAAAAACCTTGCAAATTCACTTAAAAAACCATAGGTTTCACACATGTTATAGTTAGCTGTACATTTCACTCGTAAAAAACCAATGAAATTCCACGTTATAGTTAGATCAGGTAACTATAACTTGCGCGCCCACAATAAACTGCTGATGACGTCACATATTACATCACTCATGACATGGTCAGTCACATCACTCATCACATCAATGATGACATCTGAAATGACACATTGTGGATTGCGGTCGCGCAAGTTATAGTTACCTGATCTAACTATAACGTGGAATTTCATTGGTTTTTTACGAGTGAAATGTACAGCTAACTATAACATGTGTGTAACCTATGGTTTTTTAAGTGAATTTGCAAGGTTTTTTAAATGCTAATTCCTAACTATAACTTGTGTGAAACCTATGGTTTTTTCAGTGAATTTGTACGTTTTTTTAAATGCTAAGTTATGTAATTATTTTATTTATTTTTTTTCTGGTTTTTCACCGTGCGCACATCCTGCGCGCACGGTGCGCTTCGCGCGCCGTGCGCGCGCTGTGGGCACTCAGCCCACGTTGCGCAGTTCATACCGTGCGCGCCAGTAGATAATATATATATATATATATATATATATTGCAAAAGGATGACGACGCCGTGTGTGGTTTCCAAACGTTTATTCTTCTGCCGCTACCAAACGCGTTTCAACTGCCAAGCAGTCTTGCTCACTGGTACGAATCAAACAAACGCGGCCATATTTTTAAAGTGCAACACGTGCAAAACAATACTACATCTCCAAATGACATAAAAAACAGACTCGTAGTTTTTTTGTTTTTTTGTAAAAACGCTCGTATGTGGTGTTAACTTTAGGCATTGTTACTTAGTTTTTTAAACATTTTCCTTTTCAATTCATTCATTTGCAACATTGTTAATGTAGTTACTGATACTTTGGTTACTAATGTATATTATTTAACATTTTGTTAAAGCGTTTTTTGAATCTGGTTCAAGTGAACTTTATCAATACTATTGTGGAAACAAATGTATACCATTCAACTAAAAAAAGCATGTGTTAGACTCTTTTCAAGTTGCCACAAAATAAATCACATGTTGATCTTCTGAGTGTGCTTATTTAATACTAGCACATTGCTCGCATACATGTACATTCTATTCGTGTCTTTGTACCACTTCATAATACATTTTTCACGCTATACATATACCAATCTTGCCCCTGTGGGCCGATATCATGATTGTAACCATCACGCCCAAGTGGGCTTAGATCAACCTAAGATAGTTGCATAGCCCTAAACCATATCTAGCTAATATTTTGAGTCTGTTTAGTTTATATATTTCATTTCTAATTAAAAACATATTACCATTTGACAGCACTTGACTATTAACATCTACAAATGAGTATGTAGGTCTTCCTCCATATTCAGGCCTTCAGGTTGTTTACAATCAACCTGAAGGCCTGAATATGGAGGAAGACCTACATACTCATTTGTAGATGTTAATAGTCAAGTGCTGTCAAATGGTAATATGTTTTTAATTAGAAATGAAATATATAAACTAAACAGACTCAAAATATTAGCTAGATATGGTTTAGGGCTATGCAACTATCTTAGGTTGATCTAAGCCCACTTGGGCGTGATGGTTACAATCATGATATCGGCCCACAGGGGCAAGATTGGTATATGTATAGCGTGAAAAATGTATTATGAAGTGGTACAAAGACACGAATAGAATGTACATGTATGCGAGCAATGTGCTAGTATTAAATAAGCACACTCAGAAGATCAACATGTGATTTATTTTGTGGCAACTTGAAAAGAGTCTAACACATGCTTTTTTTAGTTGAATGGTATACATTTGTTTCCACAATAGTATTGATAAAGTTCACTTGAACCAGATTCAAAAAACGCTTTAACAAAATGTTAAATAATATACATTAGTAACCAAAGTATCAGTAACTACATTAACAATGTTGCAAATGAATGAATTGAAAAGGAAAATGTTTAAAAAACTAAGTAACAATGCCTAAAGTTAACACCACATACGAGCGTTTTTACAAAAAAACAAAAAAACTACGAGTCTGTTTTTTATGTCATTTGGAGATGTAGTATTGTTTTGCACGTGTTGCACTTTAAAAATATGGCCGCGTTTGTTTGATTCGTACCAGTGAGCAAGACTGCTTGGCAGTTGAAACGCGTTTGGTAGCGGCAGAAGAATAAACGTTTGGAAACCACACACGGCGTCGTCATCCTTTTGCAATATTTAATTGACTCGCCCCGAGGAGTCACAAGCGACGACGCAACTCTTGTTCAGGAGGGGCAGGAAATACTCGAGGAGCAGGCGAGAATATATATATATATATATATATATATATATATAGACCGCCAGTAGATAGTTATAGTTAGGACCGTGTTTCCATAGGAAATCCGCAACATTCTATTTGGAATAACTTTGGCGCCGGTTGACGAATCCTCGCAAAATTTTCAAAATAGGTGGGGCGCTCTGCTCCGCTCCTACCCTGAAAGTCTCGGGGGGATTCGTCAAGCGGGGGCTGAGAAAAAAGGGGAGGTCCCAAAACGTGTTTTCCCCATGCAATTTTCCATAGGGACCTTTAGTCCAAGGTACAGCCCGAACGGCTGAACAGAATTACTTGAAATTTGGCAGAGAGGTAGTCCTCAGCTCAGTGATGTGCCTTTTGCATATATGGAGTCAATCTGTTCAGTAGTTCCTGAGAAAATCAAAAGTAAAATCATATATATATGTGGGCAGAGCCTAACCACACATCTCATCCTGAGATCTGATTGGCTGTCAGCACTTCATCCAAGAAGTGTTGGCAGCCATCTTGGGACCAATATACATGATAGCACCTCATTAAAAAGCATTGCAGTTAATAGAAGGTTTTAAGACTTTAGTTACATTATAAATCATTTGTTGATGGTACCATACTCATTTTAGGAATTGTGGTATGTTCTAAGGTGATTTCACCATGTGAAAAAGCCTTCTGCTGGGATATCATGATTGAGAGAAAAATATTTTCTCATGCTTTTCCCACAGAGGTTTGGAAGGTGATCTATGAGCTAAACTGAGAGCTTATTTTCTGTAAAATCACATTATCTTTCTCAGTCATGTGAGAATGAAGGCTGACATTCTCAGTAAAACATGTACATCCAACAAGGGCAGAGACTGTCAGTTGATTCCTTTGTGTTCTACTGCAGCTTCCCAGAGTGTTCCAAAGAACAACTAGAGCGCTAACAGTCCTACTTATGATAAACGTATGGCACACCTGAAGCCATCTTGCTTGGATTAAAGTGGTAACTCTTAAAACATTTAATTTAAAAAGGAACAAAATGTGGGGGTTCATTTTTCCATAAAAAGTATGATTAGTGCTGCAGAAAGAAAAATTAGGGCACATTTTGAGTGACTTCTCAAATCCTCTTCTATTTCATTAAAAATTTCTGACATGCAGACTGAAACATGCACTTTCAATACCAGCAGCAGTTTTCCCTGGTTAGCAGTAGCTTTACTACAGTGATCTAATGAGCAAAAAGAGTGCTAACATTCTAAATTTATGGCAAATGTGTGACACATCTGAATGCCTTCTTGATGGAATCAAAGTAAAAAACTGAAAGTATTTCCTACTGAGGAGACTGCAGTAAATGAGTAAATTAGGAAACTTCATAACAAATAAGTCTCCCAAGATGGCCACCAGAGACAAAAGAGCCCAAATGTAGCCCAAATATCACCCAGATGTAGCCCAAGTATAGCCCAATGACAGAATGTCCCAGAGTGTTCTTAAAAACAACTAGAGCGCTTACTGTCTTCATTATGACAAAAGTATGGCACACCTGAAGCGATCTTGATTGGAATAAACTGGTAACACTTAAAACATTTAATTTAAAAAGGAACACAATGAGGGGGTTCATTTTGCCATAGAAATTATGATTAATGCTGAAGAAAGAAAATGAGGGCACATTTTGAGTGACTTCTCAAATCCTCTTCTATTTCATTAAAAAATTCTGACATGCAGACTGAAACATGCACTTTTAATACCAGGAGCAGACTTCCATGGTGAACAGTAGTTTTACTACAGTGATCTAATGAGCAACTAGAGTGCTAACATTCAGAATTTATGGCAAATGTGTGACATATCTGAATACCTTCATGATGGAATCAAAGTAAAAAAACTGAAAGCATTTCCTACTGAGGAGACTGCAGTACATGAGGAAATTAGGAAACTTCATAACAAATAAATCTCCCAAGATGGCCACCGGAGACAAAAACGAGCCCAAATGTAGCCCCAAATCACCCAGATGTAGCCCAAATATAGCCCAATGACAGAAGTGTGCAAAACACTTATTATTTTGTGTTTTTGCAGTGTTATATAGTGCAGACTTGTCAGGTATTGGAGTGCTTAACATGAGCATTGGTTACATCACACAAGAACAAATTCATTTTGGTTGTAGACATGGGGAGAGTAAGTGATTTGACCAGAATCACAGAATGTCGAGCTGAAGCAGAAACTCCAACCTGGTTCCCCAGTTGCAAAGTCTGCAGTTCTGGAAGTAACACCACATCCTCTCCCCTAAGTGCAACACTTAATCAAGTGGTCAACTGGATAAAAAAACATAAAGATAACAAATAATTTAAAAGTGCTTTGTCGATATTTGAAAACTCAGAAAATATGTCCTTATTTTAGTCTTTTAGAGCACTAACCATAATTTTGAGGCCAATAAGACCCTCTCATATATGTAATTTCTAAAGGAAATGCTCTAGGTATTACAGTTTTGATTACATCAAGATGACGTCAGGCGTTCCACACTTTTGTAATAAATATAGAATGTTAGCAATCTAGTTTTTCATTAGGATACTGTTGAGAGGCAGAGGCCAGGGGCACGGACTCTGAAAATTGAAGGCAGGTAGTAGGGTGCTAAGGCAACAATTTAACCACACTGAGCAGGCAGGAAGGGCGGTGGCAGCACAACAGACTATGGAGGGCAGTGGAAAGGGGGGCAGGGGCAACAAACCAACAATACAGGACTTGCAAGAGAGGCTGTGGCAATGTAATAGACCATTGTGGGCAGAAGGAAGAGGGAATGGTAGTACAACCATACATGCCAACAGACCCGATTCAGCCAGGAAACGTCCAATGTTTTTAAGCTCAAATGGGCTTTATTTGATCTGTCTCCTGTCTACAATCTCCTCTTTTTCAATGTAACTCAAAGGGGAAAATCAATACCCCAGTTTTTTTTCAAAATCTCCCTCTTACCAAGTTCAAAATGTTCGCAAGTATGGTACATTGGATCATGGAAGGAAATGGGGTAGGGACATGGACTTGGATAACAGAGGACAGGAGGGACATGGAGAGGTGCACCAAACTGACCCTGCAGGGCAGGCATCAGGGTTTGCAGCAGCACAATACACCACACAGGGCATGCGGGACGGGAGTGCAGCACAACAATCCATAGAAAGCAAGAGGGAGGGGACAGGACCATGCACATGGACAACAGAGAACAGAGGGGCAAGAGGCAATGGTAGCTAGCTGACCATAATGGACAGACAGGAGAGAAAGCTGCAGCATAACAGACCATAAAGGGCAGGAGGGACGGATCAGGGGCATTACAATGGAACAGACAAGCCAGGAGGGAGGGAGTAGGGGTCTGCACATGTAAACAGAGGGCTGGGGGCAAGGGGGTACGGCAGGAGCAGCAAGATAGCCATGGAGGTCAGGCAGGATGGGCACTAGAAGCAAGACACACCATGAAGAGCAACAGTGAGACTGTGATGGCATACACACAGACCATGGAGGGAAGGTGGGAGGGGGTCAGGGGCAGCTAACTGACCACACAGGGAAGGTGGGAGGGGCCATGGCAGCACAGAAGACCATGCATGGCAAGTGGGAGGGTTAGTGGCAGCACAATGGCTATGATGGGCAAGAAGGAGGGTGCAGGGGCATGCACAAAGGACGATGGAGGATAGAAGGGAGGGTCAGGACCTGTGCACAGACAAGAAAGTTCAGGGGAAGGGGCCTCACAACAGACCGCACGGGGCAGGCAGGAGGAGCAGTTGCAGCACAACAGACCAGGGATGGCATAAGGGTGTGGCAGTACAATGGACCATGTAGGACAGGAGGAAGAGGATAGGGGCATGGCATGTGGACAGGCAGGGTGGAGGTGGCAGGGACAGGTTACAGTCATCTGACAATGCTAGGTAGGTGGGAGGGGAGTGGCAGCTCAACAGAACACTCAGAGTAGATAGGAGTGGCAGGTCCATGGAACATGGTGGGCAAAAAGGATGGAGCAGGGACATGCACAAAGACATCGGAGGGCAGGGGGAAGGAGAATAGGGGCAGCAAGCTAAGCACAGAGTTTAAGCAGGAGGTCAATGATGGGGCATAGAATTGGGCAATGGAGGGCAGGAGGAGTGGACTGGTACATCATACTAAATTGAGGGCAGTGGCAGCACATCAGACCATGCATGGCAGGAGGGAGGAGGCTAGTCCATGGATTCACACAACAGAGGATAGGGAGGAGGGGCAGCAAGCTAAATGTTCAGAGAAGGCGGGTATTAGGAACTTTATTGTTTTTAAAACGTGTGTCTGTGTGAACTACTTAAAATATGAACAAGTATGCAGCATAATCTCACTTTTATTCAGGAAGAAGAGGACGTTTGTGACTGTGACTCCGGGCTCACTTGGCAGAAGCACCCCCTGACCCTCCACCCCCTATCGCAAAATGTAATGCCCGTGAAAAGGGTAGGTGAACACAGTGTTATATAGAACATAGTCCTGAGAGCACGATTGAAAATGAAAACTAGATAAAGTGTATGGTATAAACTATGCACCAAAAAGTGTGATATAAGATGAACCGGGCGTGAAATATAATATGCAATACATTGTGCGCAATGACAGATTCATTGGAGAGCGCGAGATAGCACAGGCACTAGCGCGTGCTATGCGATATGCGCCTTGGAGTGTAATATGCATAGGGCAGTGTTGTGTAACCTAACTAGTCTCTAAAGTTGTAATATAAAATATGTGCTGGGGAGTGTAACGTTGCATATGCACTGTGACAAAGATATGGATCCCAGATATTAATATGTATGGCATAGCACTGTGCGTTATAACATAGGCATCGAGGAAGGCACGTTAGATGGGGCAATATAACCCGTGCGAAGACAAGTGTGGCATGACATATTCACGGGGTGGTGTTACAGTGCACATGGGCTAGAGAGTGTCATAGCATATGCACTAGCTAGTGGAATACAACACAGAGGTGTGTGGCACTCAGCAGGCAATGGTGGGTGTAACACAGCATTGGGCTCTGCCAGGAGCGCGCTGTGACTCTCAAGTGATGTTCGTCCCCTTTCCAGAGAGTAAAATAAAAAGTATTACACATCCGGCAGTGGATGTGTGTTTTATTAACCGTGAGGGGGGTTTCTTGCATAGTTTTGATCGAATTTTTGTCGAATCCCCTTTGAATGGCTTGGTGTGCATGTGTATTAAATGTGCCCGTCAATAGCTACCCATGTTTGTATAAATAAACGACAAGGGTGTCTACCGGGATTAGGCACGGTAGGGCATCAGACATGTCAGAGCTTCACTAGTGGTGTAAATACATTCCACGTGGATTCATTGTATGCATAGTCGCCTTTTAATGAATATCACGCAAATCGTCATGGTGATAGGTACGTACGGTTTGTCCAGCATGTCCTAGGTGTGTCTATAAATATATATTTTTTAAAAATAATAAAAAACAGTGGCCGGCCCTGGGGATTGGGGTCAAAAAAATATAATTAGGAGACAGGCCCTGGGGGATGGGGTCATCAGGGCCAATAAATTAGAATAAGAAGGGGAACCACACAGCCCCCTTCTTAAAAAATTAAAATAAATAAAAGACTGGCATCGCGTCGGAGGCCACGCCCCCTCCTTGCAGCACTCTGCAAACGTGCCCCCTGGCGAGTTATAAGTTGGGGAATTAATTCCTCTTCAATACTGAGGGTCCCTGAGGGCCAACTAGCCCAACAGGCATCTCCAGTATGCGCCAGGGAGCTGCGCTGCAGACAGGTGTTCTGAGGCCAAGCCCCTTTTTACACCTCTCTGCAACGCAGCTCTGTGGCACTTACTGGAGGTACCTAGTGGTCTAGTTTGACCCTAGGGACCCTTAGGATTCAAGGGGACTTAATCTCTCAACTTAGAACAGCCACAGGGCGCGTTTACACAGTGGTGAAGGGAGGGGACGGGTCCTGAGGTGACGTGTGCAAACACGCACTATGGCACGTTTTAAATTCGGGATATAATTTCCCTTCAATACTGAGGGCCCCTGGGGGCTAACTAGCCCACCAAGTGCTTCCAGTAAGCGCTACTGAACTGCATTGCAGAGAGGTGGTCCAGGCCGTGCCACTTTTTACACCTCTCTGCAACGCAGTTCTGTGGCACTTACTGGAGGTACCTAGTGGGCTAGTTGGACCCTAGGGACCCTCAGGATTCAAATGAACTTAATCTCCCAACTAAAAACGGACACAGGGCGTGTTTACACAGTGGTGAAGGGAGGGGACGGGGCCTGAGTTAACGTGTGCAAAAACGCCCTGTGGCCTGTTTTAAGAGGTAGTTTTAATCCCCCTGCCCTATTATATACTAGGGGCTTACAGAGGAGGTCATGCTAATCACAGGGGGACCCCAACGCATAATGTTTCCTAGTGTATGTAGGTGTTTTCACTGTATTCTAAGTGTCTTTTAACATAGCACTGGCTCTAGGACTGGTTAGTCAGACTCAGTTACCACCAGTATCTGTCTGAAAAAGTTGAGGGTACAGGATGATTTTGCAACAAGGCTTCTTTCTGCTCTTCTTTTTGTTCTTTCTGCACGTTATCCTTCTTCCTGCACTTTTCTTCGTCTTTGAGGACTTCTGTTGCTTCTTTCTGCACTCCTTTTTTTTCTTTCTGTGCATTTTTTCTTCTTTCTTCACATGTCCTATCTCTGTAGGCATAGTTAGAAATTAGCATTTAAAAAACCTTTGAAATTCACAGAAAAAACCATAGGTTTCAGGCACGTTATGGTTAGGAATTAGCATTTAAAAAACCTCAGAAATTCACTGAAAAAACCATAGGTGTCAGGGGTGTTATAGTTAGCTGGACTTTTCACTTGTACAAAACCATTGAAATTCCCCCGTTATAGTTAGTTCAGCTAACTATAACTTGCGCGCCCGCAATGCACTGCTGATGACGTCACATATTACATCACTCATGACATGGTCAGTGACATCACTCATGACATCACTGATGACATCACTGATGACATCATCCTTGTGATAGAGTGGCAGACCTCCTCTCACCCTAATATAACCTTTGATACACACATTCAAAAATAGAGACTAAAATTTTCAAAACAATGGACATACCAATACCAGTTACAACAACCTCTTCAGTAATTCTAAGATCCACATACACATCCACTCATTCACCAACAGTCCTATACAGTCACTCATACATGTACTCACATATCATATGTACTCATACACCTATACATCCTGTTACACAATGCCACTCATCCATAGAGTTACTCACACACATAGTCACTCATGCTAATAAAGAATCAAACATACATTTACTTGCATATACAGTTATACACACACCACCATACTTACTTCTACGGAAACTAACACATACTTAGTCTTTTAAACAATCACTTATAGAAACACATACTTATTCATACAGGAACTCTTTCAATCTCTCACTCTCACATATACTCACTTATATACACCAATAGTCACATATACTAGTTTAAAACATATGTAGTTACTCATAAAGACACTATTGAGACAGTCATTCACTCACTAACATACCCATACACACACTCATCCACCCATACAGTCCTGCACACATGCTGTCTTCAACACATACAAACAGTGAGTCACTCATTCATGCACCTATGCACTACGTAATACCCCCACCGAACCATGCAGACACTCAGACTGATACTCAAAAAAACAACTAATAACCTATATAGACACCCATGTAGCTACTCACCAACCCATGCAGCCACTTATACATAAAGTGAGAGACTGATACAGATATTTACATATTTAAACATGACTCACTAAGCCATGTATTCGCTATGATACACTTAATCAGTCAGTTACACAATCAATTTTTCATAAAACAAATCATCCATTTAGACACTTATATACCCATTTATTCTTCCATCGACCTTGAGATATACATATATAAAACATATTTAATTTTCAGAAAAACACACATTCACTGGATGATGTCATCAGTGATGTCATCAGTGATGTCATGAGTGATGTCACTGACCATGTCATGAGTGATGTAATATGTGACGTCATCAGCAGTGCATTGCGGGCGCACGAGTTATAGTTAGCTGAACTAACTATAACGGGGGAATTTCAATGGTTTTGTACAAGTGAAAAGTCCAGCTAACTATAACACCCCTGACACCTATGGTTTTTTCAGTGTATATATATATATATTTATATATATATATATATATATATATATATATATATATATATATATATATATATATATATATGAAATCCAGTAACCCCCTCACAATAGAAAGGGTCCGGCACAACAAGGGTGATTCACTCGTGGTTTTAATTCTCACCAGGATCAAACAGCAAAGTCCATGGGGCTGTGAAACATAAAGGCAGATGCCTCCCATTGAGGAGATGACTCAGCCCCATCACACTTTTAAGGTTACACTGCCACTAATTCCACTGGACGCAATGCTTTGGACTGCTGCAGTGCGGTACGCCACCACCGGGAGGAAGGCCAATTAAGTAATTAGCTTTTCGGTGCTCAGTGGTGTCCCAACTTCATGTCAGCTCTCTGGCAGCACACCTTCCACGCCAGCCGTTCCAAGATGAAAGGATACGTGGTGAGTCCCCTCGTGAACCTCTCCACAGTGAATACTGCTTCCTCCCTTCCCTTTGCAGGAAAATAGTCACTCCGCGGTCATTGACTGCTGGGGGGGCTCCGCGTAGTACTTCATACTCCACTGCAAAGGTTGCCATCGAACGCGGTGCACCTGAACGGAAGGGCGTGCCGTTAACAGTGATAGCGTACTGTTCAAACATTAAATCCAGTAGCCCCCTCACAATAGAAAGGGTCCGACACAGCAACGGTGATTCACTTGTAGTTTTAATTCTCACCAGGATCAAACAGGAAAGTCTCTCTCTCTTTATATATATATATATATTACATACTGGCGGTCGCCAGTAGGTAGTTACAGTTAGGACCTAATTTCTATTCAAGTAGCATTTTTTCTTTTGCCAATATCTTTGATGCCGTTTGATAAATATTCGCAAAATTCTCAAAACTGGTGGCCTGCTCCGGTCAGCTCCTGTCTTGAAAGTTTCAGGGTGATTCATCAAGCGGGGGCCGAGAAAAGAGGGGGGTCCCAAAATGCATTTCCCCATGTTAATTTGTATAGGAAACTTTAGACAAAGCTACAGCCCGAACTGCTGAATGGAATTACACCAAATGTGGCAAAGAGGTAGGTCTTGGTTCAGAAAGAGAAAAATGGTGTAAATCCGTTCAGTAGTTCCTGAGAAATTAGAAAAAGAAACATATCGATATCTGAGCACCGAGGAGGAGTCGCGACTCCTCCTGGGCACGAGTTTCACTCTGATTGGCTGCCAACACTCTAAACCAGAATGTTTTGGCAGCCATCTTGTGACTCCGTCGGTAACCGAGTCACAAGAAAAGAGTAAAAAAAAAGGTAAAAAACAAGAAATGGGGGCAAGGTAGAAAGACCCTGACCCCGGAACCCCCTCAGCAGGCTGAGGGGGTTCCACAGGGACCCCCGGGCCAAAAAAAGCATTTTTTCAAAAAAGAATCAGCAGAGTTTGCGCTGGGTTCGCGAATCCTGCCGAAAACAAAAAAAAATGAAGTGCGGGGCTCTCACGCTTCCTTACTAAAAAAAGCCCCGGGTAGGCCAGGTCCAGGGGGCAATATAAAATTAGGTTGTGGGGGCCTGCAGGGGCCCCCACAGCCCCGGGGACCGCCACTTCCCCTGGGCTTATTAATTTGAATGCGGGGGCACACGGCCACCCCGCAACCCTGGGGACCGCAACCTCCCCAGGGCTTCCTTATTAAATGCGTGGTGGGTTCCCAACCCCCCCACACTGCCCCAGGGACGCCACCTCCCCAGGGCATTTATGTAAATGTGAGGGGGCCTCACGGGTCCTCCCGAGCCCTGGTGACCACCACCTCCTAAATAATAATTAGTGTGGGTGGAGCTCAAGCCCCCCCACACTGCCTCAGGGACCACCACCTCCCTGGGGCACTTAATATTCAAATTCGTCCGTTGCGGACCCCCGACCCCGGGGACCACCACCTCCCGCCCTGTCATGGCAAACTCTGCTTTGCTTCCTTGAAGCGAGAGTAGGAAAACCTGCCCTCGCTTCAACGAAGCAAAGCAGGATTGCTTTTGAGCCAGGGGAGCTGCATGTCAGCAGCTCCCCTTGCTCAAAAGCAATGCCGGCTCTCGCAGGAGGCAGGCAGCCGGCGGGACCATGGGGGCATTGGAGCTCCTCCCACGTCCCCAAAAGAGAGGGTAGGCCCTGGGGGATGGGGTCCCCGGGGCCAGAAGTGGCCCAGTGGGGGGGCCACGCGGCCCCCCTCCCCAATATTTTTTTGGGTTTTTTTAAACAGAAAGGCTGGCCCCGGGGGATTGAGTCCCCAGGGCCACAATTGGCCTGAGGAGGGGGGCCACGTGGCCCCTTCCAAAAAATAAAATAAAAAATAAATAAAAAGGATACCAGGCCCCGGGGGATGGGGTCCCCGGGGCCAATAATGGCCTCAGGAAGGGGGCCACGCAGCCCCCCTCCTTAAAAAAAAAGAATTAAACATGTGGCCATGCCCCAGGGGATGGGGTCCCTTGGGCCAAAATTGGCCTCGGGAGGGGGCCACGCGACCCCCTTCCCGTTTTTTCTATTTTTTTTATTAAAACGGGTAAGGCCCTGGGGGATGGGGTCCCCAAATATTGTAAAAGAGGAGGGGCCACACGGACCCCCTTCTAAAAAAAACCCAAAAACGCTGGCATCTCGCCGAAGGCCCTGTCCCCTCCCTGCAGCACTCTGCAAATGCGCCCCCTGGCGCGTTCTAAGTTGGGGTAATAAGTCCCCTTCATTCCTGAGGGTCCCTGAGGCCAACTAGCCCACCAGGTACCTCCAGTATGCGCCACAGAGCTGCATTGCAGAGAGGTGGTCCAAGGTCACGTCCCTTTTTACACCACTCTGCAAACGTGCCTCTTGGTGCACTGATGGTGGGGCGATGAAGTCTTCTTGTGTCCTGAGGACCTCAGGACACAAGTGGACCTCATCGCCCCACCAGCAGTGCGTCAGGAGCTGCGTTTGCAGAGTGGTGTAGAAAGGGGGCGTGGCCTCCGACCACCTCTCTGCAACGCATCTCTGTGGCGCATACTGAAGGTACCTGGTGAGATAAATTGGCCCCCAGGGACCCTTAGGAATGAAGGGGACTTAATACCCCAACTTATAATGCGCCAGGAGGAGCGTTTGTGGAGTGGTGGGGAAAGGGGGCATGGCCTTTGTCCACCTCTCAGCAATCCCACTGTGTGGGGCTTACTGGAGGTAAGACATAGTCTAGTTGGCCCCTAAAGGACCCCCAGCAGCGTAGGGGACTCAACCCCCATCCAAGTGCGCGCCAGGGAGAGGGTTTGCAGAGTGGTGGCCAAAGGGGGCATGGCCTGCTATGAGAACTTAGCAATCCTGCTGTGTGGGACTTACTGGAGCTAATAGGAGGGGTAGTTGGCCCCCAAGTTTGTCGTTGGGGGCCAACTACCCCTCTTGTTACGTGCAGTAAGTCCCACACAGTGGGATTGCTAAGATGTCTAAGTAGGACATACCCCCCCTTTCTCCAACACTCGGCAAACGTGCCTCCTGGCAGACTACGGGATGGGGGATGAAGTCCAATTAATTCTGGAGGGACTTTGGGGTCCTGTTGGTACCGCCTCTAAGTTCTATGCAGCGGAATTCATGAGCCCTGGTCGGAGGCCCGGCACCCTTTCACCACCACTCTGCAAATGTGACTACTACTTAAAGAAGCCTCTTTCTGCACCTCTGGCTTAGAGGTAGTTTTAATCCTCATGCCCTACTATGTACTTAGGCCTTACAGAGGAGGTCATGCCAATCACAGGGGTACCCCAATGCATAGTGGTCCCTAGTGTATGTAGGTGTTTTCACTGTATTCTAAGTATCTTTTAGCATAGCACTGGCTTTTGGCCTGATTAGTCAGGGTCAGTTACCACCAGTACCCATCAGCAAATAGTTGGGGGCTCCGGATGACTTTGCAACAAGGCCTCTTTCTGTTCCCCTGTTGGTTCTTTGTGCACATCTCTTGCTTATTTCTGCACCTTTCTTCATCTTTCTGGACTTCTGTTGCCTCTTTCTGCATTTCTGTTGCTTCTTTCTGCGCCTTTCTTCCTCTTTCTGCACATGTCCTACCTCTGTAGGCATAGTTAGAAATTAGCATTTAAAAAACCTTTGAAATTCACTGAAAAAACACAGGTTTCAGGGACGTTATAGTTAGAAATTAGCATTTAAAAAACCTTTGAAATTCACTGAAAAAAACATAGGTTTCAGGGATGTTATAGTTAGAAATTAGCATTTGAAAAACCTTTGAAATTCACTGAAAAACCCATAGGTTTCAGGGACGTTATAGTTAGAAATTAGCATTTAAAAAACCTTTGAAATTCGCTGAAAAAAACAGGTTTCAGGGCTGTTATAGTTAGAAATTAGCATTTGAAAAACCTTTGAAATTCACTGTAAAACCACAGGTTTCAGGGACTTTATAGTTAGAAATTAGCATTTGAAAAACCTTTGAAATTCCCTGAAAAACCCATAGGTTTGAGGGACGTTATAGTAGAAATTAGCATTTAAAAAACCTTTGAAATTCACTGAAAAAATCACAGGTTTCAGGGACGTTATAGCTAGAAATTGGCATTTAAAAAACACTAGAAATTCACTAAAAAGAACACAGGTTTCAGGGACGTTATATTAGTTGGAAATTTCACTCGTACAAAACCAGTGAAATTCGGCCGTTATAGTTAGTTCAGCTAACTATAACTCGCGCCCTCGCAATGCACTGCTGATGACGTCACATATTACATCACTCATGACATGGTCAGTGACATCACTGATGACATCACTGATGACATCTCAAATGACATCATTGATGACATCACTGATGACATCATCCATGTGATAATTTGATGCATCTTCTCACACCCTAATATAACCTTTGATACACCCATTCTAAATTACAGACTGCCATTCTCAAAACCATAGACACTCCAACACCAATAACTACATACCTACTCACTGATTCTTAGGTCTACACACCCATCCACTCACTCACCCATACAATCACTCATCATCAAAATATCTTTATTCGGATATTGAAACATCCAAGAAAAGAACAATGTATATACACATTTCATAATACAATAATGTGAACAAATAATCTTAACATAATTAAAATAAGTCATTTCTGCAGGGTCTGTCCGGGGCCTTAATAATAGGATTACACGAGAAAAAAGGCTGCGAATTCATAGAGTTTTAAAGTGCAGGGTGCTAACATCTATAAAGTACGAGATACCAACACAGAAAAATTATTTAAAATGCATGATCATAGCCAGTTTAAAACAATACTTTAAAAATAAGCTATAACATATTAAAACGTCATAAAACATCCCAAATACACTGTACCATACAATTCATAATTTACATACATCCTCGGTAATGTCTACTGTTGTGTGCAGAATGTAAACAAAGTTTAAAAGGGAACTTTTAATCATAGAACCCAACCCTCTGTGTCCAACAAGCAAAGTTGCTTACGCCTCACGTCTAGACTTCCTTAATTTTGCAGCTAATCTTAAAAAGTTCACAGTGCAAAAGAAGGTAAGGGGTTCCGAGGAGAGTTTCAGGTATAGGAGTGCTACCCTAACTTGGCTAAATGTATTCACTCTTAGGATGGTTTTTAAGAAAACTGCCCGCGGGTATTCGTATAATGGACAAAAGAATACAAAATGGAGGGTATCCTGCGGAGATCCCAGATCGCAGCCGCATGGACCCTTTCATCCAGTATCTCTTGTGAACCCTGCGGGGACAGCTAAGATGTGATGTAAAAGATCCAGTCTGAATCCGGTCATTAAAAATCTATCATTTTTATTATATATCTGCGCCAGGTAAGGTTCTAAACCTGCAACAGATTTCGTTAATATGTGTGATCGCACTGACCCTTTCAATATTTCACTGTCTTCCCGGGCGCAGGCTAGACGCCTGAGGTATTCTGCTTTTATAACTACTTTTAACTGGGGCGTCAGGGACGTGGGCTCATCAAAACAACTAGCAAAGCCCAGCCACTTCAGCGTGTCCTTCACATATTTGAGCCACGGTATCCTATGTCCTTTGTCCCTATTTATACAATCTTTGATTATTTTTCTACTTAGACTAGCCTCAGGGTTGGTCCAAATTTTAATCCAACACATTATTGGTTTAATGCTTAGTCTATCAGTAATGTAAGGGAGCCCTAGCTCCTCGTGAACAATGTGGGCCGGAATACTTTGAGGGACTTGCAGAATCCTTCTAAGAAACTTATTTTCCTCCAATTGTATCATGGAAGTGTTTCTGAATCCCCAAACCTCACATACAATCACTCATACTTTCGGTAAATCATCAGTACAGGACTACAATATGCTCTCATACACCTATATAGACACTCACACACTGCCACTCATCCATAGAGTTACTCGCACACCTAGTCAGTCATGCAAAGAATTAATTACACTCCCATTTACTCACCTATACAGTTATACACACACCACCTCACTTACTCATACAGATTCTAACACATACTTACGCTCTTTTACAATCACTGATACAAGCACACACTCATCCATACAGCCACTCTCACTATCACTCACTCTCGCATATAATCATTTATATATTCCCACACTCACATATACTGTCTTTCACATATGTAGTTACTCACACATGTACCACTGAGACATCCATTCACTCACCAACACACCCATACACACACTCACCCACCCATACAGTCCATCACAGATGCACCCAGTTAATCACCCACTCACATACCTATGCGCAGAGTCACACACCCCCACCCACACAAACACTCACGCACCCATACAGATACTCAGACAACCAATCAATAACCCATATAGACACTCATGTAGCTATTCACCAACCCATGCAGCCGCTTACACACCAACAGACAGACTGATACAGACATTCACACAGTTTAGTCACTAACCCTTGCATTCAGTAAGATACGTTTAATCACTCACTAATAGAGTCAGTCATGCACCTAGTAAATCATCCATTCAGACACTCATACACCCACTCACTCTTCAATACACCATGACCTATATATATTAAACATATTTAAACTTTACAGAAACACACAGTCACTGGATGATGTCATCAGTGATGTCATCAGTGATGTCACTGACCATATCATGAGTGATGTAATACGTGACGTCATCAGCAGTGCATTGCGGGGGTGTGAGTTATAGTTAGCTGAACTAACTATAACGGACACATTTCACTGGTTTTGTATGAGTGAAATGTCCAACAAACTATATGGTCCCTGAAACCTGTGTTTTTTAGTGAATCTCTAAGGTTTTTCAAATTCTAATTTCTAACCATAACGTCCCTGAAACCTGTGTTTTTTGTGTGAAAATATATATATATATTTTTTCAAATGTATTTTTATTTTTATTTTTTGGGTAGAGAAACCCGCCAAGCCCCCCTTATATTTAATTTACTCCTAATCTCCCTTCACCAGTACCCCTTTAACCCTAAAATTACTCATATCTCCCTTAGCTCAACCACCCCTAAACCCTGAAATTAACATTTCTTTTCTTTACCACTACCTACTCCTAAACCTTAAATATACTGCTACCTCCCTTTACTACTACCCAACCCTAAACCCTGAATTTACCTTTAACCTCCCTTTCCCAGTGCCCACTCCTAAACCCTAAAAATACCATTATCTCTCTTTACTACTCACCCATAAACCCTAAATTTACCTTTACCTCCATTTACCACTGTCCACCCTATGACCCTAAAGTTAGCATTACCTCACTTTACTACTGCCCCTTCTTAAACCCTAAAATGTCCCTTATCTCCCTCTATTACCCACACTT
The DNA here is from genome assembly GCF_964204655.1 of Triturus cristatus. Taxonomy (NCBI): domain Eukaryota; kingdom Metazoa; phylum Chordata; class Amphibia; order Caudata; family Salamandridae; genus Triturus; species Triturus cristatus. Next base: position 354,012,067 of record NC_140592.1, on the reverse strand, counting down.
AAACACTTTGGGGCCGATTACGATGGTGGTGTGACCGCCACTTACAGCCTGTCGGGGGCAGTCTCTCCGCCATCGTAGACAGGTTCACCGCCCACCATATTGCAATGGCGGGTGGTGTGATGGCGGTCGGAAACACTGACTGCTATGCATCCGACAGGTTCCTTGAGCCCGCCGGTGCGGCGTAGGGCCTCGTATTCCCTACGATGGTGGTGATGCCTACCAGGCACCGCCGTAGGGATTATGATGTCCCTTTCCGCCTGCCTGTTCATGGCGGTTAACCTACCATGAATAGGCAGGTGGAAAGGGACATTGGGGGCCCGTAGCGGGCCCCCCTTCCTTCCTGAGCCTAAGCTGTGAGCACTGGGGGGCACACATGGTGCCTTCCTACGTATCCCTGCACCATGTGGCAGGCACTGCATGGTGCCTGCCACGTAGTACAGGGATGTGTAAAGTGTCCCTATTTTGCTTTGTGGAGGGTGCTGCAGCCAGCAGTACCCGCGGCAATGCAAAATATAGGCATTGCAAGCCCCGTGGTGGTTGTTGCATCGTAATGCCTACTACGGGACCACCGACAGCCTGTTGGGCGGTCCCATCTGCGATAGGGAGGCGGGCGGACGTAAGTCTGCTCGCCATCTTAATTAGCCCTTTTGTTTAAAAAAAGAACATAATAAATATGCTATTTTTTAAAAAAAGCTTACCTGTGTGGTACTTACCTTTCTAGCAAAGACTTTGTTGTAAAGGCTGTCTCCCTGATAGTGCCCAAGTTCCAAATGGACAGAAGCAATCTTGGCATTGAGGCAAATTCTTAGCCACCCCAGATGCTACATGTCTGCTTTCTTGTTTATGAAGGCCACCTCGAGTACTTCTGTACCCATAAAATAACAGGAATTAAAGAATGTCACCTCTTGTGCAGCATTTTGTATTTCAACAGTGCTGCTCCCTGCCCCAGGTTAAATATTTTAACAATCAAATTCCTAATAAGCAATTAAATGAAACAATTCCCTTGGAAGTATCACACACTCACATTCACCCTTGGCCCAGATACAAACAGCAACAGCTGTGCCAATAAAAACGGATATATATGCTTATAATAATATTCTAGTACACTATCTTACGTTATCTACATGTTATATTCTATGTCATTTATTTTCTTATGTAATATTGCACACTTAAAAATAATATAGTATGTCGTATGATAGCTAATGTATTAGGTAATATGTATAAGCATACATAATGCAACATAAGTACAATTAGAATTCTAATAGTTAGAAATGTTTGTTTTCCATTACAGCTTTGCTTACAAATAATTCAGTGTGTTGATCAAATTGTTTAGCTTTCAGCGTGAAGTGAGAATTACATTAAATAAATTAATTGTAAAACATAACGTGTTTTTTCTAAGCACGTATAAATACACATTAAAAATAAGCCTCAAATCATTGACACGCATAAAAACCAAAAACGAGAATTCAGTTTTATATTTGAAATGCACTTTGGTGTGGCGTCTGAATTCAACCTATTTTAAAGCATTATACAGTAAATGTAAGTGCCATTCCTATGGAACAGCCTTTCTCTATGGTTGCATGGGCAGTACTAACAAAAGGCCCGATTTGCAAAGGTAAACTTACACATTTGTGTAAGCTTACGACTTTTTCCTATTCACAAAGATATTTTACAAGTAGTATCTTTACCACTACTTAGTCTCCACACTCTTGGCGGAGACTCCTCACATAAAAAGAATAGACAGTCCTATCTTTTGCTAGCTTGAATTTATTTGTTCAGCAAATTGAAATTAATTCCAAAGTGGCCACGATTTGTGCACAAGAAAGCACGGTGGCCATTTTATAATGGTTTGTCTTTTGTGTTTAGAAAAATTATTCCAAGATGGGCGTCTTGCTTGCTCAAGCATTTGCTGTCCCCATTCTGTGATTTTTTTTTGTGTATGCCTAATGTACCATTATTGGGTAGTAGACTGCCATCTTGGAATAGCAAATTTAAAAAGTATGTCTGTTTTGCCATGAAATAGAGGAAAGTGAGCTGCCAGACACCAGAGTGCTGCAGCTAGGCACTCACAAAAAATATAAATAAATAAAAACTTGAAGATGGTGAGTGTGTAGGGCTAAAGATTTTGTTAGCGCAGGGAGAGAGAAAGCCTAGTGAACGACCCACTAGCAGCATGCACTTGCCAGGCCCTCACAAAAAATGAGTTCCTAAATACAATGTAAGCAGGGGACTGGGAAGAAAGCAAGAAAAGTAAGGAGTGCAGCAAGCAAAACAAAAAAGTAGTCCCCTCACACTAGCAGTGGAAGGATACAAGTCAACCAATCAAATGGATGGTAACGAAGGGGTAGGACAAGGCACATGACTGGGGCAGAAACTCATAGAAGAGGGAGATAGACAAGAAAGCCTTCTTATTGTATTGTAGACAGTAGGCCTATACATTTCAATTGGGTAGAAAGGATACACCCAAACAATGACATTTGAGGCGGTGGTTTCCGGTGCTCAGCACTGGTACTTAATCATTAACACTGGTGCTTTTCATGAACACCAGTCAGTAGGCACGTGGAGATTAAGTGATTTGCCCGGAATCACAGGATGTTGAACTGGCTCCGAGACTCAAACTTGGTGCCCAGCTCCGAAGTTGCCAGCTCTGGCCTTTACGCAACATTCTCTCCCCACTTTCATGGTTCACTTTCATGGTTGGTAGTTGGTTCTGTTTTAGGCAGCACTAACAGAAGAAATGGGCCGGTGCAAGCTGCCTTGTGACGAGAACACCAGCACGTATTTTTTTTACAAATTAACCACTGCACCCAAATAGCCAACAGAACGAAGGGAAAACTAAAAATCTCCAATAAAATGATCCTAGATATTATTGACATTGTCTCAAGCCTATGGCTGAAATTTGCTAAGGTTGCCAAGACAAAGAAGTAAATGGTTGAAGGAGGCTGAACCAAATACCCTTAGACACAGAGTATTTTTAGAAAACCATCTGTTGCAAGTGCCATGACATAACATATCTTAAAAACCTAAGATAACTTGAAATGGACTATGTTTTTTGCTTTATAAAATTTCGCAGGTTTTCTAGTCCATTTGGCAGTGATGAGTTTTTTTTTAGCACAAATTATAAGTCCTGTTTACATGTTGTGCATAGTAACCAGCTGCCCTGTCTCAAGTGCCACACCTTTAATCGGTTCACAGCACTCAGTCAACAGCACGTTACATTCTAGGAATTGCACTCCGATAAATATAGCAGAAAACATGAAATTACACTTCTCAGAATGCAAACTCCAGTTGGCTAAAATGCCAGAAATCATTAAAGATGTCATGCATGACACAGGGCCTTTAGGGTGCTAGTTTTGTGCAATTGCAAGTTTCTGTACACAGAATGTATAAAAACAAGTTTTATGAGATATTTAAAGATAATTATATTTTTCTTTTAATCAAATTTAATGGGTTTTTCCTGGGATTCAAAGATGAACAGCAAGGAAGATAAAGGTATAGACATTGTGTCAAAAATGTTGTTAATGTGATGATAGAAATCGTGATAGGGAAGAAGACTGTGGGATGATTTGAAAGTCTGAAGAACCAGAGATCGCGGAAGTAGTAGATAGTAAAAAAGACCCCACCATTCTTACCAACTATAGATCTATAGCTTTGCTTCCCTCCCCTCCCAAAAGCCCTTGAAAAATTTATTAACCATCAACTCTCTAACTATTTTGAATCTCACTCTCTTCTTAACGCACTACAATTCCGGGTTTTGTCCTGGTCACAGTATAGAATCTGCTCTTCTTTCAGTGCCAGACGATTTCAGGGGAATCATGGACTAAGACGGCCCTGCTGTTTTGGTACTTTTGGATCTCTCTGCTCCATTTGTTACTGCAGCGTAGCCATTTTTCATTTCCTACATTTCCAGGCGTATTCATTTGTCAGTCCGCCCTCAAATATTTTTTCTCATTTTTTTTTTTTGTAATAACTTTTTATTGGTTTTCTCAGAACATACATTGAAATATGTGACATTGCATACCTCGAGAGACAGTATTTCCGTAACTGTAGTGTCAGTACACATCAAAAGCGACAGCACGAACATTATCAGGTACTGTAGAGCAAACACCTGTAGGATTGCGCTGGCTAAGAGCCCAGCTGCACCCGCCCACCCGTCCGCCCGTCACCCAGAATGCCTAATCACTAAGCTCTTGATCAGAGTTCCCCCTTGGGGGCTCACAAATGTCCCCTCGGTAACTGTTCCATTTCCCCCATATTTGTGTCCATTTCTTGGGGCACCCCCTATGTATATACACTGCCTTTTCAGCAACCATGATGGAGTCCATGTCCCTACACCACTGGGGGAGGGTAGGGGATTGACTGGACCCCCACCTCTGCGCTATATTTCGTTTCGCCACCAGCATGCCTATTGTTGCCCACGTTTGCGTTGCGCGGTTGAGGTCGGTGGGCTCCCATATATTGAGGAGAACCTCCTGGGTTCCGGGAGCAGCGTGGCGTGTGTCGCCTGTGATAGTGTACGCATGACCGCCCTCCAGTATTGGCAAACTATGGGACATGTCCACAGGGTATGAAAGAGGGTCCCATCCTTCCCGCATCACCGAAGACAGAGGGGAGAGTCAGTCCGGCCGAGCCTATAGAGGAGAGTCCGTGTGTAATATGTGCGGTGTAGAATTTTGAGCTGTATGAGTTTGAATGTGGATGGTATCGCAACCTCCCTAGGGGAGGCTATGCCCTCCCGCCACTCCGTATCATCAAAGTCGCCAAGCTCTTCCTCCCACCTCGCTTTTAGGGCCACCAAAGGGTCTGGCTGATTATTTATCATCTTGCGGTACGTCTGAGATATGGCTCGTTTAGTAAGGTGGTCCGTAAGAAGTCTGTCCTCCAAGGGCGATGCCTCCGCCAACTTCGTGATCGGCGCAATCTGTGCCATAAGCGCATGTCGGACCTGGATGTACCGGAATCTTTCGGCAGAGGCCATGTCATACTCCATCTGCAGCTGCTCGAATGTTATCATCCCTCCCTTCCTCCAGAGGTCCCCCACACGCGAGATCCCTATCAGGTCCCACTGCTGAAAACCTTTGGTATTACGCAAACTACCCAGCCTACGCACGTCCCACAGCGGCGTAGCATGTGTTATTTTTCCGTCCCAGCACAGGTCTTTCTGAGCCGCATGCCACACCTGTACCGTGTGCGCCGTCGGGCCCGTAAGATTATGTCGCTTATTTTTGTTATACAATGCCCCCATGATGCCGCCATCTCCTAGCAGCATCCTGTCCATGCGGTACGCTGGCTCATCTCCCGGCGCGTGGAGCCATTGGTTAACAACCGCAAGTTGCGAGGCCCAGTAATAGATTTTTATATCTGGGAGGGCAATGCCTCCATCGTAACAATCTTTCGTCAATTTGCGCATCGCTATTCGTGGTGCCTTCCCCTCCCATAATAAGCTAGTAACCTCCGCATTGATCGAGGCAAAATACTTGGGGGACACCGGAAACGGCGTGTTTTGCAGTATATACAAGAAACGAGGGAGGGCCATCATTTTGAAGAGGGCCGCTCTCCCCAACAGTGTCAGCGGCAAGGAGCGCCAAAACTTGACATCACGACGAAGCCGCATAAGGGGCTCTACGAGGTTCTTCGTGGCGAAGTGCGCCGTGTCGGCGGTGACATATATCCCCAGATATTTGAACCCCTCCTCCGTTATCTGCATCCCGCAGCCTTGCGGAAGCCGAGGCGGGGGGCCCCGGAGCACATAGAGACACGATTTCCTCCAATTAATAGTATATCCGGATACTCGGCCATAGGACGTGCATATGTTCAAGAGACAATTAATGGAGCGCGCCGGTGACGCCAGGTATAGCAGGATATCATCCGCATATAGGGATATGCGGTCCTCCCAACCTCTTGCCCATTGTAGACCCCGGATAACCGGGTCCTGCCGAATCCAGGCCGCCAGCGGCTCCAGCACCAGCGCAAAAAGAAGCGGCGAGAGGGGGCATCCTTGTCTCGTTCCCCATCCCAGCGGGAAAGTGGAGGACACATGGCCGTTCACTACGACCTGCGCTAGAGGGTGTGAGTAAAGTTATTGGACCCAAGCACAGAACTTTGGACCTAAGCCAACATGCCGAAGAACCGCAAAAAGAAAGGGCCACTCCACCAGGTCAAATGCCATTTTTGCGTCGAGTGACAGAATAACGACTCTTCCTCAATAGTGACTTGCCGTGCAAGGACCCCGTGGAGACGCCTAAGATTCAGGGCGGTATTTCTATTAGGCATGAAGCCCGATTGATCCGGGTGTATTATGGTGGCTAAATGGGCCTGTAATCTGGTGGCCAATACTTTTGCCAAAATCTTCGCTTCCGCATTGAGAAGGGAGATCGGCCTATAGGAGGCACACTCGTGTTGGGGTTTATGGGGTTTGTGGATAGCCACAATCGTGGCCAGTCGCTGATCCTGGGGCAAAGCCCCCCTGTCCAGGCTGTCCGTGTCCATATTCAGCAAGTGGGGCACAACCTGTGCCGCCGCCCGTTTATAAAATTCTACAGGCAGACCGTTAGGTCTCAGCGCCTTCCCCGGATGAAGGGCAGCAATCGCCGCCGTAAGCTCTTCGGGGGTCAGGTCGGCGTCTAGGGTGGCCACTGCCGAAGGGGCAAGAGCCGGCATGCGAATATCACGGAAGAAGGCCAGGTTGTCGTCCACGGTATTCGCGGCTTTCGGAGTATAGATTCCGCGATAATGCAACGCAAGCGCCTCTGCTATCTGCCGCGGCTCTGTCGTAGACGTGCCGTCGGCCAGTTGAATTCTCGCAATCCATCTATTGGCCCGGTCCCTGCGGTCCAGCCACGCCAACAACTTTCTTGCCTTATCCCCCATTTCATACACTGTGTGTCGTGTCTCCGTGAGCCTCGCAGTCGCCAGCCCCCAGACATATGCCTTGTATTCCTGCTGTGCCAGGTGCAACTGGTGTGTCGTATGCTCATCTACCTGTAGCGCATGTGCCGCTTCCGCCCGGGACACCCTTTGTTCCAGCCCCTCGACCTCCTTTTTCTGGGATGCTTTGTGATCTGCCACCAGCGAGATAGCCTCCCCCCGGAGTACTGTTTTATAGGCCTCCCATAATATCGTCGGGGACTGAACCGAGCTTTTATTCTCCACAAAGTAGCGTTTCGTAGTCAATAGAAGTCCCTTGGCGATTTTCGGGACTTTGAGATACCCAGGAGACAGCGGGAAGACCCTTCCCCTCCGGGGGCCCGGCGCCGTGTAACTGATTAGAACTGGAGAGTGATCAGAAATGCCTCTAGGGAGGTGCGTCACCTCCGCAACCCCCCTCGTCCCGGTCGCCAGTGTGAAAATATAGTCTAGTCTGGAAAGGCTGTTGTGTACCCCAGAATGGAATGTGTACTGTCTTAGAGTGGGGTGGTGAAGTCTCCACACATCCACGAGCCCTAGAGCTTCCGTGAATTCAAGCAGTTTAGTACTGGCAGCGTTAGTCCCCCGGGAGGGCTGTCTATCTAGGGACGTGTCCATGGTGGCGTTAAAGTCTCCCCCAATTATTATGTCGCCACGTGGAAGGGATAAGAGAAACTCCCCCAGCGCACGCAAAGTGGTTTGATGCAGCGTGGGAGGGATGTAGACCGTCACTATGTTGTACGTCTGCCCTTCCCATTGGCAGGTTACCGCCGCAAAGCCCCCCTGATCATCTTTCCGGGAGTCTGTGACTATCAGCGGGAAGCGCTTATTTACCAATATTCCCACTCCCCGCGAACCCGTGGTAAAGTCAGAGTGTATCATCATTTTGTAGCCCCATCTATCTAAGGCCTTACAGGTGGAGCCTGTCAAATGCGATTCCTGGAGCAGGGCAACTGCCGGACCTCTACGCTTGATATATTGCAACACCAGTCCCCGCTTAATTTTATCGCCCAACCCATTGACATTCCAGGACAGCACTGTGAGGCGTGAGGCGGGCGCGCAGGGGGTCTGTTCGTGTCCTACCCGTTCAGCCATTGGGGTCTGCTCTCGCAACCTGTCTGCCCCCCATCTCCCTGTAAAGCCCTCCCGAGGTGATTGTGGCCCCAGTCGCAGCCGCGCTGTGGGTGTCGTCTATTAGGAGCCTATGCGTCACAACAATACTTCCAAGCAAACCAATAGTAACTTTTAGCAACTGTTTCCCCCCCTGCACCCCCCTCCCTGCTCCCCTGCCCGGCGGATTTCAAACTACCCGCCACCCCAACTCAGCAGAGTGCTTGATTCCCCTAACTGTATACTTGCGTAGGGGGGAAAGAGTCACTGCATGCCGCACTGCCATCGCCGATTTGAAGCATGAGTCTTGGCAGGAGCCTGAGAGTTCAAGAAAATAAATGAGTCCAGGACCACCCAGCATATGCCGGGTCACCAATAGGGCCAGTTGCGGCAGCGTTCACAGCCTGCGCCCATGCACCAGCCGTTCCGCATCATTCCGCCGTGTGGACGTCCCTCGTCTGCGCCCCGTCCTCCGGTTCCGGACTGTTGCCACCTGTGGACTGCGATGTCTGGGGCCGCGACATGCGTGCCGAATCTGCACGCCGGATGTCGCATGCTGGTATCCAGCCCTCCAACCAGTCAGAGGCCTCCTCGGGCGTGTGAAAGAACCACGTCTTCCCCTCCGCTTCTAGGCGAAGTTTTGCAAGATAAAGCATTGCATATTTAAGGTCACGGCTGCGCAGCTCCTTTTTCACAGACATGAAGTCCCGACGCTGTTTGGTCACCGCTGCCGTGTAGTCTGGATATATCGTGATGGTACTGTTCTTGAGCCTTAAGGGGGAGGCGGTGCGCGCCCGCTGTAGGATAGCGTCTCGGTCCCTGAAGTTAAATATTCTGGCCAGGATCGGTCGTGGCGGGGCACCCGGCCTGGGCCTGCCCCCAGGCACCCGATGAGCCCGCTCCACTGAAAAGAAATTGGAGAGTCCGCGAGGCTGCAGTTGATCCAAGATCAGCTTCTCGACGAAGAGGTCCAGAGCCGGGCCCCGCACGGTCTCCGGCACACCCACTAGGCGTATGTTGTTCCGCCTTGACCGCCCCTCCTGATCTTCCAGCTTGTCACGCAGTTCCTTCGGCATCTTTTCCAACACTTGTGTCTGACTCCTGAAGGCTGCAGCATCTTTGGTCAAAGTCTCTGTGGTGGCTTCCACCTCCTTGACTCGGTCGGTCATTTTGGAGAAGTCCGCACGAAGCAGCCCCACATCCGTCGAGATCGTCCCCATCGTGCCATTCATCTGCGTTAGCGCCACCATCACATCCTTTAGGGTAATCTCTGGCGGCGTCTCAGGCGACCGGCCCGGGCCCGCCGCACTCTCTTTGCGGTACGCGAACTTTTCCAGCTTGTTGTGGGCTGAAGAACGTTGTCCCTTGCTCCCCATCTTGTCCAGGGGATCGGGGGCGAGGTCTTACCCCTCTTGGAGTCCTCGATACGGCTGAGACCCGGCTGTCGCCGCTGCCTGCCACGGGGGAGTCCCCACGCGCAGCCTGTCGGTTTCACCGGTCCTTAGGGGGCAAGATTATGCGGGGGTTCAACCGCCCCGGCCCCTCCAGCCCTTTGCGTGTCTTCTAGTATGCTGCCAGCGTCCACTTGCGTCGTCCGCTTGCTCCCACCAGCGATTTTAGGGGTCGGGTCTACGGCGTCCATGCGCCGCGGGGCTGCGCCGTAATGCCTCTTGTTTCACCAGCGCTGCGCCTCTCAAGACCTCCCCGGGGCCTCTGAGGCACCACAGACTCGTATAACCACGTCGTGCTGGGCAGTCGGGTGGCGTGGCAGGTCGCCCCCCGCAGGCGCTCCAGGCGGCTTCCGCTGCGTGGTCCAGCAAAAGGCCGCCAACCAATGTTCGGGGCAGTTCACCCCCTCCTCACCGGGGCCTGCCCCACCCTCATTGAGCCTCCGCAGGGGGAGCCCCGGGCCCACTGGTGAGCGTCTTTCTTCAGCGCGCGCACACGAGCTCAGTGCGCCGTCTCCTCACCGTCACTAGTTACCGGCTATCGCTCCACCAGTCACTCGGACACCCGGGGGGGGCCCGCCGCGCTCCTCACCTCGCTCCGGCTCTCTTGACGCTGAGTCCAGTGCCTCCAGGCCGCCGCTGCGTCCCCCGCCGGAGGAGTGAAACTCCAGGCCCCGGCTTCTACGAGGCCACAAGGACGGAGCCCGCAGGTCCTGCTCCGCCGTGTCCAGAAGCCCGCCCGGGGCAGATAAGGCACCAAGGTCGGCACCACGGGTTCTCAGGGCGTCCCCGCCGATCGGGACTCTCAAGCTGGTGCGGATAAGCGACAGGATTGTACGGCGGGCAGAGTTGCGGCACGGAGCTCCTCTAAGCTGCGGCCATCTTCGGTGGTTGCTGGCCACGCCCCCATTTTTTTTTCCTCATTTTTAATGTCCAGATCCAAGTATGTCCCTCTACCACTGCTTCACCCTTCACCCCAAGAAATCAACTTTGGGGTCCCAAAAGTTCTCTCACTTAGCTCTATGATTTGTAACTATTTAATCTCTCCTTTCAGGATCTCGTCAAATCCTGTGGACTTCCAAATTTGTATTTGTCTGAAATCGCAAAAAGGATGCAACACTACTGTCTCACATTACGGGGCCAATTATGATCTCGGTCAGAAAGTCTCTGACATTAGATTGGAGGCTTTCCGACCGAGATCGTTGGTTTCACTTCCTACCTCCTAATTACAATTTAGGCAGTCAGAAGTGAAACCAGACGGTCATTCTGCCTGGCTTCTGATGGGCTCGGGGTGCCCTTGGGTCGATCGCAGACCGGCCAGTTATCCATATGGACGGCGTTTTACGCCATCCGGATTACACTGTTCGGTTTCCGACAGGATTTCCATTCCAGGCTTTCTTACATGGAAAGCCTGTTGGTAAGTGAGTTTGCAGGCCACTAGCAGGGCCCCCTTCTGTTTGTGGCCTCCAGTTGGTGCCCCCTATGGTGCCTCCTTGTTGATCCCTGCACCGTGCAACGCGGTGCTGGGATGAACACAACCTCCAATTTCCCTATGGAAGCTTGTGCTACAGCGGGTTTACAGCCGAGGCACATGCTCCCATAGGGAAATGGGAGTATGCAACCGCACCATGTGTGGTCGCATCGTCATTAGGCGGTCGGGAGTGCCGACTGGAATTCGATTGGACTTGTATCCGCGACGGTCCACCCGACATCGTAATAAGCCCCTAAACAGAGAAAAGACTGATGTTCTCATACTTGGTGGTAATGCCTCCATTTAGTCCCCATCTTAGTGGCCACCTGAACTTTGCCATCTTCCTTCTCCGGTTAAGTTGGCCTGAACCTTGCCCAGATCATCCAGGTTGTGGAAGTCTGCTTCTCTTTGCTTAGAATGCATTGTAAGATCCCCCCTCTTTTGGCATGTGCTCGAAAGATAGTGGTTCAGGCACTTATTATGTTGCATCTTGACTGAGGAAAATATCCCTTTCTCAGTCTTCTAGTCACCTTCTGTAGAGATTGCAAAGCTCGGCTGCCCTGCTCTTACTCAATTTACCCTGGTGCACCTCCATCAAGAACCACGTAAAGGAACTTCACTAGCTTCCCATTCAAAAACATGTTTATTTCAAGGCGCCATGCATTGTCCATGGTGCCATGTCCGAAACCAGACCTGCCTATTTTAGGCACAGTTTTCAGCGGTACTGCCATTACACATGCTGTGCTCTTTTTCAGCTAATTTTGTCAAGATTCCTTCAATTCTTCGTATCCACTCGCTGCAGGTCCATCTTTATTCTTGCAGCCAAATTTTGGATCGCCCTTTCTTGCAGTATCAGGAGCATCTCCAACCACCTGCATCCTCGGGAGGAATTGAAAACATAGCTTTTTGCTTTCCCATATTGATTACCTGTCTAACTCTCAGTGCCAGAACATGCATCTGTCACCGAACATTATGTGATCAATCTAAAAAACCCTATAGGAAGCACTAACAGGAGAGGGGTTTTGGCTCTGCCCACATGCTATTAGCCAGGAGTATATATATTGACTGAGCAGAAGTTGTGTGCTTCTGCAAAAAAATGGTTGTGCTCTACTCTGCTGTGATAATTTTGTTTATTTATCCAATAACCTGAGCTTGAACTTTCAGGGGCACACATATGACATTGTTATGCACTTAAAGTGTCTTAGATGACTAGATCAGTGGTTCTTAACCTTTATGACGTCTGTGGACTCCCACTTAATCATCAGTGGAACCCGGGGACACCCACTGAATCATTATTAGAATCCAGGGCCCTCCACTGAGTCATTACTAGATGCCAGAGACACCAGCCTAAGCATTTTATATGATTTGACCCACAATACAATACACAATAAATACAAAAACAAGCATTCATCAACCAAATGACAGATGTTGAAATATTGTATTATTTATTTATTTAATGGGAAGTATGGAGCTTTTCCAAATTCAATTGAGGCTGCTCATCATCCACTATATTCCTGTAGATGCACTTCACTTCTGTTGCTCCCACAAATCAATCTGAGGAAACTAACTTAAATATTTAGTGCCCAATTTCTAATTTGTTCACGATTACAGAGCATTAACAAGAAAAGTCAATATTTCAATTTTACTTTTTGTTGTATATATATATCCCTTGAGGATCGAAACGCGTCATGCTGGTGATGCGGTGCAAGGGAGCGGAATAAACTGAATTGCACCTACTTGTGGTCCGTCCTCCGTTTTTTGAAAACGCCGTTAGAAGAAACGGCGTAAGGAGTGTGTCTCATATATATATAAATAAATCCTCCGTATGCATCCACAGCGAAATGGCACTCCGCGTAGTGCTGAATGTTCAATTTATTGAAATCCTATGGCAAACATAAAAGCTTCAGATGCGTTTCGGCTCCTGCACAGCCACTGCAGGAGCCGAAATCAATCAACCAATCATCTGCTGTGTAATCTGCTCATTTTAACCTAAAGAATTTTGTTTCTAGCTCAAACTGATCAAAAGTTACTAAAAAAGTGACGCCATTTGTTCCTGCCAGTGGTAAACCTTTTGCAAAATACGAATAGTTATCTTTCAGTTTCTTATTGCTTCATTTGGTTGCTAAACTGGTACTAGTGAGGTGTAATATTGTCAAAAAATATGCTGCATTAGTCCGCATAATTTGCCTTTTCTTGGTGCGTAAATAAGTCAACCTTGCCTCATAACTTGGACCTCCCCACCACATATATACAGTGGCCCTGATTATGGTGTTTGGACAGTGCACGTCTGTTTTAAAGTGTGTTTAAAAATGAGCACGGGGTGGTAAGCGCACATATCTATCATAAACTACCAGCATTTTCAAAAGCGGGAACTTAGCCTCTGTGTCAATGAAGTACTGTTTTTTTATAAGGTAAAAACCGAAAGAGGACCCATTCTATTTACTTCTACTTGTGATCTGTTACCTAAGAAATTAATGAGTTTATATTGCTGCATTTAAGCGTGTGCCCAATACCTAATAAATTACAAGGCCGTAAACACGTGATGTCTCGAAGCTGACCTTCACTCCGCTGCAGTTTGCTCCATTACAGTGTTAAGAATATTTGGTAAATATTTTGCTTTACATACGCCAAAACTGACTGAGCAACCATTCTTGACACAAACTGCAAAGAGTATTTTAACCGGCGCAAAACAAAGCTATATATATACGTTCAGTCATCGTGGCCCTGTTTCTAATGTCTCTGAATCTTTTTTCAGAATTTACACTGAATACTATACCGCTTCATAAAAATATAAAATAAATTGGCTAACGTGTGCTTTATTGGACAAGCAGTTGCTTTTCTACCTAGAAGTCCAAGACCAGCCCCAGAAATCTATCGTAGTTTAAATGAAAACATATTAATGTATTTGTGGCAACTAGACAGGCTTTTTCTCGCACATATGGTGGTTTTGCCAGTGCTTGTTAATTGCAATTCATCAAGCATTATCAAAGCCAAATTAGAAGGGCCTCAGTCTTAGTAGTCAGTCACATTGGGGGGGGGGTGCAGTGGCGTTGGCAGAGAGGGCTTCATGCTGCACTGGGGAGGTTGGGAGGGTGGGGGCGATGCACATCCTCTCAGGTACCGAGGCGGGTCTTTGACCTTGACGAAAGTGTGACTATAGGTCGGGCCCCCACATGGAATTCATGGGGCATTTTCTAGACACTCTCTGAGAATGCGCCGTTAGAGGAAAATATCCTCTGCCACATAATGCACCTTAATGCGTGCGCCACATAGTTGGTCTTTTAAAAACACTTTTCTAGACCACCACTTAACTTGCACTACACATAAGGTCCTGAAGAAAGCCATCCCACTAAAGAGAACATGGCTGAAACATGTTGACCGATTAGGATATCGGAGTTACTTTAGACCTCCTAAGATATCCGTCTCTCGTTTTTAATTACTGCCAAGGGCCCATAGATTAAAATAGTTCTTTTTGTTCTGTGTGACCAATTGGACAGATTTTTAACATTTACTCACCTACTTTCATCACACTTTCACGGCACAAAACCTCCTCCGCTGTATCCAGGCGTCGTAGCACACCCAAGGTGTACTCGGTGCCTTGGGTGGGGCCCGATGATGAAGCATGTCACCAACTAGGTTGGTGAGTGAGGGCCTTCTAAAAACTGAAATGTGTTTTCCATAGAACAAACATACGCTAGGAGCACCCACCCCAGAGTAAGTTCTCCTTGATACATACATATTATACCCGGGGAAGTGAACTCTCTCCCTTTGATATTCTTCACCCCAAACCATTGCACACTCAGAATGTGACATCTCATTACAAACTCAACATCTGCAGCCTTCTTCTTTCATGCAGTGTCAAATGCTGCAACACAATTCGAGAGGAAATCAGAGTGTGCATTAATTTCACATCCCACCCAGGCCAAGTGAACTGAAACTCCAGTGCACCCGCAAACCTAGACTAATGCAAATCCACTCTTTCAACTCAGGACAACCAAGCTATGTACCAGGACCATGCTGTCTCTGATTGGGCAAACATCCTTCAGAAATGTATAAATCACTAGGACCCCTTTCAGCAGTAGCGGTTCCAGCAGCTGGCAATTGCCATTGGCATTGCAGATGTCTGCTTCCCAAATAATCCCTACATGCACCTCTCCACCTATTGCAAGAATGCACTATTTTGGTTGTAGCCGGTAACAATATCTGTCACAGAAGACACCATCAATGTCTTCAGCTTCACAACCAGCAAGCACCCGATGACTTCAGCCATGAGGACTCTGAAGAAAGACAGGTGACAGCTTCCAAACTATAACCATCCTTGCATAGGAAGGATGCCCCATGTGAAAATGTTCTGCAATTGAGTCTAAGTACCCTCCAGTGAGACATAGCAAACTAGCTTTAATCGTTTATGTCCCCGGACACAGCACAGTCACACAGTAGCACAGGTCATCGTAAACATCCATCAATGAAACTCCCTATAAAGAAGTGTTTGGTACAGAGATACTCTCAGATGGTGCCACCCGATGTCTTCACAAACAACCAGTCACTTAATGTAGTGGGAAGAAGGTGTGACTTCAACAAGAGAACAAACTATACAAATTGCTAGGACTGACGTATAGTTACAAAGCACGGCCAGCACATCCTTTCCCTTGCCATGTATAAAGATTGATCTTCCAACCAGGTGAATGGATCAGATGGTGAGGATGTCTCTCTCACTGTCTCCCTCGTAGAGTTCACTATCCATTGATACATTAAGAAACATAGAGCGTGATTTGGAGTTCGGCGGACAGGTTTCTCAGCCACAAACATAATTGATAGCCCGCTCACCGTATTACAAGTGCATTATATCCAACAGCATTTAGAATGTGGTTAACGGGATATCAGTCACATTTATCGGAGTAACGAGCTCAGATGTTTCTTTTTTTCTCTGTGTACAATTTCCTCAACCCAAGGCTGCGCATATATTCCTCCAACCATAATGCCTGCACTCAGAGGGAGGTTAAGAAGTATAGAAGAGAGAGAAAGAATCCCAAGTCTGTGACACTTTAGCATAGAGTTGATGGATTGTGGTATAGGTGAGCAGAATGGCATGCTTAAGATGAACACTGGTAGTGTGCTGATGATGTTCATTTCCAGTTAATAAGGATTGGTGTCACAAAGACACCATTTACTCTTCTGCAGCAAATGATGTGCCTTGGGGCGCATCACTGCAGTGTGGTGTAGGAGATGGTGGCATCTGATAGCACTGGGTGGAGGAGGAGGTTAACTTGACTTAGAGAGGGTGATGAGGTACTGTTTTGTGGGTGTCGTAAATAGCTGCATGTGTCGTCAGGAATCTAAATGCTTCTAGATTCATCAGCATTATATGAGTCTCAGTGTGCAATAGGAATAGAAATCAGTGCGATAAGTAATGCTGACATTTGCAATCTCCTTGGATGAGTGCAGTGGGTGGACATGTCATATATAACATCCATTTTACAGTCATACACTGCCGAGCAGTGTGTACAGTAGAAAGCTGGCTCCCCTGACATAAAAAAAGCACTAAGGCACATAAAATTGTGAATACAGCTGCCATACTGAATATTTTACCAGTGAGGGCAAATTGGTCCTACAGGAACACCGAAATGTACTATGTGCCGTAGAAAGGATGTGGAAGGAGCTGTAACGAGAGGGGAATAAGACGTTAAAATCTGAGACGAGGTAGTGCAAAAATGCCAGGAAGAGACTGTCATCTGCAGAACAAGAGGAAAGATGAGGAGCCTATAATCTTCTCTTTGATCCCATACGTGAAGTGAATGACCAGGGTGGGAAGAATCACAGACACTTAGTCGTCAATTTCTAAGATGAGTGACAAACTGGACAAGCTGATTAAGTGGTGCTTTTTGGGAGAGTAAAATAAACCATAGAGGTAAGAGTAAGAGAGCTTGAGAAGCAACAGCAGAAACTTAAACCATAATTCTTTATGACAAATGACAAACTGCAGGCAATCCTTAGGAGAATAAAGCACTTACCTTTAGTGCTGAGATTTTCTAAAACATGATGAGAGTGAAGCGAGTTGAAAAAACTGCCTTGCAATAGACATTGCAGATGGAGACTCATGTTTCTTTATAGCCAATTAGCTCATGGACTCACTTGAGATAGATGCATACGTTCACTTTCTAGGCTTTTGCATATGCACTCGGTGAAGATGAGAGAGGGTGAAGACCAATGTAGTAGTAGGACCAATCATCAAGTGTGTCACTAACCGGAGATATAAGTAGAGCCTCCAAGGTGCTATAAAAAGTAGTGAACTTCACACATGACGGGTGTGAATAAGTGGAGTTTTAATTGTTTTGGATGATAGTCCACCACAGATATTAATGTCATTATTGTTGTTAGGTCCAGTAAATGTTTCAGTAATTTGAACCTGAGCTCGACCCTTGGTAGCTGTGGCACAGAGCAGATTGACTTAACTTAAGGAATTGTATGAAGGATTTAGAAGTACCAAAACAAGTTACAAAGTCAAAAACACAACACAATAACATTCCCACTTCCACTTATAAAATCAGAAAATAATTTCATGAATAAAAGGACACCAAAATGACAAAAATCCATTTGGGGAAACGGGAGATATGCAATTTTAAGTTTTAAATAAAAATAGCACCACAAAGCATTAAGCAGCAACTGTGATGATCTGGTTGCACTTTTCCGGGGCCTAGGCATGATTTAAGGCTGACCGGGATGAAGCAGGGGTTGGATATAGAAACAAGGTTATCCCGGGTCAGACGTTTTACCTTCTGAGTTAGACTGTGAACTGAAAGTCCAAAATCCTCAGCGTGTCAAACAAGGCTTCATGAGGCCAGATAGCCATCGGACAAGGCCCATTGAAGCTGTTGAATTTGTTCAGTAAAGCTCTGGGTGCGAGAAATACAATATATGTGCCCCAAGAAGGTACCCCACCAACCAGTTACTTTTGTAGTCTTTACCTTGTGATGATGTATTAAGCTGCGTAGCTTCTCTACTACGTCACATTGAAATAGATTTGCTTCTGCAGAGAAGCTCAGAGGGGCAGCAACTAGAACGCACAAATGACGGATTGACTTGGCAGGTTTGTCCCAGTCCTCCAGAGGTCTTTGGAGCTAAAACACTTCCAAGACCTAGTTTTTTCAGGAAGTTAGGAGGAGTACACTTTGACACAGCCAAGTGTCCCAGCATCTCAGGAACGACACTTGGGGGTCAAGACACACTACAGAAGAAGCAACCAGCAGGGCCCAGGGCAAGTCCAGTTGTCAGTTGGGTTCTTCAGAAAAGGGGCTCCTAGAAGCTTGTTGGGTCCCTGTTGCTTAACAGGAGGTCAGCTAACCTACCCTTAGAGTCCACCACTTTGGACAGGGTATAAGTGGGAGCAGATCCAGCCTTTAAGGTCTCCTCACAGGTCTCAACAACAGGTGCAGCCCTTCTTCTGTCTTCCACAGGTCCAGTACTATTCTGAAGATGTTGCCCAGGTGTGCAACATTTATGCCTGTCACTAACCTATGGGCGGGGTGCAGTTCCTCTCTGTCACACAGTGCCACTCTCTACTTAAATCCAACATGGCAGAACCTTTCTTCCCATGTGCAGAGCTAGATGTGTGGCCAGATAAATGAGCAGCCCATCCTTTGTATTCACTCCCAACTGGTTCTGGGGGCAGCTCCTCTCCAATGAGATTGGTGCATGGCTGACTAGATGGACAATGGAGGGAACAGACCCAGGTGTTTGCTACATCTTCCTGAGACGGGGTAGGCCTCTTTGAACTTCCCAGATGGTCATCCTGTCAGAGGAACAGATCACCTCTCCACATCCAAGGCTTTTGTTGCAGCCCTGAGAGCAAGTTCACAACTTATCAAGGGGCTATTCAACAACAGGTGCCAGTTTGAAGCTCAAGCCAATGGGCTTCTAGAGGCTTTAGGCAGGTAAAAGGTGACTTTTTAAAGTACCTTTTGTAAAATATTTAGTGCAAAACCGACTTTACCAGTGAATTGGGCTTGTAATAAAATAATACGTCCAAGAATGACCTTTGTAGGGTTTTCCAAGGTGGAGATAATGTTAGTAATTTTATTATTGTATCCCAATACTTTTCTATGGAACAGTTAACCCTGCTACAGTGAAAATAGCTTTCATGGCCTTGTCCCTGTAAGGATACGTTTAACATCTTGCATTTTAGGCATTTAAGGACTACCTAGTGAAAGTATTGACATTTAAAAGGAAGGTTTATGTCTATCAAAAGGGGTTAATTTGGGAGTTTGAATTTGAAGTTTTAAAACTGCATAGAAACGATACAGTGGTAGGCTTGCAGTCATGTTTTGCACTGTCACTCTAATATTGGCTCAATGAGGGCGGCAGTCCACTAGTGTCATTTAATGTACAGGCCCTGGGTACACTTTGTACCATGTACTAGAGGCTTGAAAGTCAGGTAAATACGCCAATTAGGAGTAAAGTCAATTTCGACAGGTGTTTTGGGGGTCAGAGCGCGAGCACAGCTCCAGTGCACTGAGTAAAAAAAAGAACAGCAGCATCAGTACAAAAAAAAGGGGGTGATCATGCAAAAGAGGCATTTTCCTACACTGGGGAAATGATCTGATTATTACCAGTTTTGTGTTGGAGACAATGCGTAAAAGACAGCTTCTGAAAACCACCAAGGTAAAGTTCCAGTCAGGAGGAACACCGGTTTATCTTTTAGCTGGTAAAGCTAAGGGTGACATAGTTGGACATAGACTACCTTTTGGGGCCCTTAGAGCAGGGTTCTCCAAAGTTGGTGCTGGAAGCAGTCATTATCAGGTGCAGTATTACCAGGCCTTTATTTACAGTATTTCACCTATAGGATGTGGAATAATTGATGTTTGCACATGGATTTCAGCAGGTTTTATCACTACCACTTTATCACTGACAAAATATGTTTATGGGAAATTCGGAATGTGCATGTTGTTTTCCTGAGGATGTCCTAATCCCAAATCAGGTGTAAGCTCCTGTTTCTGCTCAAATTAGGACAAACAAGAAACTTATAATGAGGACCTGAGTTGTATTTAGTGTGGGGTTATGGGAGAGCCATGCAGGGTCTTAGCTACCATTGGTGCAGCCGTTGCAATGGTACCGAGTCACAAAACCCCGAGGGTCCTATTATTTGATATTTTCTGTATTTTACTACCAAAACAGCAGCCAAAGGCGCCAATTTCAAGCTTGCTCTAGGGGTCAACGCATTCAAACTACTCTACTGCACCCATTGTTAAAGTGGGGTCATTTACAACAGAGATATTTTGTTATTGTAAAAAAGCCATATTGTAGGATACAAGTTATCTCTGACAAATAGCACTTACGTTTTTGACGTAAATACATTTCTGGATGATTTCTAAAGAACAAGACAGCCAAAGGAAGCCGTCAAAAGCTGTCAGGGGGAAAAGATTGGTGGTAATTCTGTGTCTTTTGGCTGAGCCTCCTCTGGGACAGTGGAACTACTATGGATTGCTTGATTTTTCATGTTTAAATAAAACATTATTAATAGATTGAAACAGCTACATTGAAGCAAAACTCAAGCATCTTGAAATAAATGTTAATTTTGGGTTAAGTGTTTATTTATATCTATTGACTACAAGAGCCAGATTTCAGGGCACAAAGGAGGAACATGGGGGCAGTCGTTGCTGACACATAGAAAAAGTGGTGGGGTGGGGGGAGGGGCACGGGGGAGCGCGAGCGGGGAGTTTAATAATAATACAAGTTTAAACTCTCCTGCTGCCAGCGGCCTCCCACATCATGCCTCGATCGTTGGTTCTTCCTTCTCCCAGCAGACACTGGGACTACGTCACAGACTCACTGTCCAATCCCCGCGATGCTCTCCTACTCTGAAAAAACGCTCCTCTCAGGTCAGGGAGTCTGTGGGATTTCTCCAGCCCGGCTGTTCAATACAGCCGGGTTAGAGAAGCTAAGTGAGCATGTGTGTTTGGCCGGCCTAAGACGATCGGCCAAACACACATGCTCACTTAGAGAATACACATAGCGCTCCTCCTCTCCCCTCCCATGTCCCTGCCCCTCCCTGCACACCCTGGCTGAGCCAACTGCTTAAAAATAGAGCAATAATGAAATATTGTATTATATTTTAGCTGCTGGCTCTAAGCAAGAGGGGCGACGCTCCTCTGCCATTGTGGAGGAGCCGCCCCTGCATGGGCAATTATATATGCGAATACCCATCCTGTGTTACTTGCACCCTGAGGAATCCCATTCGGGTAGTGATGATTCATTAGGAATACCAAAATATCTATAACTGTTTGATGTGAATTTCTGAATTACCCGTGGAAAGTTGAAGGTTTGCGGCCACATCTTGCATTTAATATTATCCGACCGACGATGTCCGCCTGTTGAGCTCAATTTGTCTTTCACTTTCATGTTGGATCAGAGAGGGTCTTGAAGCTGGCTGGCCAGGCTATTCTGTGTCTGGAAGCTTCAGTGACGAGGCCTTTGCTTCATGAGGCCCAAAATGTAAATGAACAAATCTCAAGCTATACCGCCCGGTTATTCCAAAACAGGCGGCAACATGCAAAAGTGCATGACTAATAATGAATGCAAAATAAGATGCACATTTTTTTCATTG
This sequence comes from Triturus cristatus, assembly GCF_964204655.1. Classification (NCBI taxonomy): domain Eukaryota; kingdom Metazoa; phylum Chordata; class Amphibia; order Caudata; family Salamandridae; genus Triturus; species Triturus cristatus. The sequence goes on along the minus strand of NC_140592.1, from coordinate 353,990,532 downwards.
TTCTTGAGAAGATGTGACTTCAGGTGATGGTCAATAGAGTTTCATGGGTGCGGAGTGTGGCTGATGGGGCTGATATTCATCACACGATGGAATCATAACTAACCCCTTAGGTTTTCAAATAAGAGGGGACTGTTGGGGCTTTCTAAAGAGAGTCATATTTCAGTTTATTGGATAACATTTTTGCTTCGTTTTGGGCATTTTGATTGGAAGACAGCACCCAGAAGGATAACTGAGAGCCACGTGGGACAGTTGGCTGCGTTCTTGGGCATTGCCAAGAAGGGCACAATCATAGTGCATGGTCAGAACAGGCGTTGCATAGTGATTTATGCTAGTTGATGAGGTCAGACTGCAAAATGCATACAAATAGAGTGCCTCGTGCACAGCGCCAGGACGGCAGGTGTGGAAGGCAATGGTAGTGGTTTTGCAGATATTGCAAGGTTAATAACATCTTAAATTGCTTTGCACACTTTTAAAGAAAAGATTAAGGTCTGGATTAAGGTGAGAGAAATTGTTCCAGAATCTGTTAGCAAAGATTGAAAATTTGTGTCTACTGTTTTTTCTTTGCTTAATTTCTGGACCATAAGACATACAATGATGTGGTTACTAGTGTTCAGGAGGTTTTCGGCAATAGGACGTTTGTCAGCAAGGTAGTCTGGTTTGTCGAAGTAAAAGCAAATTGGATTTTGTCTAATACAGTACATTTAAAATTGGATGTGAGCTGGCTCCAATGTCCTTTGGCCCATGACGAGTACAGCAACTCATTCTATTACTACTTTCATTAGCGCCGTTGTGGTAGCCGAAGGATTTCTCAGACTGTGGTTTCCTTCAATGTATTTATTATTTTATTTATTTGTTTGTTTTTATCATGTGCGGCTGGCACAGGCATTAGCGGTGGGGTGGGGGTGCAGGGGCGGGGGCGGGTGAGGGGGAAGTGGATAGACGACGGGATAGGGAAAGTAAAATAAAAAATTTTTAAAAACCATTAACCTTGCCCACGCTGCATTGCCAACGCAGCGATGCGGCAAGTGCAAAGTAAGTGATTTTATTAATGATTTTTTTTTACTTTCCCTATCACGTCGTCTGTCCACTTTCCCCACCCGCCCCACGCCACTGTCCGACCGCTGTTACCTGTGCTGACCGCGCCTGGTTTTATGTAGCTCTAATAGAACATGGAGGGCTGCAGTCTGCTACGGAACAAATGCTGTTTTAGATGATCCATTGATTTGGATGACATTAGCACTAGGTGGTGATGTGCATGGGGGGCAGAATAAAAATGCAAGAAATATATGTACGTTGGAAGTCAACAGTGATACATAACTGATGCCTATGACTGGTATACACATTAGAGGAAAGCAGCAATTCAAAAGCTGCCATACCCATACTAGCTGAACACATTTCAAGTCAATTTCAGTAAGGTGCATGAAGGATACATGCATTTGTTGTCATCAGTTGGCCAGTAATAGGGTGCATGAAGGGATAGACCTAAGAGTGGACAGCAGTAGTGTTTATAGTAAATAGGATGGTGATAGATGCAAGAGAAATGGATAGGAAATATACAGGAGGTTGATAATGGGGTCCACTACAGACCTTTGTGGTGGATGAAACATAATGTAATGGTACTATTGCAACTAAGAACATTTAGTCAGTAGAAAGACTTAACAGGCAATTGGATCCTGGGCAAAACACAGTACCTTTTAGTACCTTGGCTTCTTTAGCAAAGTTTTGTGAGCACTTTTACGCTTTACCGAAATGTAGGGGACAGAGTAGAGTGCACGTACATCTCACACAAGCTCAAAGGCGTTTTAATGCCTTTCGTGCTTTTAGTTCCAATAAACACCATTATATAATATCAACTACAAGGCGAAGTGTCAATTTGCGCCTAGGCAATTGAAAGTATTCACTGCAAGTAATGTGCACATGGTACAAGCGTATATTGTCTTGTTTTTGACCACGAGTATTCTGCACTTTAGTAGCATTTTCCATTTCCAGCACAGGTAGCCTACACACCTGGCTGTCAGTGCAATGCTGCTAAATTCCCTTTTCTGTTTTGTAATACTTAACAAGTATGCGTAAAAGCCCAAAAACCAGGTGGCATGCAGTCACATGCACAATGGAGCCTGGAGGAATCTGTGAAAAGGAGAGGTGAGGCATCCAGGTTGTAGGAAGGATTTAGGGGACTGTTTGGAGGGAAGAGAGAGTGTATATGGGTAGCTGTCCGAGTGAACTGCTGAAAGCTCTATTTGGTTCTACTGTCTGTGTGAGCCCCTGTTGGTGTAGATGTGGGTCTTCAGTGGTTCTGCTGTGGGGTCTAATAGTGTCTGTCGGAAGCTATGTAAAGATAAGATAAGAACCATATGAGAGTCTGAGCCAGGGTCACACTGGGACAGAAAATAGGCCTGGGCACCAAATTAGAAGTGATCCCTATTAGCGAATCAGATAGCTAAACAAGCATTGGCAGTGCCAATAGGTCAGGCTGTAAAGGGATTTTGTATTGTAATGTGAACCATTACAAGTAATTAGCATTGGAATAGATATGTATTTATGTGGTAGCAAAGAACTCTAGAATAGTATTTGTGTAGGTTAAAAGGGCAAGTGGCAATTGCACTGCCAGGTGAGACCTAAACATCCATGTAGGTTAATAACTGCTCTCTTCCTATCTGTGCTTCTTCCAGAGTAAAACACCATAACATATCTAGTTACACTTTCAAATACACAGAAAGTTGCACCATATAACATTTTTTTCATTTCCATGAAAAATAAATGAACAGTCAAATAGGATTTCCAAAATGTGTGCAGATCTTCTTTTTATTCTGTATATTTTTCCAAGGTTCTTATATGCAAGCTATATACACGCTGGACTTCTTCAGGGCAATGAACAAAATTATGTCAGACTGGTAGTGCTTGTCCACTTGTCAGTTCAGAATTCAAGGTGGCACACAAACATCATATCGGATGAGTCCTATGCAAAAAACTGGATAGATGTATGTTGCTACACATATGGGTAAGAAAATATATGTAGATTCGCTGAATATCTATTCCAAATGCTTCCAAGTATCGAAGCTGTAGGGTGAATCCACCCCAAAAAGGCACCGATATCTGTGCCAGTTACGCTCGGCGCCATTGTCCGACACTACCTGTATGTTCGGCTAGATGAACCTGAAGAAGTCCATTGTCCTGGATGAAACGTGTTGGCTGTTTTCTGTTGTATATACCTTGTGCAGGTGTTTTGCAAGATACCCGAGACTATGCATTTGGTGTTGCTGCAGGTAATGTTTGTAGTACTGTCAGAGTAGTCAAAAGTAAAAACTGACCCACTAGACTATTCTCTTTCCCTATCCCTCCCTCCCTTTCCTCTCTCTTCTCCCTATCACACTCTATCTTTCTCCCTGTTTCTGTTTACCACTCCGCTATATATCTATTGTCTGTACCTTCTGATCCGTCCTCTCTCTCTTTCTTTCTCTATGGGTTTCTCAACGGTCTTGCTTAGGAAAGTTTTTGCTCTGGTGATGGTGACTGATCAATGGATTGCTCTCACAGACATCATGTTCGGTCTGTACAATCCCAAAAGTCAGAGAGTGCCTCGGGCTCTTTGTGTTATAAAAAAAAAGCCTTGACTAGGGGGTGGCAGCAGTTCTTCTCCTCCTGCATACAGACAGGCACATGGGTGAGAATTTGGCATCCCTTAGCTTCCTTAAACATCTTTACATATTTCTCTGATTCCCTTGTTCTTCTGAAGTTGAAGTTCCCCTAGAGTACACCCATTCCTTGTGCTGCATCAGGGCTCAGGTATCCCCAGGTCTGACAGTGAGGGTCAGTCCAGGAGATGACACTGCTGCAAAGTAAGGATCTGCTCTGATTCCATGTCCTGGGAGTCAGAACGGTCTTTTAGACCCAAGACCTCAACAGTGTTCAGTGGGATAACTGTGTCATTCTGTAAAGCATAGTATTATTTTATTCAGTGTAATTCCAAGCAACCAAATACAAAAAAATGCCTTTGACTAGTCTGATAGAATCCATAACCTGAGACAATTGGCTTGTGGTTGATAAGTTCACTCATCACACTTCTTCCCAATTATAAAATAGCACTGGCCTTTATTTCCTGCCAGGAGCTCCCTCTCCCCTGTGGTCCCATCCCCTGGTGCAGAAAGCAATGCTGATCTGTTGGTAAGAGCAGTGGTAAGGACCCAAGTGCAAGAAGTTTGAAGTCAGTGGCCTAACCTAGTCAATTCGGGCCAACAGTTTAGGATATTGATCACATTGATGGGTACTCCTGAGTATACATCTCTATCGGGAGCATTCCAGTCAATGTAATTAATAACTTTATTGCGCTACTCTGCGATGCTCCAGCTGCCTAGGAGAGATAAGTCCTGGTGATAGCTGTGTTAGGTTATGAATAGACCTAGATGGAATTTCTGTTATGCCGGGGAATTTTGTCATAATTTTGTGAAATCTGCATTCCACTGGTTAATCAAATTTCCCGAAATGACTCTATTGCTGAAAAACTTTAGGCTAGCAACATCGCAAGCAACCAGAAAGCGAGCAGCTGTTGTTCTCGGCACTTGTGATTTTTGCTCAGTTTTTTTTTTTTTAACGAGAAATGTGTCTTTGCGTCAAAATCATTTTGCTCTGAAATGCAGCATTAAATGACAGTGTTGCACTTTACCTAGGTTCATATTATTTTTTCCTAATTTTGTATACTTTACACAAGAGCAAGTTTCACAAATTTCGCACACCGCAAAGAGCGCACCAGCTCCCACAGGCACTATTGATGCTTGCAGGAGGTTGTCAGGGCTGCTTCCTTGTGCAATAGAAGGGACATCTCCCATACCAATATGAAGAGTTTATTGTGATTGCTTCATATTACACAAACATGGATCACTTTCAGCCTTACAAAGGAGGATTTATCTGTGAGAGGTTGTTTGATTCATGCTAAGGCATCGTACGAAACAGAAATCACAACATGCTAAGTTGCTCACCACCACTCACCGTCACTCCAGGATCACAAGCAGCTCCTGTTTGCGAATGTGTACAATGAAGGCATGTCCCTCGTGTTCATTGGGTATTTCTAGGATGCAATAATTCTTGCTCTCGTTAGAAATTTAAGTTATGAATTTGGCGTATTTGAGAGGCGGTAATTACAAAACTGAGAATATGATAACCGAAGTCTTGAGAACTGTGAAAGTTGGGTAGAAGGTGAACTAAAATCCTGAGAGAGCAAATGTTTCTCTCTGTAGTAATATTATTCTAATGATTTAATCTCTAGTACTACTGAAATCTAGCACAATTAAAAAATACTTTGCCTCTACTAGTACCATGTAGCAAGACGTTCTGCACAGAAATGGGTAGAGTTATTTGGATCAACAAGTAAAGCTGAATACAAACTAATTGAATTTTCCCTTCCCCCCCACAGCATCTGTCCAGCAGGCACAGTGTACAACAAAGCACCTCACAGGTGAGTGAGTAAGAGAATGTATCTCTCTTATTATCTCTAGAGGGTAAGACTGCCCTCATGGGATGAGCCATTCAGATATATCAAAGGTGGTTTGTAAATGTCAACAGGACACATACGAACATCATATAGGATCATATTACACGTTGTTCCAATTATATATATTTTACATTACATGTTTATATTAGTGCCTAAGTACAAAACCAATGTTTTTTTCCAAAGACGTAAATTTTTTTTTTTTTAAAAGAGGAAGTAAAATACTGTACTGTACTGTTTGGATGTCTGTAGTAAAAGAAAGAGAACAATATTTTAATGTAAATAAGGTTGGGTTTTGAAAAACTCGTCCTCCTCTTTGTATCTTTGGAAACAAAAAAACACTCTGTGATTTATTAAGCTTTTTCCTGCAAGAAACGTCTCACAGTGCAATTTGGTGAAAACCCTACGGCATTGTGTACCATACGGTATTAGAACGCTGAATAAGCAATAGATAGTGGTAACGTTTAGCAGAGTGGTTTGGGGCTGTCATTCTTGAAATGCATTGCCATGCTTCCATTCTAATTAGCTTGGAAGGAAAAAAGACACATGCAGGCACATGCATCAAGAAAAGCTTTTGCGAGTCCTTAATTGCGAATATTAAGGAATCGCAATTAAGGACTCGCAAAAGCCTATGCATGTAGGAATCGCTATTAAAATAGCGATTCCTTAACATTCATTAATTGCGACTCACAAATTGCGAGTCGCAATTAATGAATGGCTTCCCATTCATTCCTATGGGCCTCCGGGCCCATAGGAATGCATTGGAGATTGCGGGAGCAATTTGCGAGTACCAGTAGGTACTCGCAAATTGCTCCCGCAATTTCTAGAGTGGAAGGGTGTCAAAATGACACCCTATTGCACCCATGTATTTGAACTCTGCACACATGTTGCATACACACATGCTCTAAGGGCATGTGTGTGCGCAACATGAAACTTAGAAAAATGCAAATAAGTGCATTTTTCTAAGTTTTAGCAAATTACCATGAAGTCCAGCTTCATGGTAATTTCCTCCCGCTAGTAGCGAAATCGCTATTTTTTAAACTTTAATGCATTGCATTTAAGGAATCTCAATTAGGGATTCCTTAAATGCAATCGCTATTTAAGGAATCGCTATTTTGAGATTCCTTAAATTGCGATTTTTGCATTTGGGATGATGCATCCCAAATGCAAAAATACCGGTCGCAAAGGGGCAGATTCTGAGAATCTGCCCATTTGCGACCGGTTTTGTGGTTGATGCATGTGCCTGTCTGTGTTTAGAAATGCGACCACAGGGCAGTAAAGAGGATGATCATTCACATTTAGAGATTATAAATTGTACTGGGCAATAATTGACAAACTCGTATGATCTAGCTAAGACAATTGTTTCTAATGTTGAGATTGTTTGATCTATTATGAAAAAAATCTAATACCTTTAATCCTGGGGCGATATATCATAAAGGGAGGTCAGACTTTGTAATTATGAGGCCACAGAAATGCATCATGTCTCTCCGGGCTCTCACTGCTCACAATGGAGCTTATTTACAAGCCCCTTGCGCCACCCTTATGTCACTTTTCCTATGTTAAAAATGACGCAAAAGTGTCGCAAGGGGTTTGTAAATCTGCCAAAATGTTTTTAGAGCTAAGCATTCTAATGAGACTTGCTCCAAGCCGCTCCGGGGTTTGCTACAGTGGCAACAGACACAAAAATGTTTTTTTCTTCAGAGCTGATGATCTGCTGATGTTGGCATTTTGAATCAGCTGTGCTGTAAAGAGAGTCACATAGCCACTAACTGATGGAAAGAGCATTCACCCTGCCTTGTGACATTGCTTTCAATTCTTACCCTTTCCTCTTCTTTTGGTACACTTCTAAAAATCTTTCAGCCCCATGTGGTCTGGGCTGCTAGATGGTCGACTCCCCTTTAGTAGTCTGTGACATCAAACAGTCTTGAGGTCTGTGGTAGACAAGCCGGCACTTTGACAGCATAATATGTATTACTCAAAAGAGGATTTTTATAGGCTTTATTTATATATGTATTTCAATCCTTCAATCCTATTTAAAACGTTTCTTTCCAGTGAATTTAATACATTTATTCTGAAAAGTCTATTCGTATAATGAAAAATTAATCCTCTGCATCTAGAGAGAAATGTTATTTCATAGGAGGTAAAAGGTTCAGTCCTAAAGGTATAATTTAATCTAATGGTATATTAATCCTTTGTTCGTGATAGTACCCTAATGGTACATACAGGCTTTATATCCGAATCATCTTGAATGTTCAGAGAGATTAACTAATTGTCCAGGGAGACTGTTTAATCTACTGGGAAATGAATCATTCAACTCAGGAGAGTAAGACATTAATTGTGTTTCCTTAGAGACTAAGTAATGTGTTTGGAATTGAGCCACCTATCAAAGAAAAATGGATGGAAAACTGTGGAAGTTATTTTTTTTCTTCAGATGGCAATATAAATGAGTACTCAGAAAGGATTTGTGAAGAAAAGTGAATTTGTAATTTGTGGGGTCATCATATCTTCCCATTATATGTCTCTCTCTTGACCTTCCTGGACCTCTGCCTAAATCAAGTCTATTTTTCAAGGAAATATTTTTGGTTCTCTTTCTAAAGGTTCAGTTTGTTTAAAATAACATTGACTTTTGTGTAGCTTATATTAATGATTTTCTTTTGTGTCTGCTTTCCAGGTCGACACATTGCGCCAGCGTCATGGAGAAGGATGTCGCATCCCTGTTCCGCATCACTTCTTTCTCAATCTGAAGAGCTTCACTTATAACACCATTGGAGAAGACACTGATGTCTTCTTTTCTCTGTATGACTTGCGAGAGGGAAAACAGATCAGGTATTAGCAATAATACTGACATCTCCACTTACAGTCATGGATTGGTGTATACAATGGCTTTCATGGGGTTTACAGTAATCCTTCCCTTGTCCATGGCACAGCGCATGAGCGCGGTGTGTTGTTATTTGAAAATGTTGCCATCATATGCTGATTCAAACTGAGAGCGGAGTTCTTCCAACGCAGCTCAGACTATGATGTGAAAGTAGTATTCCACGACTAACCCTTTATACATGAAGAACCTGGGAAAGTCATGGACATATAACAATGGTTCCCAATGATTAATTCAGTCAAAATAATCAAATGAACTAATATTACATCTGCTTATTTAAAGGATGCTGAATACAAGTAAAAACGTAGGAAAAACTATGCAGAACGAATCAATGCACCAATAAATTAATTAAAAACAAGATGAATCAGGAGATCATATATGAGTAATAAGACAGTTATTGTAGTCAGATGAAGTCAATATTAGAACAAATGACAGAAGATTGCAAAAAAGTGCACACGGCTCAGTGTTCTGAGGCACGTGAAGAAACAGAAATACCACCCAAATAGCAAGAGATCTGAGACTGAGCTGTGATTTGTCCCATTTAAACAGACGCAAATAAAGCCCCAATTGATCCTCAAATGCTCATCACTATTGTGTGTTCTATAGAATCTCAGTTCTTAATTTTCAACTTTTTCACCTTTGTAGACTAGATCATTGGTCTTATCAGGACAATAAATTACCGTTCCACAGGTGCTAAAAAATGGAAAGAGGCAGTAGGGCCCTTATTAGTCCAATGCGTTTATTTGGTAAACAAATTAAGTTACACAAGTGCTCGAACACTCACGTATACTGCTGGCAAAATGGGTCAAGAAACATAGAACCCAAAATGAATACACTATCCTCTATTAGATTCTACTAGTCAGTCAAACCGATGAAAATTGAGGGATTTACCGAATTAAAAAGGCTCCACTCTTCAGATGAGAATGTTAGAAGCTATAAACAAAACAACAACACCTGAAGCCTGGTTAGATGCGGGCAAAAATGGCCAATCTGTTATGGATTTATAAAGTATAAGCATGTGTAGTCAAACTCACCAAGGTATATGGTTTGACAAAGGCGGAAGCCCAGCACAGTGGAATAAAATGTGAGCCCTTCAACACAGTGCGCAATCGGAAGGTGAAGAAGAGGTGTACAATAGAAGATCTGTGTACAGTCAAAATGGCCGACTGGCAAAAAACTGCAAAGAGTGAGGGTAAAAATGTTCACAACACAAAAAAAGGATGTGCTAGAACTGGCATTTCCTAATTGAGGTGCACATTAGGTGGTCGGATGGTGAAGGGAAAAAAGTTCCATATTCAGCAAAAGTTGAAAGGCAGGGTGCATCCTAAATAGTCAAAAAATGCAATCTGTGAAGAGTTGGAAAATGTATGTAAGACCAAACATACCACCATAAAAAATGTGTCCCCTAGTACAAACCATAAAATGGAAAAGAAGTAAACTTGAAATTACATTGCTTACAAGGGAGTCATTCACTGAATGAAAAGGCTGCAAGTCCAAAATTAATATGCCAGGGTACATCCTTCATACAGTCAGTTGAAAAGGTAAAACACCATAATAACAATAAGAATCAACCCTACATATCGATTTGTCCTTGGGAGAAATTTATATGAAACAACAGCCCTTCATCTTTTCATAACGAAAAATTACAAGCCAGGCTGAAAGGAATGCCTTCTAGAATAATACATCAATTATATTAGATAATTAACGTTTGATGCCATTAAATTATTTGAGAGACCATCTTATGCCCGACGTATTTATATCAGATGATCAGATACTCAATTTTCCAATTCTAAAAGTGCAAATGAGACTGGCACATTGTGATCATAGTTTTATGTGTGTATAGCCATGCTCCTGAGTTCACAGAAGTCTTTGAGTCTAATCATTTTGTACATAACTGGTCTATCCATTTGCACTAATGGTTGGCTAGGAGATTCCTCACACTGTCACCTCTGGAGTCTGGTCAGATCACTTCAATCACCTGCTATGCCAAGTCAAGCGCTGTAGGCTGATAAGTTGTGTAATATTCCACGACGGAGGCAGTATACATTTCACATCGTATTGTACTCTTATGTAGGCGAAATCTTTGCTGTACCATCTGTGTAGTGTGCCATTTTTAGGTCGAGCCTGAGCAGTGCATGCGCTGCTCTGCGAGCCATGCTGTATTGGAGTATGGACTTGAAGCACTGCCCACTCTCCGCCTCTATTTGTCTTTGGCTTGTGTCATTGTCCTTCATAAATGCTGGCTTCTGTTTCGTTAATAGGCTTGTTAGTCCCTCCTTAGTACTGCCTTGTCTTCATTGTTCACCTCCCATGAGGACTGGCCCTTTTACTTGGTTGTTACACGGTATGTCTTATTAACTCTGTAAGCACTATTTTCTTTAATAGTTTCTCCTACTGCAGGCACTACATGCTTTCCTTCTATTTTCAGTGTGCCACTGCGCGCTTACACAGGAAAAACAAAAAAAGCATTTGTTTGTCAACTTGACAAACAAATGCTTTTTTTGGTAAAAGCGTCCCATACCGCGCTTTCACATTAATAGTGGCCACGGACCTTTCTTTAGACACGGCTCGTCTAAAGAAAGGGGCATGGCCTCTAGTGAAAGCGCAGCATGGGGCTTATGTATATGCAATGCAATAGGTCTTGCATTTTAGAAACTTTGACCTATTTGTATTGTAAATGACAATGCCTTTTTTTATTGCAGGTTTTTTAAACATAAAAGGCATTGTCATTTACAATGCCAATTGCTCAAAATCTCGCAATTGTGAGACCTATTGCATTGGACATGCTTGTTATAACTTGGAACAATCACATTTAATAGCAATATTCACATGTGGTTGTAACTATTAGAAAACAACGTCAAAGTGTGTTGATGTTTCCCAAATTCTGACATTTTGGTATGTATTGTGAATTTGCAAGCTTGGCATCTGCAATGTCAGAGGAGACTTTTAATGGGAGGTAGGCCTACTGAGTAATTATACAGTCATCTAATTTGCAATCTCTATAAGCTCTTGCCTTAATATAAACCTATTGCATGTAAAGGCAAGTAGAGGGGATCTCATTACTAATGTCAGACCCGTTTTGTTTGATTATTTTCTGCCTCCCATTACTGACAGGGTTAAAGGAAATGACACATATCAGTGGGTCAGAGGTTTGTGTTCTGTCTTTGGGTTCAAACAAGATCTCATAGAGGCAATGCCATTTACCTCTGTCTGTACATTTTTTCATCAGCACTTGGTTTTAGTGAAAATGTCAGTTCTGTTTTTACAATTTCATCTAATTCTCAGGAACTGCCCTGACAGGAGGTTATCACAAAAGGCCTGAAGATGGTGGCTTTATTACAGTAGGAAGTTATTTCTCGCTTCTCGGTTCACTCTTGTGGCATATATTTTATTTTTTTCATGCTGTACCATTAAATACCAACAACTAAATTTCATTTTGCTAAGCTGTGAAGTCAACAGTAAGGTCAGGGCTCATTTAGCCAAACTGCAAAGTCGCCTAAAGTATCCAACGTGCCATTCCAGATGACAATTTTGTCACCCATGTATTTATGCCACATATGAGTATTCTGACAGAAGGGCCTTGCATGCGACCAAATAACTCTTGCTACAATAAGATGAACAATTTTTGGAGCAAATCAAGTTCTCAGGCTACTCCTTTCTATAGTAAAAACAAATTCTATATTGAAGTTAAATAATTTTCTTGAAGTGTGATGACTGTTAATTCCATAATGAAATCTAAAAGAGCAACTTCAGTGTCATTGCTGGACTCTAATGCATGTCTAATGACCTGTTGGTCTTAGAGATGTTTGTGTAGAGGGGCTCAGTTCCCAATTTTACTACGAGATCTTCTTCACTATTGAACGCAAAGTCTGTCACACTTTTGATTTAGTCTGTACTGTTCCATACGTATTACTTCATGGGAGGCATTTGTGGCTTGATGAAGAAGTCAAACAATGTCCTAACACCTCTAAAGTTTACGCGCACCCAGAGACTATTGGTTTGCATGGTAAATCCTGCAGAGCACTATGATCCTTATTCCTGTGTGTAAATATCAGGTGTTCTGGGTTCGGATCTATTAAGAAATTCATATTGTTTGTTACTAATGCTGTTATGGCTAACACTTTGTCTGTGATTTTGTCTGATTTTCGTTTGTAGGTTTGTAAGAGGATGCCTGCAATCGTTTTTAATTGTGATTGGTAATGTAAAATTGTCTTAAGATCTGCTGCTCATACTTGAATCTGACAGTGTTTTCATAAAATAAGACCCCAATACTTATTCGCAAACAAAGAAGGCAAGAGATAAAGAGAAGCAACTGGCCTCTGTCTACCTTCCACTTCCGAACCTCCGGTCCACATGATGCTGGCTGGGATTCTTGCCTTTGGGAGGTAGTTCAACTTAATATTGACCTCACAATATTGTTGTGCCAGAATATCATGTAAAAAATATGGAGGACAAAAATATTAAGACAAATATTAATATTAAGACAATGAAGGGCCCTTTTCACAAAATTAATCTGAGACAAAATCCTAACTTTATGACTTTTGGTATTCACAAAAGGCATTTAGTAGTAATAAAGTTAGAAATCCTAACTTTACTAGTACTAAATGCCTTTTGTGAATACCGAAAGTCATAAAGTTAGGATTTTGTCTCAGATTACTTTTGTGAATTGGGCCCGAAGTGTTTATAGTGATAAATATAGATTTGCTTTGCTAACCTCAACATTTATGTACCTTGACAGCATATATATCTTCAAGGTCCATCGAAGTGGAAATAAAAATAGTACATCTATATTTACCTGTATGCACTTACCTTTTCATTATTTTTGTCCTTGGTACTTTTGATACAATATTCTGGTACCACAGAATTCTGCAACGACATTGAAGATGCTCCATTACATTTCACTATGAAATTAACAGAGATTGCACTCCAAGATATATGGTTTAATTTGGCCACTATGAGGGGACTGGATCCTATGTATTCTTAAAGTGGTATCCTTCCATTAAGCTACATGGATTTTTAGGTCTGGCTTGACAGTGCAACTGTCACCTGACCTTTTAACCTACATCAATGTTATTCTACAGTTCTTTGCTTCCTCACAAATTCTTAGCCATTCCCATTCACATTATTATGCAACATTCCTTTAGAGACAGACCTATTGGCATTGCCCATGCTTACTTTAAAAAAATTGTTGTTTTCAGGGTGTGTTTTTATAAAAGATGTTTTTCATAAAAGGTATTTTCCCCATGTTTTGTGATTTCGAATTGGTTGCTATATATCAGTCTGATCCCCTTGGAAAATTGCACTGGGTTCATAACTTCAGGGTAAATGTATAAATAGAATAATTCAATATTTAAGGTTAGAGAAAGTTTGATAAAAACCAAAGTCTTTAAAATAGAGCCACTTGGGAATTGTCAATGATCTATTGTTTTGCAATGGCGAAACACGTTCATACAATGTTGCCTGAGGGATTTTGTAGTCCTGCTGCTGAGTAAAGTCCCTTTTCTGCCACAATAATACACTTATGTGCATTTCACATTATCTTAACTGGATTCTCATGTTGCTCAGAGGAGCAATCTCTGATTATTTTTTAGTAAATGTCCCATCAGCTGCTCCCATGTCAAGTGTTCTTCCTATGCAAAAGAGACTTGCATCCAAGGCATTATCCAGTGCTTGTGCATGCTGATTTTTCCGCTTTCACAGGGGAAGTTTTGGAAACTGACATTTTGTCGGATTTTTTTTATCCTATTTGCCTTTTTTTTAAATTGTATATTTCCCCCAGTTTAATTGTTGCCCTTAAAGCAGTTTTGCAGAGGGGGGAATTTATGAAATTGTTTGCATATTTTTAGATTGATTGAGTGATGGTCTTTTTTGTACAACGCTCTGATACCCATCTTGATGTCCATGTGCTAAGATCTCAGCAGCGGTATGTGTATAAGGATCGAAAAGATTACAGATAGAGTTTGGAGCTGTTTCCTAAACTCCAAGTGGGAGAAAAAGGCCATTCTGGGCTGCGGCCACAAGGATCGGTCACTGAACTTGGATTTCTTTGTACAAGGGAGAAAGTGTATATGTGCACAGTCACTGCAAACCTGGTTTTATATCTGAATTGTTTTTTGCAGTTTGGCAGTTTGGTCGGGTACTGCGAATGTATAGTTCTATGGCAGAAGCACAAAGCTTTGACAGAACATCTCTTCCTAAAAGTAGGCAAATGTAGGCTGAGAAGATGAGGAGAAATGATTCAGTTACTTATCAGTAAAATTAATTACCCCGATTCGTAGTCCTCCTCGACCCAGTCCTCACCTTGTGCAGTAGAGGTTGTATCACAAGATAAGGACTTAGACCAGGAGGACAACATGGGGGGTAGTGGAGTCGTTCTTTTTCATTGTGAGGAGTCGGCTGTGGCATTTTGAATCATCTGCAGTCAATGGCTTTGCTTTGTAGGCAGACCAGGGTAGATTAAGTTGCTGTAGCTCAGCTTGGTCTCAATAGTCCATTGGCAATAGTTTGTCTGTAAACTGCTGGTATGAAGGGCAAGACTTTGTTCAGTACCTTCAGGAAAAATAAATAGTTTGTAGTAGTTTTTGAGATGTGTTAATGTAAGGAAAGATTGGTGTCAAAAGTAATACTGTTGTAACTTCCCCTCTAAGCATTGAGAATGTGATGACATCAATAAGAATGTACTGGAGAGATGAGACGGTTATGTTCACGGAGCCAGCAGGATGTGAAGAAAGCAGTTTGGTCTCCTAAAGGCGAAATAAAATATTTTGGCCCTAGGCGCATTATCAAAGTAATGAGGAATGTGGTAATGCTTGAAGGGGGTGATGTATGGAGTATGTCTCGTTTGTCAAAATATTCAAGGGAGAGTGGTTACAGAAGCTCTTTACCTCAGTCAAGGTTTCCCAAATGTAATGTGGATTGTCCCCGTCCTGATTCATCTATGCGTGATTCCAGAGTCAGGAGGCCACCATTGTATCTGCAAGATTACTATGCAAAATATTAGTAGAAACAGTACTGTTCTACCTCATTATTTGTGAGTTGTCCAGTATTACTTAGTCCTTTGGTCTATCAGTTATTTATGTAAACAATTTAGTTGCAATTTCCTGTTTTCATATTGTTCTATTCCTTTCTTTATTATTGTTATGTATATTGTTTATATAGGGAAGATGTGTTGTAACTTCCCCTTTAAGCATTGAGAATGTGATGACATCAATAAGAATGTACTGGAGAGATGAGACGGTTATGTTCACGGAGCCAGCAGGAATAGATGTACAGCTGGTGGGTGTTATATATAAATCAACCTGGAAGTTACGAAGATTACTAGTCATAATAAATACCCATCTTTTTGGTGATTTGGGTGCAGGAGCAAGCTCAACCAGCCAGCGTCTGGATAGCCAGATGGTTGGTTCCAGAAGACCAGCGGGAATAATTAATAAGCCACTAACGTTGAAAAGCATCACCTTTTCTGACGCTAGAGTGGCGTTGCTCCATACCCCAGATGTTACAAGGTGGCGTTAAGCCTCTTAAAGTTGCTTAATGGCACCTTGTAAATATGTCCCTTTTCTCAGCATTCCGCTGTGGCAGAGGGGCAGGCAATGGGTTTTGCACTGGGTGCACCCATTGCTTTTTGACACTGCCCCATATTTACAAGGATGGGGCAGTGCCAAAAACTAAGGTCAGGCAAAACCTGGTCTTAGAATGGCGATACAAGGAGAAATTATTAAATTCTCATCGAATTTTGCTCTTTCTACATGTGCTGCATTATGCAGCACACATAGAAACAGCAAATCGTCTTTCAAGATTGTTTGTATGTAGGAAGGTGTCCCTTCCTGCACATAAACAATCGCTCCTGCAGTGCAGGCACCCTTGCAAAATGGCACAAGGGTTCCTGCGCTGATGCTAGACAGCTTTATCAGAGCTTTGTTAGAGCCAGCCCTAGGGAAAACACAAGGGTGCACTGTATTTTTCTAAATACGGTGCATCCCTGCATTTTGAAAATGTCAGAGCACGGTGTTACTAATTTTGGTTTAAAGTCCGACCGCCTAATTTAAAAGTAGACGGCCGGAGTTTAAACCGGCTGATCAGACCGAGTGGCTTCCAACGGGCTCAAGGAGCCCATTGACCAGTTGGAGGCCACGCAGAATCCTCCAGGGACAGCGTATCAACCGTTGGGATTATGATGTAGCTTTCCAACAGGGTTTTCATGTCAGGCTTTCCTCCATGAAAAGCCTGTCGGAAAGCTGCTTTGGAGGGCCCCTAGAAGGCCCCCATGCCTCCGCAGCCTCTGGTTGGGGGCCTGTGGGGCACCAATGGTACCCCCCTGTAAAATCCCAGCACTGTGTGGCAGGCACCATTAGGTTCCTTTCACATGGTGCAGGGATTTGCAGGAACTCCCAATTCTCTATGGGATCTTGTGCTGTGGCCGGTTTACGACCTCTGCACAAGCTCCCATATGGAATGACCGCAACATGTGTGGTCGCATTGTAATAGGGTGTTTGGAACCGCCGACCTATGGCCGGTCAGTTCCCAAACCGAAAGGGTGTCAGGCTTACTCAAGTCCGCCAGACATTGAAATTAAGGCCCATTGTTGTAAATATCCCCCCAGGATTTCTGTTTTCACAAAATTTAATTTTAAGAGTTGCAGGCAGGGACACTGGAATTATGTAATTCTGAAGCTGCAGTGTTTCCCGCATAATTATGGAATTTCTGCATTTGCCACATAATCCATCATATGCTGCACAATATGTAGATTTTAAGAACAAAAATGTTTCAAGCCCAAATGGATCAAAAGTTATTAAAATTGCAGCAACCGGTCTTGTTGCGCAGATGTAAGTCCTTTGCAAAGGTTAACTTGTGATATTTCAATTGCTTATTACTGCATACTAATGAAGTGGTGACACTTTTGCCAAGACAGTGTTAACATGTGGAAAAAAGAGAAAATTACTAGCACAAAATGTGCCGCATTGGGTAGTATAATTGTAGTTTTCATGCCACATAATTTAGTCAGCCCTACCACATAGTTTGTTCTTTTTCATGCTGCGTAAATCTAGTGGCCCTGCTTGTAGGTAAGCCTGGGCAAAGCACTACGCTACGCTCGCGTAGTTTGCGTAGTTTGCGCTACTTCGCAAATTGCACGTAGCACAGTGCAAACATGCGTCATTTTTTGCTTGCTTGCGGTCCTCAACGTCAAGTTGGCGACCGCGAGCAAGCAAAATGACATCCCGGCGAGACTTTTTCCTTGTTCAAGATCAGCAACATCTAGTTGCTGATCGCGAGCGTGGAAAATAAACCTCCCGGCGAGCTTCTCAACGCAGGGAGGTCAGGTTTCTCATTGCGAGTGGTCACGTATGCTCGCGACCGCTCGCAATGAGAAACTACCAGTCCGCGTTGAGAAAGCTGCCGCTCGGGTAGAAATCTACTCGAGCGGCAGATATCGACCTCTTGCACTGTGCAAGATGCAGTTTGCACTTATTGCACAGTGCGGACAAGCACCCGGCACTGTGCAATCAGTGCGAACAGCATTTTGCACAGTGCACTACGCAGTTTGCGAAGCTAAGCGTAGCTCGCGTAGTGTGAAGTGCACTTCGCGTAGCTATGCGTAGCGCTACTTCTCAAACTTCGCCCAGGGTTACAAGTTGTAGGTCATCCAGATGGCTATATCAGACATGTATTGTTTTAATCTTGCTTGAATACTGCAATATAGTAGTTTTAATATGAATTGTGTATCGCCCATGTTCCCAAAATTGGAAAAGCCAAAGGAATGGATCAATAAGGCAAGTGTGCAATATATATATTCAGTAGGGTGGGACTCAGCACCTTATATTCTGATTCGAAAGGCAGGATCAAGGCTGCCTGCATAGAGTCTGCAATAAAGGAATTAAGCTAATCAAGGACAGAACCAACCACCCTAGCCCCTGACAAATGATCGGTCAAAATGGAGTGAGAGACTGTGTCAAAGACGGCCAGATTAGGATAGCTGAATTAGCCCTCATCTAGGCGCATATGAATTTTGTTGAGAGAACTGCAGCAAGTACTGAAATCCAGACTGAGTATCAAAATAGTTTGTGGATTTCAAAAAAAGCTGAATTTAGTGAGTTGACATGATATTCAAGGATTTTAGTGGGGGCAGGGAAATCGAACTGTAATTTGATAGAATTGCAGAGTCTGCAAAAGGTTTTTTTAGGATGGTAAAAACTGGGGCTTGTTTACACTGCTTGTAAACAAGGCAGTCTGCCAGGGAAGTATTTAAAATAGAAGTGAGACGAGTAGCAGTCCTGAGTGCCAATAGTTTTTGTTATTTTGCTGGACATGAATCAGAGGCAATGCTTAACCTTAGCTATGACTATGGTTTCATCAATGGGTGTAAAGTCAGAAAGGATGGCGGGGTTGGGCTGATGCTTAATAGATGTAAAAAAGAGCGAAGCCAGTGCAAAGTTGAGCACTTGTACAATCCCCACAATTTTACCATGGGAAAAATTGAAAGGATCAGTGATTCTGAGCACGTGCAGGCGGATATGCAGGCAACTGGAATTTTAAAACTGTTGAAGTGTTAAAGACCTCTTTGATGTTATTCGTGCACCTAAAATGTGGTTTCTCAAAAAATTAGTTCTAGAACTACGAAAAAAGTGTAAATTTTCATTAACTGCCTTCAGATATATGAATTTATCATTTTCTTGTTAGGGAGTTACCCATTTTAGTTTGAGACACCTACAATGTTGTTTTAGCATTACCATTGTGCTGAAGGCAGGGTGCACTTAGATGCAGCTATTTGTTTGGAAAGATTCATGAAGTACCAAGGAGATCCAAAAAATTGAAGCCTTAAGCATTACTGTTAAGATCGCTCGAGTACGAGATTAAAGCAGAGACCAGGGTTGTGGCAATTATATTGTGAGACAACGTGACCCAGTGTCTACTTAGGCAGGGCAGTCAGGATGGGATAGAGGAACACTGTATGAATGTTCAAAAAAGGAAGAAGGTGATCGCTGGGTGGCAGTGGCGTAAGGAACATTGAGGGGGCCCCCATGCAAGGTACGTGGAGGGGCCCCCTCCAGGCACAATCAGGAGCTCTCTGGCCGGAGAACTCTGCTGAGGGGGCCCCCTGGAGCTTGCCCCCCCCCCCCCACGGCCTGTGTTACATCCCTGCTGGGTGGTCTGTTCACACCAAGAGGGACTGAAATCGACCATAGCGAGATTGCAAGAGAAGAAGATTAAGCCAAGCGTGTGCCCTTTCATACGTGTGGAGCACTGTACTAGCTTGGTAAGATACAAATTAGCACAGCCTTCAGTAAGGATGTGAGCATTGTCATTGGATAGGGAGTCCATGTGGACAGTGAGGTCCCCTAGTACCAACATGTTATTTGCATTGACGGATAATGATGTTATCATATGTAAAAAGGGTGTAGTGAGGTCAGTATTTGACTGGGGTGATACATTCATGGTGCCTTAGTCTCATTCATAGGCGAAACACATATTTCAGCCAGAGAAAGTTTAGCTTCACTAAAATAAGGTGTTTACAGGGCTTTATGTGTCAGATTAGCTCTATGTGTGATATTTAATCTTCTGCCCACACTCTCAGCATGGCCGCATCTTAACTTTTGTAGCCAGAAGATAAAGCCAGTCGACATGAGGATTAGAATTTTCGAGGAGCTAAGTTTCCGAAAGAAAAGCCATGTCTACTATATTGTTAGCCGATAATCTTATGTGTCTAGAATGTGTTTTGACGGAGAGCTGACAGTGATATAGACGCAATTAATGTTTGCTTTACCTTCTTTAGATTTTTGATAGCTAACATGCAAGCTACAAGGATGACTAGATTTGTTAGGAGCCACAGGTGGGCTATATAAAATATTGGTGGGGACTTTTAACAAGATAGAGGGGGAAGGCGTCAGTGACGAAATTGTAGAAGCTAGAAGGAAGTCTCTGTTGTAAATGATCAAGGTTTTAGAACTTCAGGTGTCACAGGCATCAGCATTGTTTGCCCTGTGCTCTGCTGGTTCGCAAACAGGCACAGCTGAGCTTGCTTTTAGTGCACCAGTGTATGTCTATGCAACCAGCCAGCTATATAGTGCTTTTATGAGGAGTGGGCTAGTCCACAAGACAAAGATCATGGCAACTAAATAAAATGACTCTGGGCACAGGGCACAGAAATTAAAATAATGTGTCATGCAGTAAAGCCTGCCTGTATCTGTGAAATCCTTCACAGAATGTGGCTACTGGGAAGAGGAAGCGAGTTAAAAGAAGCAGAAGTAAATGCAAAGTATAAACACAATAAAAAGCAGCATTTGCCACCTACATGCAAATGAACTCAAGAAATTAAAGTAATAAGCTTGGTGGCTCCAGGAAACCCCAAAATACTCAAAAAGGACCCTAAGAGAGGAGACATTAAAATAAAGGTAAATTGTGGAATGGCGCACCTTAATGGGTTGCCCTGCTTCAGGAAAATGGTGGCCTGTGAATCATGATTAAAGCATTTATCGATATCTGCAAAGGAGTAGCTAGAAAAATAAAATGATACACCAGTTTGAGCCATATGCTAAATGACAGAGTAAGTGAACAAGGTGACTAAGCCTGGCCTGGCCTGTCCTAGAAGGATTTGTGTGGATTTTCCTGGACCCACCAAGGAAAATCTGAAGAAATGGGGTCATATGGAAAATTTTAAACAAAATTCCAAAGAATTTACCAAAACTGCAACTTTTCTAGGCAGGATTTATAGGACATTCATGGAATAATAATAGCAACAAAAAAAAACATTGCCATCAAGTCTAACCTTCCTGAAAGATGATGGGTAATTATTAATTCTTTTTCAGAATCCTCATCAGACTTTTGTCGGACGTGTTCCCACAGATAGGAGCACAGATCAGCGAGAGTTCCGTCACCTCAGTTGCCTTTTGTAATCCTTGGACTCTAGTATGGAAAAAAACTAACCCGTCTCACTGGGCTCTTGTTATATGTCCACGGATTTTTCTCATAAAAAATACATTGCATTTTTGTGAGTCCCTACTACCAGCAACTAAATTATCTTTTTCATCATCCTTCCATTAAATATTAGAAATTATGTTTGCCCACACTGTGCATTTAGCTTCCACTTTCCAAATAAATTGACCACAAAAGCGATAGGTTTTATACCCAGTTCTGAAGATGCATTCATGAAATATTTCATTATTCTTATGGTGTGCATGACAAGTTTGGCATTCATTCGATGTACTGAGGAATATATCCCTCAAGAAAAGCTCATGAAAAATGATGTCAAAATAGAAGGTTTTTCTGTACAACTTCTGTGAACATTTTATAGGTTCACAGTTTGGTTATGCAGTTTGACATGGACTTCACCCATTTTTCAAGTTGTGTACCACATTTTTTAAAATTCTACCTTCTGTCTCCCACATTGGGTCGGATGCATTAAGATACAGGCAGCAAGAAGTAGTCTCCAAATGTGCACCACCTTTTTGCGACCTGTGTCTGATTTTACTATGTGACCTACATATTAATATATGAGGTCACGATATCTCTAGTCAAATGGGGGTCTCAGAAGGGCCTCCCTAATGAATATAGGCAGGCCTCAATTTGCTACTCCCTGTGATTGTCTATAAACACAAGGATGGTGGCCTGCAAGGCACAGCAGAGCACCATCATTTCCCAGATGCGTAACTTTTTTTTTAATAAGCAGCCCATGTACCTTTTTAAAGAATGGGTGCTGTTCCTTAAATCATTGGTTGCTGCTTTAAAAAAATAACTGTCCATTTTGGAAATATATTAAGGTATCCACTGAACTTCTACCTGCTGCCCACTAGGCCACCTGATGTGTTTCACAAAAGGAAAGTTGTCCAAAAAGGATAGCTATCTCTTTGCAAATCTGTTACCAGCTCCTTTCAGGAGTTAACATTTCAGTAGATTGTGACTTCATTTGGGGTCACAAACCATTAATACATCTCAACTAAATCACAGTTAGGATGGATGCCCCTTTCATGCGATTCAGAATTTTGTAGTCGCAAGCGCTGATGTTTTGTGTATCACAGGGTTTGAGACAGAAAATTCTTTCTTATATCGGATGCATAGTTCCTATCCTGCCCATCCAAGTAGATTTTCAGCCAGGTACTGTAACTGAAGTTTACCTGCATGTTGCAAGGTAGGGAAATTAAAAGTTACTCAGAACTCGAAGTCAGAAGACAGTAGGGTTATTCGTTGGATCTCAAATGTTCAGACACGAGGGCTGCCATCCACGTGCAGACAGAAGACTTATCCTTTAGGCTCTTCCAATCATACATACTATGTCCTAAAACTGTAAAAGTGATGATAATGCCATAAGAAAGCCTTATCTCTATATAGAGGTTTAAACTCTTCCATGTCAATAATGAAACAGCAATTGCCATTTGGTATCAGGGGAAAACATCACCATTAGGTGTGGCTAGCTCACCCTCTCTAAATAGCTGCTTATAATATAATATTGACATGCAATATATTTGTCCCATATATCAATTGGAATTTACCTAAATATCATACATTTTCTTAAATGTCAGTTTTTCCTTTTGGATAAATTAAACACAGACCACCACCCTCAAAATAAAAGCTTTTTATTTTTAGTAAATCTATAACTTTTGTCCCAAATGCCAGATTGCTTTTTTCATCAAGAACTTATATGTACTACAGCCGCATATGGACAGAATCTGGATGTGTCAGTGTACCTCTGAGAAGCTTGAGGCAGTCACCAAAAGCTAGGGATCCCCTCCTGATGCCGCGATAGCCCACCAATGGTACGGATGGCAGCCATATGCCCTAAATGGCAATATTAAAGGCAACATTGGTGACAATAGGCAAGACATATCCACCAACTTAACTGGCCCTAATTGTTCAAAGGGTTGCAAAGATGACCAGGATTATAGGATTTCCACAATTTCCATTAACAGCCTGCTCTTGCCACAGCTTTCATAATGAGCATGGCACCGCTGGCGGATAAGAAATTCATAATTTGCTTGGCAGTACAGCAGCGGTCCCGCCAAGCATATTGTGGCCTCCTGACCGCCGCAAAACTGCCAGAGAATGGTTCCCTAGGGGCTGCAGCGGGGCTGTTGAGGTCCCACTGCCCAACTCATTATAGTCGGGAGACTGCCACCGCTGTGCACCTGTGAGTCTGGCAGTCCGTGGACTGCCTGACTCTTAATCAGGGTCTTAGTGATCCCCACAAGGTAGGCATGGATCTCTAAATACAGCAGGCAGTCCTCCACCGAGTAGTCTCCACTCACAGGGCTGGATAGTTTTAATGAATTGGTTGGTGTCTAGAAGGGCTCTCTTTTTCTTTTGGCTAACTGCACTCCTTATCAATTCTGAACCAGAGAACTACCTGACAACATCAAAAGAATGCAATATACCTGCAGTTAGAAAGTTACAGAGTGGCAGATAACAGAGAGAGAGATCAAGTTCCAAAGTCTCATCAATAGTCAATGGGAAAAATTCAGATTTCTTCAACATTTCGATTTCAACATCAGCTGTCTTGTATTTGTCCATAAATAGGTCTGTGGTTTCTTGCAAATATAAACTTTATTTGATCTATGAGAGCTTTTCAGATTCTTGACTGTCTATAGCATCTGAAAAAACTTCTTAGACCAATCCAGTACAGGCCTGATTGGCTGTTTGATGGATATCCTGGCTCCTCAATTCCACTATTGACTCCGGGTAATGAACACATATAACTACACACATCGTGGGCAAAGCCAAAGCCAAATAACTAAGAGAGCATCTAAAAGCTTTAGCAAAACTCGGCAACCCACTCATCACACGTCATAACCCATGGACCTCTCAGTTATTAAAGGATTACAAAAGCACTTACAAGCACTCTACTGATGAGAAGGCACACAAACTGAAGCTGAGGGCAGAGGTATGAAGGCTGGGAGATGAAATGTTGAGAAGTTTAATTGTGATTCTGGAGAAAAACGAACTTGAGGCAACTTGTTCTGAAGAATCATTCTCCACAAACTGCTTCCTCAAATGCTTCCAAATGAATTGAATTATCAAGAACTTGATACTGTCCTGATGGATCCTTTGATGTAGAAAAAACAGTGCAGTCCTGCCTTGGTCAGGATCACATAAATCCCTTGTCTCACTTTTAACAGCGGTTGGTAGGGTACGGACCCTTACACCATTTCTTCCAATTCCTTGTGGGTGCAATCTTGTTTGTAGGAGTGGGAGACAACCTCTGAACCTACCGGTCTTTTCTCCCATTCTCTTTAATCCTCTTTCTATACCCCAGTGCATTTCCACCTTTCTTCTGTAACTATTGTTTCTTTATGTTAGTCTTTTGCCATTGCCTATACCCCAGCAGCTCTACCTATACCCTAATATGTACACCTCTATTTATATCTTGATGTTTAATCTGTGCCTATTAACTAATACCTCTACTTCTAACTGTACACTACTACTGCAGCTTGTAAGCCTCTACTCCTAACTCTGTTCTAGTACTGTTACCAGTACACTATCAATCAATCAAGCAGGATTTATGAAGCGTGGCTAATCTATCGATAGGCCATCCAGGTGCTTGCTGGTCTCGGAGGCTTATTCAAACAGCCCGGTCTTGAGGGCCTTTTGGAATTCTGGAAGTGATGTGATGGTCCACAGGTAAGTGGGGAGGCTGTTCCAGGTCTTTGCTGTGATGTTGGAGAAGGAACGTCCTCCACTTCTGCTTCGGTAGATGTGGGGAGTATGGACAAGTGAAAGGGAGGCAGAGCATAGTCTTCTCAGGTTGGTGGAATTTCTGCTGATGGTTGGTGGAAGTTCAATAGTACCGCTACTTCTACCTGTAACTAGTATTTCTACTCCTACTTTGACACTGTGCATATAGCCTAGTACCCAACCCCTTCCTTAGTAACTCTACTCTAGTCATACCCTATCACTGTGATACTCAAAGTACAGTCCAGCGGCCGCTTGTGGCCCTGCTGACCTTCACATGTGGCCCTCTGCTGAACACTGCACTGGCTGCTGTATAGTTAAGAGAGCACTAACTTTCAGAAAGATGTTAAATAAAGGGGCAAGCATTTTGTTTTACAAGATAACTGAAGGAAAAGTAGCAACTAAAGTATCCAGCACCACTTAACTTTAGGAACACATTCATCTTTTTGGGACCTCTTGCTGCCATGTATAAAAATGACAATGTCTCTTCAAAATTCAAACACGTATATTTAATTTACATGCTCAAGAGTTTCAATTTAGTACATCGAATTATATCAGTGCATTGAGAAGTCTTTTTTAGGAGTGATAGTTTTCAAAAAATGAACGTAGAAACATCCATGCCTCCTCCCACCCTGACAACAATGCCAATAGTGAGCTAAGAGCAAGTCAATTGGCATGTCAAACCCTCTGGGTGGCCTGGGTTGTTGTTGTACATGGGCAACATTATAGTTTATTAGATCAAATACAAGAGAACGTTTTCTACGGTGCATATTCTGAACATGTGCATTTCAAGGTGCTCTTATATGTGATAATGAAGAAAAAGAGGCAAAGTGAAATAAAACTGGTGCCTAGGATCACACAATTTGGCAAAGTGGGGAAGTTGTGGCTGATCATAGGTTTTTTGATTCCACATTTTGCAATTCTATTTCATTCCAACTCATTAATAAAGTTACTTCTTTTTTTCACACTTGACTCTCCCAAAGTAGCAATAGCAAGTAGAGAAGGCTTACCCCAAGATGTTGAGATTAGTGGTTTATTTAAAAGGCAGTTTGGAATGAAACCTTCAAAATACCTCCATGACTTACTGAATAAACCACATATATGCTTCGCTTTCCCAACGCCCACCTTACCGCCACCCTAGTCATGCAAAGCACTAATACCACACTGCTGGCATCACTATGGCCCTTGGGCACACCACAGACCATACTTTGTGGCCCCTGGGTACATGTTTACGAGTACCCATGCCCTAGTACCTCCATCTCTATCTTTTCTCTAGTATCTCTTTACCTCTCTATTGCTCTCTGAAGTTTTTCTACATACTCATCATCTTAAACATAACCGACCACTTAAAAGACTGTGTATCTTTTAATTTGTGCATTTATTTTACATTAACATGTGGTTTATGTCTGAAATCCGTTTCTTATTTGTGTTACTCCTGGTGACTTCTAATTCGCATCTGACAAGTGTATTAAGCCTCCCAGCAATGGTGGTAGGAGAGAGAATGCTTATGAATTTTCATCGGACTTACTGCTGAAGAGCCAGGAGCAATTTTACCTCACATTGCCTTGCTTTGTCTGTAGAATGTGGGGTCTAATTGGTGGCATCTGACAGATCTCCTGGTTGTAAAGCACGCTGCCTGGTTTGTAGAGTCTGATAGTGTCAGTCTCATGCAAACTAGCCTACAGCCTCTCTGTCTGCTGGCACCCGACAAGGTGTGAATGGGAAGATGGAGATTTGCTTTGACAACCTGGCAGAGCTTGCTAATGAGATATAATTGGTCACCAGACCTGACCCTGAGGCTCATGGTGTTCCAAATTATCATCCAACAAAGATGCGTGGATAAATGTACGTTAGGGTGCCTATTGAAGAAAAGGGTGTCCCATATTCTATTGCCTGAATTTGAAGTTAGAGATGTACGATGTTCATCACACCAAGACAGTAGGTTGAAGAAATGCATCCGTGACAAATACACACCGCAAGGCGTAGAACCATGGGGCAAGAATTTTTCATCATGATATGAATAGCAGGCCTGGACTGTGTCCCCAAAGCAGCTCTGGCAATTTTGAGGGACCAGCCCCCACGAGGAGGGGGATGGGGGGTTGGGGATGTGCAAGTGTGAAGCACTGCTGCTTTGGTAACAGGGGGCCGATATTGCACCACCGCTGCAAAACCGTCCCCCCACTGCTGCAACCCCGGCCTCACCCTTCCAGCCTCCATGTAAAACGCCTGATGCCCCCTATGGTCAGTCTGGCCCTAATGTATAGAGAAGAGAAAATCCAGAGCCATGTTATTGTCACTATTAGATGGATGCAGGAATACAAGAATAGATACATGTCCAAAGGCAGACATCGCATTCTGACTGGTAAACCCTGTCACACGTGGAAAAAACAGACCGAAGAACATGTTCAACCTCTGTAAGACTGAGTACATTTGCAGGTGCACCATTGTAAACCAAGACCCAGAATTGATCATTGATATTGTTTTATTTACCTCGACTTTCAGCTGAAAAGTGGTAGAGGCAGTAGAGTGTCCTCTGCAGTCGGAGGAGCCAATTTGGGCAGAGAGCACGCCAGTTAAAATTCTGGCAAAGTCCATTTAGGATGGTGAAAATTCTGGTATTAAATATGCAATGCTCACTTATGCAGTCATCCTGGCATGCTAGAACATGTTAGTGTGGCATTCTCCAGAAAAGATGACCAGGAACATACGTGAGACAGGTAGGTTTATTCACCTCATCCACCAACCATCAGTCTTCAACTGTTCCCCACACGAATGCCTCTCACCCAATGTTCTCTTATTCCAGAATAGAACAGAATAGAGCAGATACACTATTCTATGTTCCAATGCTGTGAAACAGATAGGAATATGAAAGGAGAATGTACCACATTACAGTTAGGAGCACTGTAGTTAAATTTAGTAAAGATCATCACCCTTTTTAAGTGTTTTTTCAATCACCAAATAGCCAATATATGTCCACTAAAAATGGTGACCACTGTAGGCAGGGCAGATGAGCCACCTCCATGTTTGGATGATTTAGTACCGCACCTTGGCTGACCAAAGCACTAGTCGCTAAATTGGACAGCTAAGCTGTTTGACTACCTACTGTTTTTAGTGGATTCTCTTTCACCGTACTCCGTCTTTCATATGTGTCTTTGTTCCAATTTATGGGGCTATTGACAAAGGCATTCATAAAGTCATGAACTTGTGAATTACCCCCTTAATATTTATGTCAATTTTTCATATCTACTAATTCTCTACCTTTCCCCTCATATATAATCTTTGCTCTTGCTTTTGGACTCATGGTTAACCTTGCCATTGTCACATGTTAAAACTCTCAACATATGGCCCTGAATCCTGATATTTACAGTAAAAGGCCAATTTTAGCATCTCAAAGAATTTCAGGGTCTTTTAAGGCTCAATTCTTATTACCATGGGATTTGATCCGTAACTAGAGTTCAAAAGTTATGATTTTGAGTTATTTTGAGTTATGACCCATGATTTCAGCATTTTTAATACTTTGTTCTACATTCAAGAGGAAACTCTTGTATGTCTCATCAACATGCTTACGTTTGTTTTGTTTTTCGTCCACATCCTGGAAGTCATACATATTGGTTTTAGTTCTCTCCCTCTATTCTCTTAGTTCCATTGATGGACACTGCAAGGGTCTCACAAACCTTTAAGGATCTGATTAACTGTTCAGTGACTTTGATGATTTTTGATTCCAGCAGTCAGGCTTGATCAGAAAAGAACCATTTATAAATTGGTCTCCAAACTCTCTGCTACTCAAGTTTCATCCCCTTCCATCTGGCATCCCCCAAGTATTCCCAAAGTAATAATTCTGCCTTCTACCAACTCGTACCCGACACCAGTGCATCCTTCACCCATTTAGAGGTGGCAAATGTGTTAAAGTCAATCCCACGAGGCCGGGCACCAGGACCAGACTGTATCCCGGCTGACCTGTTTATATCGGATCAAGAACATTGGGTCCCCTATGTAAAATACCTTGCAAATGCAGTAGCTAGTGGCACACCAATTCCTGAAACGTGGTCTGGTGCTGAAATCCAACCTATATACAAGAAGGGCGACCGCTCACTACCAGGCAACTATAGTACAATAAGCCTAATCGACTCCATCCCAAAAATAGTCGCCGCGCTTGCCTTAGTAAGAATACAGGCTTGGATAGATGAGATGGATATTTTGACCCCATTACAGGCAGGGTTCCGTCCACATATAAGCACCATTGACCAAGTGTTTAAATTTGTACTTGTGTATTGGAAGGTAGTCGCTATTGGAGGTGGGGCGATCTACGCAGCCTTTGTAGATCTTAAGACCACGTTTGATCTAGTCCCACGCACAAAACTGTGGAGTGCCCTTCAGGCTTTGGGTATGCCCAATGAACTACTGAGTATCCTGGTAAAACTGCATGAATCAAACTTTGCGCAGGTCCGATGGGGGAAGCAGGGGAATGTTACCAAAAGATTTGCGGTAACTAAGGGTGTCCGTCAAGGGTGCGTTCTGGCCCCAACCCTGTTTTCACTTTTTATTAACAGGGTGGTCCACTATTTCTTATCCCAGCCTACTGATGCTCCTATGCTGGCAGGAATGAAAATACCGCTGCTCATGTTCGCGGATGATACCCTGTTGCTCTCCAGGACTCAAAAATGCCTACAGGTTGCCCTGGAGCGTTTCGGGATTTTCTGCCGCGAGCCTGAGCTCGAGGTAAACGTGGACAAAACGAAGTTCATGGTGTTCCATAGGTCAAAGGCCGTGAGGGGTGGGTACACATGAATAATGTCCCCTTGAAACAGACTGACACCTTTACCTATTTGGGGTTAACATTGGGAAAGAAACTTAGTTGGAAATCCCAGATAGACCGGTTGACAATCAAACATTCCGAACTTTCTGGAGCATTGTTAAAAGAGCATAGGCTAAGACTAAGCCCATAGCACCCGCACTTAAAATATACAACCTTAAAGTAGGTTCAGCAGTGTTGTATGGGGCAGAACTTTGGGGTTTTAACGATTTATCTTCCCTGGCTGCTGCTCAAAATACATTTTTAAGAGCTTTGATTGGCCTTCCACAGTCTACCCCACTGTGGCCTTTATATTTGGATTTGGGATGTAATAAAATTATGGACCAGGCACGGTTTAGACCGGTAGCTTTCTGGAGAAGACTCTGGACCACTCCGGAGCTCACCCCATATGCCCAAGCTTTTTCTGAAGTGAGAGCGTTGGGTTCCACAACCAAAATACCGTGGATAAGGAATTTAAAGCATACATTGATCAGTATGGGGATAAGTAAACTGTGGGAGGACCCAGAAGTCGCTGTTTTTCTTGCTAAAAATGATTTGAAGGCTGCCTATTGGAGCATGGTTAGATTGCAGCAATTTACACAACACCATTGCAGCTCCTTGACCCGGGTCTTTATCGACCTTAAATACGAGCCAAAATTAGAATCATACTGGGACATTCTAACAAGACCAACTGATAGAAAGTTGTATCATCAGTTTAGGGTGGGTTCTCTTCCTATCAAAGCGCCCCCCTATGAATGATAATTGTCCTTTCTGTCCAGCCGAGACTGAGTCACTAGCTCACATTTTTTTTATATGCCCTGCCTATAGGTCACCTAGACTCAAAGGGCTGAAACCCGTTTGTAAGAATATGGGCATTAGAGTAGCCTTGGAGGCTCTCAGGATTTTGAAAACTAACACTGATGACTCTATTGTCATAGCAGTGGCCAAATGTTTGAGCTGGTTGTGGGTTATTCGAGCAAGAAAGTTGAGGGCTTGTTAACACAACCTTTCCCGCAATACATAGTCTCTGTCCCTTTTTATAGCAGCTATTTTATCAAATTGTCACAATCGACAGTAATCCAAATGTATTATGTTCAAATTTGTTTACTGTCTTTTACGCCGGTTGTAAAAGATTTCTGTGATTTTAGCCATTTATATGATGTATAATCTGTTTCTACTGTTAATCTGAGATAATATTATACTGTATGTAACTTTTATTTTAGTTTTTTTGGTAATTTTAACGGTTTTACTGTTTTTGTATACAGCGGTCATTGTGGTACTGTGCTAAGCTACATGTTTTGTTGACGCACGTTGTCCTTTATGATTCTTTGTTAATCGAAATAAAGACATAAATAAACTGAACTGAATAATTCTTTAACGTGTCTTTTCTGTAGCGTGTAGCAGATTCAATGAACATACAATTTGTATAAACAAAGTACCCTTGAGGTTCCCCTTTGTAATTGTCTATACAGTTCTAGTGGAACATTTAGATTTATTTGGCTCCTATGAGCACTGTACAAGTAAATCTACATTTGCGGTAGATACATTAATAAACATGTTATATTAATAGTCTTGGAATTATTTTCATAACAGACATCTTTACTCTTTAGTTCAGGACAGTTTCCTATCTGTCAAAAGTTAAATCACCCCCTAAGATCTCCCTAAAATAGATATGTTCTGCATTATAAGCAAATAATTACTCAAAGTTTGATTTAAAAAAATAAGCATGTGCGTTTTCTACTTAGTATGTTACTCATAAAATATATTTATTTGCATTGGATAAACACACTTCATTACAAACATTCCAAAACTCTAAAAGTCCCTTCTTTCATAGGTTTTACAGAACAGATAGTGTAAATGAAAATTGAGACTCTTTAATGGCAGAGGAGCCTTTTTGCACCACTCTCTTTGCTAAAACTATAAAGTAGCAAAAACTGAAAACATAGGCTGGTACTCAACACTACTAGCCAATGAAGGTTTCAGTATAAGTTAAAAAATGGATTCATGAAGGTAACTTACTTTATAACAAAATCCCAGTGTAAGATACTACTAAAACAAATGGTGGTAGGGAATAATAAAAAAAAAAGAATGAATGTTAAATTATTAAATTCAATGAAATTATTTAAAATAGTTGAACATATAAATAAATGTAATTGAATCTGAAAACTATGTAAAAATAGTAC
This sequence comes from Triturus cristatus, assembly GCF_964204655.1. NCBI lineage: Eukaryota > Metazoa > Chordata > Amphibia > Caudata > Salamandridae > Triturus > Triturus cristatus. The sequence continues at coordinate 353,958,541 of NC_140592.1, read as the reverse complement.
ATGTTTATTAACCAAAAGTGCAATTTACATTTGTGAGTCAGGCCCCACGTTTTTGGCTTTCTGCAAAATATTCATCATAGGCAGATGCACTGTCCCCCAAACAGATGGGTCTTGACTAAGCACAGCTGCTCAGCTGCTTACAAAAAGTATATTTGTCTTGATTATTTTTTATAAACCACACATAAAGTTTGTATTATTAGAATATTTTCTGTTTTCCTATTTATGCTGTTTAAGAAAAGTAGTTTAAAATCAAGAGGGACATCCAGTACCAGCCTGTAGTGTAAACAAAGATCTCTAGTAACCGCATCTGCTATTGAACACTTGTGCTACCTGACTCAACTGGGTCATCTCATACCAGCCTGAAGGATTGCAGCTTTGTGCTGCTGATACATTAAGAGCATCTACTAAAAGCCTGTAGTGACACCCATATTCTACTAATTCAACAGGGACATGTAATAAAGGTCTGTGCAACTGCACCTTAGTGCTTCTGAGTAGTATGGACATCCAATAACAGCCTGTAGGATTGCATCCTTGTGTTTCTGACTGAACTGGGACATTGAGTAGCAGCCTGCGCTAGTAATTGCATATTAAAGCCAGAGTGGTTGACTTTGTCAATGCTTGTTTTATCCTTCTAACTGCTATTTTCCTGGCCCTCTCACACATGTTATGATTTTCTTGTGTGGTCTGTGTTTCTTTCCTGTCTGTTTCCAGTGAGCGGTTTTTGGTGCGGCTTAACAAGAATGGCGGCCCCAAGAATCCAGACAAGATCGACCGACTTTGTGCTCTCTTCACGGTAGGTACTGACTATGTGGGGAACGTGGCTGTCTGTGAGGAGAGAGTTGGTGAAGAAAAATATGTGTGTTTGATTTAATGATGTACATCAACACTTCAACAAAACATTTTGGTTCAAATTACTTTTTTCAATTTTAATGTGTGAAACCAATGCTGCCAAAGTCATATGCATATAGCAGTAGGCTTTTTCTTGAGATAGAAACCCGTAGAAGACGGTAGGTTACCATATGGAGACAAAGAGCCAAACATCTTTGTGGCTTCTTCCTCTTGTAGAGACAAAAGGTCAGAGAGGTATAGTCTGAAGCATTATTCAGGTGCACTAGAAGAGAGCTTTGAGCCACAAGAATAAAGAACCAAGGAAGCGGGCCACAACAACTCCCTTCCCGTCCAATTGTACCTCTTTAGCTAGCTGGCCATGTTTACTGAGGTGATTGGAGTCAGCCCCTTGCTTTGAAAGAGTTGATCCAGAGTCTCAGCTCGGAAAACCCTAATGCTACTTTATTCGACCATTGGACCATTCTGAATGAAGCCCCCAATCTCACCTCCTACTAAAAGCATCCATTACCAAGGGGGCTGCTGAGCTCATAGGTCTTACAATGTCTTTCATACATATCACATTTCTCCTGCTATCCTTGAAATCCCTTCTAACCTCCTCTTCCTTTCCCTCCTTTATAGTCTGTCTACGAATTGCCCATTTATTTATGTGTCACTGATCCTGTTGGCCCCTTTTTTCAATCCTATTCTTCAGTACCTTTCGCCTGTTGTTCGACCAGTTTGCTAGTTCTGTTTCTTCCATGCAAACATTTCTTGTAATTTCATTGACACTGGTAGCAGCAATTTGTTACAGGAATCTGATTTACTGATCTGTAGTTCACTGATCAATTGTTTATTGTCTGTACTTGGGGAAGAATGGCCTTTGTTTTAGTAGATAACAGGAAATGTATGGGAGGGTTTGTCGTTAAACTGCAGTTCAGATGTATTTAAAAGTTAAATGTGAAGATGACAATGAATGTTGTCGTCAGCAGTGATGGAAACTGATTGTGAAATTAGATAGATTGGTTTGTGAGTCATGTGAATGTTGGCTGGGATTTGGGTCACTGTTGTATGTGGGAAAATCTTGAGTTCCTGTCGGCCAATATAGGCAAAAACTAGTTGCCAAAAAGGTGGGTAAATAATAGAAGAAAAAACGAAATACCATCCCAGACTGAATCACCACTAGAAATTTTGCAGATGTTGGGCACGAGAATCTTAACTGTCCAAGTAGTATGTGTAACAGTTGTGGGAAACTAGTGGCTGATGCTCACAGTTTAAAGTGAGCAATAGTTAGACTTACTCAGATATTGAAAATCCTGTGCGAAAGCAGGTGGAGACTGGAATAAGAGCTGGGAATGGCCCAAGTATGGGTGCCACTGGTGGACGCTCCAAAAATACTGTGTGTGATGGATATTCATATGACGTTCTCCTCTCTCATTCATTAGGATTTAAGCAGCAAAGACCTGAAGAGAGACCTATACATTGTGGCTCATGTCATCCGGATAGGTAAAGTATGTTTAACTCACTGTGATGTTTTGTATTTCCTGGAATCAATGTTCCCTTTGCTTCATGTACTAGAATCAAACACCATTGGATAATCTTAGCAATGCTGCAATCCCACATACCCAGTGCTAACACATAGGCTGAAAGTAGCATATACAGATACGAGCAAGTGAAGCTTGGCCTTCATAGAGAATAGAATGCATAGATACACAAGCAAGGCCAACCCTTTGCTATTATATCCTTGCGGTCTACATGTATGATATGCGCACACACATGGGTATTTGTGGTAAATTGTTTCCATTGTGATTTATCTTGGGTATACATTTACTCATATAATACTCATACCAACATAGAATTTCTGTGGTAAAGGCCAAACCTTTCAGAATCTCAGCTAACCACAGATGGAGCATGCATTTGTCATGAAGCATTATTAATTGTCACACTGCTTAGACCTAAGTAGGGTCTGGGTGAATCATATTTGCTTTTCATGGTGGTATGTTTCATGGACATAGAGTTCTTAGGAAAGCATAATTTCCTCCACAAGGCAAGAACCAATGTAAATCCTCTGTTATTGGTAAACACGTTAATAGAAGAGAGGGTGGGAGGAATACCTATTTTGCAATCTGACAGCTCTGTTCTATGTTAAAGTCCTTAATTTGTCAATGATACTCTGGTACATGTTCTACATGGATTAAAGTTTGATATAAACTCTTCTCTCAATTTTGTATATTGCAGGCCGCATGCTGCTGAATGATTCAAAGAAGGGTCCCCCACACCTGCACTACCGTAGACCCTATGGCTGTGCTGTACTGAGCCTCATGGATGCACTACAGTCCATCTCTGAGCTCAAGGAAGAGAAGGACTTTGTCCTGAAAGTTTACACGTACGTGATAATCTGGAATGATGAAAAGGATTGAATAGAAAACATCTGTGTCACTGAGGGGAAACCATATCACCTAGCAAAAACATGAGTTACATTACATCTAATAGGGTTTTGCATGTGTAGAAGGGCACAATCAGAAAACGAAAGGCAAAATAATGTTATCGTGATTAACAGTTCTAAGGGTGTGGTGGGATGGGGTTGGTAATCGGTTTTGGATGAAGGATAAAACTTCACCAGGACTGAAATGGGAGACTGGAACCAGAGAAGGCTAATGAGGAGAAGTCCAAAAAAGACACAGAGAGAGAGGATTATTAAAAGAATTTAGAGAGAAAGATTCTAAAGAGACGTAAGAGACTTTTAACATTGAGTGTATGTGTGACTTCGATGTGCATGTTTCCAAATCGGAAAGTTTCTAAAACTGCCTACATTATGTTTCCAGGATGGAGAATGAACAAATATATTAACATCCGTCCACCTAAATGTAACTCAGCAGATGTTTTTGGTTTTCAGAGTCATAATTACACTTTCTCAGCATCTCCAGACCTAGTAAGAAGATCCTGACTTAGCCTCGGCGATGTAAAAAGTGGAAGATCTAAATCTTTGGGATAGCCGCAGGTCATTACTAATGGCAGAAAGCTTTCAAACTATAAAATACATATTTAACAACATTTTTATGTATATTTTGATCGTGAATTTCAAATGGCAAACATTAATATCAAATATAATGTATTAAAAATTCATTGCTAAAAAAGGAAAGAAATTATACATTGCATATTATTATAGATATCACAGATTTCGCTAAAGCATTAAAACCTTTGTATCAATTCAACTTAGAATCACCCTTCCTTTCTACTATAAAATCCTACCACATCTTAACAAATTTCATAGCACCCTTTAACTTAATGCCTATGACTACTCATACATTGTGACTTTTACAAATTTACCATACCATGTCTTATACATTAAACACTTTGGAGACTTCCACATCTGTATGATAACTGATCATGCTATTGACATAGTAATGACTACAAATTTTCTTCCTTCTACGTTCAGGTCCCCTGTATGGAAGGCACTCCCACAGAGGCTTATAAATGGGCAGTGCACTATAACACGATTTGAGCAGGTACTCGCCAACTAAAACACAGCCTAGTAGTATGATGTCAACTTAGGACAACCCCACACCATACTCAACAAAGCCCCCAGGAGGGAATTGATATTGGCATTAATCTTGCGCAGAAACTAGGGAGTGAAACATAACACCCACCTGGAAAAACATTTAATTCAACTCAGATTTTTACTTCTTATGCCTTTTAAATTAAATGTACAAACTTATTTCCATACATGCAGGGTATTAGTAGGCCCACCATCTCTGTATAATTTCACAAAATTATAATCGAATATAATGTCAAAAGCACTTCTTAAAAATGTATACAATTGCCTAACCCCTTCCAACAGTTTTCTAGTCAAGTGCAGTGTACTATTTGACGTGGTTAGGGGTAATGTTCTGAATGTACTAAAGGATAATGGTCTGAAGGTGCTAAGTATATTTTGGTATGAAGAAGAATTCAATACCTTATACTCAATATTTATTAATTGGACTAAATACTTGGATTTTACTTGTGCTTCCATCAAAAAATGTTCAGTGAGGATAATACTAATCTTTTTCTACATCATAATTGTTTGATAGTCAAAAGTGAAAACATATTTTTGCAATCTTTTAACATCCCATAGGGTCTCTTATGAGCCTTGAAGATGTTACAAAATCTGTAGAAGGCTTCTTTGCTCTTGGACAGACAGAATGGTCAGTGTCATATCCTATTTTTAAGAACATTTGGGCAAGTGTAAAAAACATAGAAAATCATATGCTACCAACTGAAGATCGGTTCTGTTTCATGTTGATGGATTTCCCCTCTTTTCCTTGCCTGTCATCATGCTATGTAGTGTTATGTTATAATTTATTTCCAAAGTACTCATATGTGGATGCTATTTAATGATTCAAAAGCCGGATTTTCAGCTGGAGACTAAAACAAAGTAAATTTGTTTCTGCCCACATAAACGAAGGGAGTGTTTACCAGAGTTTGGGCACTGCTGTGAGAAAAAAAACACAGTCTCCCCACACTGGTCCTAGTATTAGCACTGGTACTACTGGAGATAAGCATCAATTGGTTAGCCGATCTGAGGGAACATGATGGTTGATAGAAAGAAAATGTATTAGACACAAAGGAAGGTGATCTGAGGTGTTGGGCTGTATGGATAACTGTTAGGGACTTAAAAGTAACCCAAGATCGATTGGGTTGCCAGTTTAGAGATTGCACTGCAAGGGACATGGGCAATATTCTGCCAGTTCGTGTAAGCACTCGTGTTTAAGCATTCTGAACATGTTTAAGTATGACTTTGATATGTCTAGAGAATCAAGGTAAATTGAATTGGCATAGTCAAGATGTGATTTAATGCTAGCGCTCACTGTTGGAATATGCAAACAGGTATCAATGAATGGAAGGTCCTTTATTTAGAGAGTAAAAGTAAAAGTGGTGGAAATAGGTGTGGGCCAAATTCATGGGCTTGGCTTCTAGAGACAGCATACTGCCAAAGTACACTCCTAAATTGCAGACTTTGTCAAATAATCTCAAAGGTATGTCCATTATATTTGGCCATTAAGTCCTTTGTCATCCTATGGCCAATAAAGGATGTAATTAGGGTCTTTTGGGTTGGGTTCATCTTGAAGACTGTGAGGGCCTCTGTTAAAGGACTCATCTTTTATTGCGGAACTCTTGCACACTAGATAGATTAAATATAAGCTAAGTGTTACCAGTATACATGTAAAAGCATATCATGGTTGGTTAAACAATTGGGGTAGCAGCTGAATGTACATGTAAACAGAAAGGTGAGCAGATTACCCCTTGTGGGACTTCACAGTCGATGTTGTGGGATTTTGAATAGTGCAGGGTAAGAATGACTAATTGTGATTTCTTTAAAATGAAAGATGTTATAAATCTCAGAACTGTACCAGTAATACCCAGTGCTTCCATTGTTTTAAGCAGGATATTTTGGTCAATGGTGTCAAATGTGGCTGTCAAGTCTAAGAGGTCTAGCATGCCAGTTGCCTCTTTATGAAAGAGATGGTAAAGGTCATCAATGGCTGATAGAAAAACCAGCTCTCTGCTGTGACCTAAATGAAAGCCTGCTTGTTACCTTTCCAGTAGTTCATTCATGTATACAAAGTCCTTACACTGATGCAGGGCCACTTGCTCCAGGTATTGGCACATGCAAGGGAAGACTCAAACTATAGGTTTACATCCCCAAGGTGCAGAAAATGTTGTCTATCAGTAGTTACAGTCTTTCATATGGGGGTGTGAGAGTGGGCCCAGAGGAGTCAGGTGGCCTATAAAATCAATGTGAAACTCAGGGTAGTTGATGAAATGAAATGCTATTAAGAAGGGTTTCTAGTTTGGAAGTGTTTTAATCTTCAATGAGTCATACACAAATTAGAATCCTGTTTGCCGTTTTTCTACATTAAAGAAAATTGACCAATTTTCATGAATCATTCCAAGGTGGGAGATGCATTAGAGATGAAGAATTTAGGCCAGGATGTACGGCTGTTTATAGCAGTCGCAAACTGGAAATCGAGTCATTTGCAACTGCTAAAAAGGGCTTTAGCATGTATTAAACCTATTTTACAAGTCGGTAATAGGCCTTGGCGGACATCTACGCTACGCTCGCGTAGTTTGCATAGTTTGCGCTACTTCACGCTACGCAAATTGTACGTAGCACAGTGCAAAAGTGCGTAGTGTAGTTGGTATTTATTGCTCGCTCGCGGTCCTCAGCGTCAAGTTGGCGACCGCGAGCGAGCAAAATGACATCCCGATGAGACTTTTTCCTCGTTCGCGATCAGCAACATCAATTTGCCGATTGCGAGCGTGGAAAATAAACCTCCCGGCAAGATTCTCAACGCGGGGAGGTCAGGTTTCTCATTGTGAGTGGTTGCGTATGCTTGCGTTAACACACAAAAAGTCTCCACTGGATCTGTGGAGGGGGGAACTAGAGGCATGGGGGTACTAGGAGCTGGCAGCCTCCACTATAACTGTTTACCACAAGAAGCCGCTCCTAGTGTGATAACCCAAACGAGTTACAGGAACGTCGTAGGTGTGGGCATCTCACAAAAAATTACGGACTGGTCTCACACACCACCTGGTGTCATGCTTCATCATTGACCAGTCCTCGCCCTCTAAAACCTTCGTTTGATAGAGGGCGGGCATACACTTGACGACAAGGATGCACTTTCTAAATGGCTGAGTGGGGGCCCGTGAAACTGTGAGTGAGGTTAAAAATCATTATAGTGGTCAAAAGTGATTTTAATGTGATTGACAACTATATGATATTAAAAATTATGTGTGACGGTGCATGGGGTAGTTAGTGTCCCCTAACCGTCTTATGTGTGGTCAACATGTTTCTGCCGGAATGGCCCTGTTGGGTCCGTGGCATTCATCAGGACCTAATTATGAATGAGGGCTCCGTTCTTACCAGGTGTTGGTAAGACGCTACCACTGTGTGAGTGTAGCATAGGCCACACTTCACTTCCTATGGTGCTTCCAAAGGTGAAGCCTATGAGAGAAATGTGAGAAACAAGATTTATTTAGAACTTGTTGAATTGGACGTACCTGTAAAGGAAAGGGAGAGAGAAGAAATACAATGCATGCATTGAACTCTAAGAGTGAATAAAGTGTTTGTGACTTTGTGACACTCTATTTGTGTACACTTTTGTGAACAATTTCAGCCTGGGAGCAGTAAATACTGCTGCCAAACTTACCCTAATTGGTTGGACAACTTGTCCCAAGGGGGGAGAAGGGATGGGGGTAATCCACCGTTTTGTCACTTCTGTTGGAAGAGAAACACAGAACCTAGGTCTTCATCCAAACTTCAGATAAAATGCTGCACAGACAGAGAAAAGGGTCTATACAAAAGATCTATCATTGAGCGAATCCCAACAGAAATGGTGGGAAACATAGTAAGTAAAATGCTTTTATCGTGAGGGTTAAGTTGCACAATAATACATTCACACGCTCATTAGTCATTCGCACCACCCGTACTCTTAATGTGACACGATGCAGAATGTTCCTGTGTCCTAGGCGTCCGCTCGATCCTCCCGATAGCGAGGAATGGAGGGAGCGGGCGCCGTCTTAGATATGCAGTTTGATTGTATTAATCGGACGTAAAACAGAAATCAGGTGCGGGGATCCCGGTGTCGAGAGAGCGCCGAGCCTGTACTTAAGATGGCGGTAGTGCCGTAAATGAAAGGGCGAGCCCCATTCGTTGAAAGCCTGGGGGTGTGTGTCAGCCATCCAGTTGTAATCGAAGGATCATAAAAGGAAGCCGGTCATAGGGCGCGCCTATGCCTGTCTGAAGAGTTCCGTGAAACGGGAAAGATTTCATTGGTGGTGAGGCTGGCCAGACGAGGGTTGTGATAGGTCTGTGCTCTATTGAATCGGAATACTTGAGGTGTTTTCGCAATTTTGGTCACGCGTCAATTGTTGGCACGGAGACGGAGATAAACAAAGATACATTTGGCCAGCTCTGGCCGCTTTTTAACATCTATAGGGAGAAATATCGTGACAATAAACGGCTACAGTGTCGTGATATACTTATATGTGGTCCAAATGAGCAATTGTATTGTATGTTAAGGCAAGGTTCTGTTTGCAACCCGGGTCAAGAAAGGAAAAAGAAAAAAGAAAAAGAAAAAAGGTGTATGGTTTGGTAGTTGTACTGTCTAAATGGCTTATATCCAAATCATATCCCCTTCCATCAATTTGTCAGCTGCAGCCATGGAATGTCATCGTTAAGACCCTCTATCAAACAAAGGTTTTAGAGGGCGAGGACTGGTCAATGATGAAGCATGACACCAGGTGGTGTGTGAGACCAGTCCGTAATTTTTTGTGAGATGCCCACACCTACGACGTTCCTGTAACTCGTTTGGGTTATCACACTAGGAGCGGCTGCGTATGCTTGCGACCACTCGCGAGGAGAATCTACCAGTCCGCGTTGAGAAAGCTGCCGCTCGAGTAAAAATCTACTCGAGTGGCAGAAAACGACCGCTTGCACTGTGCAAGATGCTGTTTTCAATGATTGCACAGTGTGGACAAGCATCCGGCACTATGCAATCATTGCGAACAGCGCACTACGCAGTTCGCGTATCTTACGAGTCGCTATCAGGAAGGGGCTTGCCAAGGACCTCCCTTCCTGATAGCGAGTAGCTGGGGGATGTAAGATTGTTTTACGACGGCAAAACAATCTCAGTTACCACCAATTTCAAATTAGTGGTAAGCCAGTCGCAAACGAGAAGGAGTTCCCAGGGACCCCTTCCCCTGTGTGATTGGCAGCAAAAATGTTTTTTTAAGAGCAGGCAGTGGTCCCACGGAAAAAATGAAACTGAAATGGTTCATTTTTATTTTTGAATTGCATCCCGTTTTCCTTTAAGGAAAATGGGCTGCATTTAAAACGACATGGTGTTCTGCTGACCCCGGCAGGCCACCATTCCTGTGAGTGCCAGCCATTCCCAATGGGTCGCAAAATGTGCCCTGCCTTATGAATATTAATGAGGCAGGTCCTTTGTGACCCATTTTGAAATCACACACAGTGTATCAGACACTGTTGTAAATTAGAGATTGCGACTCACAATTTGCGAGTGGCTAAAATTCACAAATTGTAAGTCGCAAAATCTAATGGTCATACATCTGGCCCCAAGTGCATTAAAAAACAAACAATGAGTGAAGAGAGTCTCCCCCCCCGTATTCATTTATTTTTATCATTATTTCAAGAAATCTTGCCCACTTTCTATCCCATCACAAGATTAGTCTCCTCTTCAAAAATAATATGATCTCATATCTCCTATCTTTGCTGCTTTATTTTAGCTACCCAGTGCTTAACGCTCACTAAGATGTCTCACACAAAAGGTTCTACATCTCAGCACACCGTCTTACCTTATAAATCTACATAAAATCTCTCTAGGCAAATGAGGCCCATGAATCAAGGATGCTCTCTTACTAGAAAGCTCCCAATTTAGAACATCCCATGTCCAGCAAAGGTTATTCTCAAGCTATGGAACTCTCTACTAAAGGACTTGAGACTGAACTCAACATGATGTCTTCACCCACGTCATTTGGGAGTAGTCAGGCTCCACTGAGGCCACGGGTCACAAAGGAAGAGCCAGGAGTAGCAGGGAGATCAGAGCTGTGACCCCTGACCTCTCCCAAGTGGCATCCATGGATGTCTTTCCTTTGATAGCTAAAGACTAATTAGCTTATTGTCCATCTCCTCAATATGGAGCTCACTAAACATTACACCTCCATGTTTAACCTACTGACTTTTATTGCACCAAAGATTGATGACTGTTCTAAAATTCAATTCCTCTTTCTGTAATTGTTCAGCACTCATATGCTCTTGAATAGCAGACTACTACATACATAATAATTAAAATAGCTTTGATATATTCCTCAGATCTCACAAATACTCTTAACAGCAGCCTAGTTATTCATGATTAAAACAGATTTCCTATTCAATGTTCTAAATGTGGTTGTCTGGTATTAGGTGACTAGTGGTTAAGGAAACAACCTAAGTGAGAAAATAAAAACTGTGAAGAAGCCAGAGAAAAAGAGTTGAAGGGCATGGTGGTGAAAGCTGGCAAAAATTGAGATTTGAAAACAGTAAGGCATCAGAAGGGAAAATGGAAGAAAAAGATTAATAATAACTAGGAAGACTGTGGAAGAAGGGATTTCACGTTAGAGAAAAGGTTACTATTGTGGTTACTAAGTTTTATCTTCTCTTCTCTTTTCAGGTGTAACAATGAGAATGAATGGTTTCAGGTGCATGAGAACATCATCCGGAAGTCAAGTACCAAGTATACAGCTCCCAGCTCAAATTATGGTATTGCTGAACCTATCCGCTGACTGGTTCTCCCCCATATGTCTGTTGATTTAATGTGATTTTCAATTTTATAGTTTAGTGTGGCTTTGGGTGTGCTTGTACAGGTGTACATCCGCTTCTGGCTTCAAGAAACTGATTCATAAAGATGTGTTGTGAGTGAATGTGATTTAAATCCATACTCAAGGAAAATGGTTTGTGAATCAGGCCCTTCGTTTACTATGCGATTTCAAGTGTACTACCATACATAATTGAGGATAACAGGGGTAGAGTAACAACTTCAACACAATGACTGATTTGGCTCAGGCTTCCGGGTTTGTGAGTGATCTGGCCACATGCTAAATTCATTACTAGAAGTGAGACTAATATTGAGTTTAGATTTTCGTATGTGTTTTATTCTTTATTTATTTTAATGTAATGCACTTACCTGAGTTCTGAAGTCGAAGACACTACGTAGTTTGGAAATAACACAAAGAGCATCTTCAAGATAGATAATGCCTGAAGCTTAATTTCATTCAGGTATTGCATATCCAAGTTGTGTTACATTTTTGATTCAAGAGATGGCTGCAGTCTGGCTAGCCCTCAGGTAGAAGAGTGCTGTCTCTCTCCAGCACTCAGTTGTCCATTTCTCAGTTTGCAACGCTTGAGATCCCATGTGTGTTGCGAAATATGATTTTCTTCTGATTTTTCTGGTGAGTTATGAGCTAGGTTTTACTATGAATTACCATCACAGATTACTATTGTATGCGGTCTAGAACATGAAGTTTTGCTGATAAACACCTTTTATACTTTATGAGAAGCACTAGTGTTTTTGACTTTGTGAAATTTTGTGAGAAATCGTGATGGTGTGCACTACCAGGTCAGGAAATGGAGTTTAGGGTCTTATTTAGAACTTGGAGGGAATGAAGGATCCTCCAATTCCTGGGGGAAACTCTAAATGTAAAATATAATCCACCAGCGGCATTTCACTATGACTGAAGAGAATTATGATTGAAGAAATTCAGGTGGTGGACTGCACTTAGTACTTAGTAATTCCATCGGAAAATGGAAGTTCTTCGGATTCCTCCAAACTCCATATGGGCTGTTAAATTCTGATCGTTGAAGTATATGATTTTAACAAATACAATGAATGTATGAAACAGGACTTACAAAGCGCATGGAGTGTCCCAGCACTGAGCTTTCAGTCACCAACAATGTGCAGTGAGATCCTCTAATCTAGTTGGAAGAGCCAACTCTTCAACCTTTTCTTAAACAAGGCGGTAGCTGCTACAGAGCGTAGTTCCAATGGAAGATTATTCCATGCAACTGGGCCGAGGTAGGAGAAGGTCCTTCCGCCCATTCTTATGCAACAGATCTTAGAGATCTTTGCCAGAAGGCAGTGGGCTGACTACAGGTTTCCTGAGGGGGCATAGAAACTAATAATGTCCCTAAGACATCCTGACCCGGAATGGTGCAGTGCTCTATAGAAAAGGACTAAAGTTTAGAAAATAATTATCTTCTTTATCTGAAGACAGTGGAAAGCACACAGGTGCAGAGACGTGTGTTCTTAGGAGCAGGCTAAGTAGAATGTGGGCTGCTGTATTTTGGACCACTTGAAACTTGTGAAGCAAATTGTCTGGTAATGCCCTATATCCCAGATATAGGGCATTACCTTAGTTCGCAGAAGCCCAAAACATGTTCCGATCACAGACAGAGGAGCTTATCACGAGTCTGGCATTCCACAGATTGCCAGACTCGTAAGGGCATGCCGTGGCGATCTCCCGACTGCCCTATTAGGACCAGGGTGGTCGGGTGACTTCGAGGCCGCAAAGTGCTTTGCAGGGCCGCTGCGGCCCACCAACCACATTAGGACTTTCCTCACCACCAAACTTTTCATTGTGGTTCGACCACCATGAAAAGTGTGGCGATGAGGAAACAAGGGGGCCTACAGGGCCCCCTGGTGCCTTACACCATGTGGATGCACACAGGGGGGCCCAAGATGTGCCCTCCTGTGCGTATGCACACCAGTACCTGCACAGCATGGACCGGAGCAGTTCATGCCGTGTAGGTACTGCCTTCGACGTTCACATTGCTGTGCCTAGGCACCGCCGTGGGAACGCCAAAGAACCGCCGACCAGACAGGAGAAAACTCCTGATCTGGCTGGTGGTTCCTACACGGGTTTGACGGTGTAGAAGCAGGGTGCTCCTGCACCACCATACTCAAAATAAGGCCCATAATCTGTGGCTGAAAAGACAGAGAATTGTCAAATGTAATGCCCAAATTCTTAACTATTCCTCCCTGGGGACCATCTTTGAGCCATAGAATCTGGCAATCTGGAGGATTGGGGCCAAAGAATAGTATCTCAGTCTTATCTGCATTACATTTTAATTGATGTAAGATCATCCGTGAAAGACAGAAATGGACTCTCCCACATTCTCCTCTCTCTTTCCATATGTGAACAGCAGCTGGGTGTCATCAGTGTATGTAATCATCTTGGCCCTTGAGGCCTCTGCCAACTGTGCTAAAGGAGTATGGTACACATTAAACAGTGTGGGTCTCGGAGCCGACCCCTGAGGCACTCCCACTGTCAGATCATATGCTCTGGAAGAATTTGGGGTAACCCACACTTCCTGCCCTCTGTTCTTCAAAAAGGATGTTAACCAATTGAAAGCCGATCTACCTATTCCGATGGATTGGAGGCATGCTAGAAGCATAGAATGAGGGACCGTATAGAAGGACACTGACAGGTCTGACATAATCAGAACAGCCTTGTCCCCCATGTCCAAGGTACCTCAAATGTGTTTGGTTACTTCAATCACTGCTGTCTCAGTACTGAAGTTTGGCTTAAATCCAGACTGACTGGGATGGAGCAGCTTGTTGATTTCAAGATACTAGATAGATGTTAATTAACAAATTATTCCAGTGCCTTGGACAATGCTGGCAATAGAGAGATTCACCTATTGTTTGGTTGATTGGTATGGTGCGCTGTGGGCTTTTTTAGGAGGGGCAGAATTTTAGCCTGCTTTCATGACACAGCACCCCATTAGCCAGTGGGTTAATGGTGGCGGCACCTATCACTAATAGCTAAGGAGGAAAGGATCAGCTGGCAATCCTGATTCGAAGGCGCGTATGGCTGCCATTGGTTCCTCTAAAGGAATAGGCTGAAAATGAGTGAAGCCACAGTTGGAGAGGCCGAGCTGGAACAAACCATCTCCAACTGAAGTCTCCTCTGACTGGATCACTGACGTGAGACTGGTTTGACAAGCTGTATCTTATCATGAAAATAAGAGGCCAGCTGGTCGCACCATTCTACAGTGGGTGGTGCAGTCTAGTGCTGGCCTCAGGGGACATGAAGATTTAACGAACTTGAAGATGTCCCTGGATTTATTGTCTGCCTCCTCTATCCTATCATCAGAGTTCGCTTTTTTTTTTGCTGTCCTGACCCCTTCATAGTGTTTGTTTTAGGGCTGCCTTACAGATGACTTTGTCATCAGCCGTGTAGTTTTTTTTGCCATTGCCTCTCTAAGATTTTGCAGTGTTTCTTCAGAATCCTTAGATTATCTTTGAAGCAGGGATCGGAGGGTCTGTTTCTGCAGAGTGTATGTGGGGAGACTGATGCTAGCTTAATGGAGATGTCTTGAATCCTGCTGTCAAACGTGCTGGCATCTTCCTCCACTAGACCTGAGAGAGAGGGTACTCTCTTCCAGAGAGCGAATAAATTCCAAAGGTTGAATTTTATGAAATGCTCTTGTGACTGTTTGGAATTTTATTTTTCATGGGTTTGGATTATACTAATATAGGGCAACAAATCGACTAAATAATGGTCTGTCCAGACGTGTAGTGTAGGCTCTTCAGGGTGTGGTCTAATATTAGAAAAAATGTGTTCAAGCACATGACCTGCTTTATGTGTAGGGCTAAGCACATGTTGGGAGAGCTGTAAAGATGACATAGAGCTTAACAGTTCAACCCTCTCACTGTTTCCTTTTTAATCCATATGCAAATAAGGTTCCCCCAATACTATAAAATGTGCAAATCATTAGTCCCAGTGAGCCAGCTCATTGCCCAGAGATTTAAGTGAGAGTCCTGCATTGCCCAGGGGTCTGTAAATGAGTACCCCGGCTAGTGATTGGTGGGGCGTCATGGAAAGGTGGATGCCCAACACCTCTGCACCTTCCAATCCCTCAATAGGGATAGGGGTACATTTGTACATCTCCTTATGTACAATAGCCACACTGCCCCACTTCCCCCTAGACAGTGCAACCTGAAGATTTTGGAACACCTAGGGATGGCCGTGGCAATGGTGGGGTTAGATGATTTGGTTAAACAGCACTCAAAAAGGGGGGACCCCTGAAATCCGATAAAGGCAGGTGGAGCAGGGGAAATGAGAGAGACCAAAAAAGAGAAAGCTACCTGCCAAAGTAATTAAACAAGGCCCTGAATAGGGTCCAGAAAATAAAAAGACACACACCATGGACAACCAAGACAAACTTCAGGAGAACAGCAATGTCTTTGAATCACACTCAATTTTATTAATTTCTTTCGTGTGATCGAACTTATTACTCGAATTGATGAATAAACATTTCAGAATTCACAAACAAAAAGTAGCTTAGTCCCACACATCTCATTCACAAACTGCAATCATACTGACATACATACCACATAGACATCATCAAACTAACAAAGACATGTAAAGTATAAGTTTTTTTCCCACATAGGTAAAAACACACATTAGAATCGTAGAACTGCCACAGGATGATTCAATAGCAGTTTGGTGGTTGCCATCCACCGGGGATGGGTAGTGACGTTTCAGCTACCCAGAAAACTAATAAGCGCCAACGCGCGTTTCGGTGTCAAACCCCAGCCGGGGCTACACCTTCATCAGGGCGAAGATAAAAAGGTAGTGTGGGACAAACACACCTAATGGTCGTGTTTTTTTCCGGGGTAAAGCTACAACAGTTCCGCAATGCAGTCTACTCCAAGGGCGATCGAGGAGCCTGTCAAGTATCAGCACCAGCCGATAAAGCAAGTGATCTTTTTCCAGAAAAAAGGCTGAGCTTCAGTGTGGTCTTATCAGAGGGTGAGGGAGGCAGTTAGTTCCGTCGATAAGGCACAGGGGTAGGAGATAGGTGCCTAAGGATAGCCCGCGATGGGCAGAAGGTTCGGCATCCGTCTCAGGAATAAATCGTCCGTGAGCTTCCTCTGATAGCAGGAAATGCAGGTTAAACAGGTCTCGGTCATGAACAGTATATTGGACTTTTCCTCACTCAGGAGATCAAAAATATTTGCATCATGTTTTTTTAAGGGTCAAACATTGCAGAAACCTGCATGTTCCTATTTCCCAGGGCAGCAGTAATTACCTTTGTCCGTGGTGGAGATTTAATTTGCCACCTACACAGGGCACACTGATTAGTAAATACGGGGCATTCGTTTTCTGTTTGCCTGCATCTTCATTTTCAGTGCCCTATTATTGCTTTACATCCTTGAAGTGTTTTGAAAGATAATAGGACCTTTTTACAAAACCAGTTTTGACTATGGGAAGTAGTATTCTAGTAGTACTACTTTACCTACTCACAAATGCTATTTTCAAGCATGCAAGAGGAGCTCTCTACCTAGATGTAGGTGGAAATCTACATGTTCTGTGATCTCTGCACATAGATTTCCCTTTGTGAATCAGCTTCAATGTCTTCAATAGTGCGGTAAAATGGGCTTTACCACTACTTGCTTTCTTGTTGTTAAAAATAATTTCCATTTCCCTTCTTTCAGGACTTATCATCTCTCTACAGCTCCTCCGAGGGGACATGGAGCAGGTCAGGAGGGAACACCCTATGCT
Source organism: Triturus cristatus (assembly GCF_964204655.1). Classification (NCBI taxonomy): domain Eukaryota; kingdom Metazoa; phylum Chordata; class Amphibia; order Caudata; family Salamandridae; genus Triturus; species Triturus cristatus. Next base: position 353,941,606 of record NC_140592.1, on the reverse strand, counting down.
GTTTAACCGGGGTGTGGCTGTGACGAGGAAGCTGGGGTTTCCTGATGTCATCATGCCAGGTAGGCTTTCTATTCATACAGCTTCATGTCATGTTCACTCCAGTAGACCACTAAGGGAAGACTGTCCATGTGATTAGGGAATTACTGCATCATAACAGTTTTTACATGCTCAATTGTCCCAGGTGAAGAATGCTGTTTGCCCAGAGTGAGCTTGCGCTGCATTTAACATACCGATTGGTTCATGGGCACAGCATCTAACAAATATTTGACATTTCACAATAGATCTATTTGGATATGTCACTCAACAAAGTATGTCACTCAACTAAACTTCAGTTTACCCCTCTGTGTGTCTCATGGAGATAGGAGTCATACAATAATCAGGAGGTATAAATGATGCTGTATATTATGTGGAAGTGTTAAACGATAATTTAGATGTAGCCAAACAAATTCCGAGTCACTCTGGCAGACCTTATAGCTGTATCCTTGTTCAATTCATTAAAAGGCTGAAACAGCCCTCTTGCAGGGACTTGTGCTCCAGCATCTCGAAAGAGAACCACTAAATGTATGTATCCACCAAGAATTAGTCACGTTTCATACTTAGGAATGGTTCAAATACTGTACTGATGGATATCTTAAAAGTGTTTTATATGTAAAAGAAAAACAAATTGGTGTAATCTGATTATGTATGGATTGTATCATATTTAGACACAATAATATTATGTCTTAGTTAACACATAGTATAGGATTATGTTATTGTAGACATCAGTCATTGGTCTTGATTTTATGATCTACAATTTTTGGTAATAATAAAAAGTGTGAATGTCATAGGTTTTGCCTGGCTCCATTCATCTGATTACATTGAAAAGTAGATTATCTAACTGTTTAAGGTTTTTGCACACATTATATTTTCCCTACCTTGACAGTGTTGAATATTAGCAGGCGGTCCTTTTGTTTTCAATTTTATTCAGGTAGTATACCCTGATAGTACTGAGCAACCCCTAAGAACATGCTTTTTGAGCAGCAGGTTAGAAGTTTTATTCTATGTGATTTATCACTAGGGTTATTTCCTAGTGTGATTTACTGCAAGTCAACATTTAGTGGGTGATCAGGAAAGGTATATATCTTTTTTCAGCTATTTTAATTCCTTGCCAGTTGAACTCCTTTTTCTGTGCTTTGTGAAATGTTATGTCATTTATAATTTTACTTGGATATGAAGCATGCATATTTCTCTTTTGCCCATGAATGATATTTTTCTTTGTCTCTCTTCCAATTCCACCACTATGTTGTCCTTTACTGTTTCTTCTATATTCTACCTATCCCTTCATTTCTTACTCCTTATTATTTCCTCTCCTTTCTCTTTTTCCTATCCTCAACTTTTTTGTTGCTGAAGAAATGAAGATTGTGGGGTGTAAGTTCCTATGTTTTGATGCTTGCTTGCTTTTTCTGCTTTTGCTTCATTCATTACTTATCCTGAATTCAAACTAAATTAGATAGTTTCTTTCTTCCTATCTCCTTCTTGCCTTAACTCCCAATTCCCTATCTTACTACTAAAGGATTAAAGAATGAGCACTTTAATTTCCCGAGTTGTAAGGCCACACACAACTCACTTTCCTTTTAGTTTGCCAAAAACAGCTCCTTCACAATCCCTAACTGTGGGTATTCATCTAAGCGATTTAAAGAATTTAAAACTCATGATTTTTTTAAAAAGCAATGCTAATTTGTGCAGCCCTTCATAATAACTCAGACACCTTTCTCAACTCTGACCTCTCTGTGACAGAGACTCATGGTGAAACATATTTGTTTTTCAATTTTTTCTTCTGATTTTATTTTGGGCCTGGCAACAGAGGTTTATAGCCTGTGAACATCAGTTTACATCTGCTCATCCTTACATGGTTTATCTCTGATGTAAGGATCAGTCGTTCTATTGCCTGCAATTCACTCTGAATTCAGTATTCACTCTATTAAAATCATCTGTAGCAGACACAGCAGAGTCCCATGCCTGGAAGGCTGCTGCTTTCATTCCCAATTAGATTAATAGGCTTTTCAGACATCTTTGATATCAAAGCCTGCCTTTTCAAACAGAAAGGGCTGTGACTTCACATTGAGCTCACCTCAAACTGCAAAGTGGACGTCAGCCCCTATATCTAACAGTGTTATAAAAATGAAGAGAATGCAGGGTTGTAAAATGTATCCAAAAGCATATTGAAGGTGTAGAATTGTGGCGCACATAAAGGGGCTAGATTATTTTGTTCTGCTTCATGTGTTACATCTCTCAAAATACATTGCTCTGAGGTGTTTCTGTGACAAAACAATGATCTACAGTTGCCCCATGGAGTAAGCGTCTGTTACCAAAGAAACAAATACATTTCTTAGGTTTTTATAAACTAACTCAAGAGCTACCCCCATGAAGTGGCCCTATGACTTTTGTGAGCCACAGCTAAGAAGAGTTTAAGAGCACACATGTTCCATGTGTTTATATGTTTTGTTAACCATATTTTGTATATAAGGATGGTACAGCAAGGAAGATTTTAAGTACCAATGTCTTGTCTGCTAGATAGCATTATCACACTGTTAGGAGTTTAAGTAGCAGACTTGAACAGTTTTTTCTTGCACTTGAGAGAAACCTATACGTCTTCCTATGGAAATTTTAAGAAATGACAATAACATGTCCAGGTGTAGGATAGATATGCACTCCTAAGTCAGATCGTTCTTTTCTTAACCTCATATTGAAAAAGCATAGTTGGCTCTATCAATCTAAAACATTTCCCCATTCCAATGAGGGTGGGCACATTTGAAAGAGCAGATTAATGTCCCTGCAAGTAGTGGACTCACTACATTTAGGGGCCGATTACGTTGTTGGGCAGAAAGCCTCCTCCCGACAGTCGGATTCTCCTAGACCGTGTCAGAACCCTTCCAACCGACTCGGTCGGTTTACAATCCGAGCGACTGGTTACGATGTTCACGGTCGGATTGTAAACCACATGGTCTTTCCGACTCGGTTCCGACCGGCTCTTGGAGAATTCGTGTCGGTCGGACCCACATCGAACAGCTCTATGGACTGCTTTTCCGACCAAGCAATTACAATGTCGGTTTTCAACAGCCTTTCTGAGTCTGCCTGTCCAACACGAAAAGGCTGTTGGAAAGTGAATTTTGGGGTCCCTAGCAGGGCCCCCTTTATCCTGCGGCCTCCATTTGGGAGCCAAGGCGGTACTTAAGAGACCCCACTGTAAAACCCTGCACTGTGTGGTAGGCACCATGGGGTGCTTGCAACAGTGTGCAGAGTCGGTCGGTCCCAATTCCGAGATGGTATCAGGCAGAAAGTTTCCACACAACATCGTAATCGGCCCCATAATGTGGTTTGGTATCCTCCTAATGTGCAACCCCTCCAGCAAGTCCTTTTTATTTGACCTACTCCAGAAGACATAGCATACTATATCCATCCTATATGTTAAATCTGATTAACTAAAAAATATGTTCATCATAAGATGCTAGATTCCTTTTACAGGAATCAGATCAATTGGTTGCATGTTTTACTAATGTCCTAGGGTAGGAGACTTCCCAATAATGAGAATATGACCATGATACAATAATACCTAAGTGTTTGAATCACTTTCATTAAAAGATGTTAGCTCTGCTAAGTAATTATGATTATATTTGATGGATATCATAAAAGCAACAAATGCAAAGGCCTTATTTTTAGAAAGATGTATAGAATTACATTATTTGTAGTGAGGGTGGGTGCTAAAGGAGACTTAGGAATGCACACTTGGGTCACAAAAATATTCAACACAATAGAAAGGACACATTCTTCTGCTCAAGCTTGAAAACATATACCAGGGTCATAGTATTGCTCTTAGCAAGTATGAGTAACAACTATATTGTGTGTACATGTTTAACTTTTTCATGTTCTATCCCGAGATAAAGATAAAAGAATTAAATGGGTGATAAATTGTAATAATGGGATTCAATTCACCCTATGGTATATCCATGGTCCCACTCATATGATTCCGTCTCCCGCTTCAAGCTACAGTCTGTGAGAAATGCAAGCAAGTCTACACTGCAAACATCTCTGTGTTGTAATCTGTTTCTAGCAAGATTAGATTGCAAACGCAGGATTAAAAAAGCTGAATATTTACCACATTTAACTTAATTTTTTATAGAGGCTGCTAGAAATGAGCTTTTTCCCGCTGCCTTCTCCTTTTAAACTAGGTTTAGCACATTTAGTCTATCTACATTGAATACACATTATATGGAGAGTGAGAAGGGTTCGGAGCCCACCGTTCACCTCCAGAATGTTTGTAAAACAAGGGGCTCCTGTACAGTCAACCTTGAGTCCAAAATTATTTAAAGGAGAAGCAAGTATGTGAATATGATAACCTGGTAATGCTCGAAGAACCATATCAACCTTACCATGTGAGGGAGCCTGTAAATCAAGAGAAATGGGGTTGTCACAAGTCACCTTGGATTAGGAGATTCTTTATAAATGCAGTTAAAAAGTCAATTAATTGATCCTATCAGTATCACTATTTTTATAAACTACCATTCCCATCAGCTTCTCATAAATAGTAAAGCTTTGGAAGGATCATACATTGATGTCATTTAACAGGGGGGCGGGCACAATCAAGCTATTTAGAAGATAATGGAGCCAGTTCTAGATCTAATGCATAGTCAACTAAAACTGGACGGAAGGATGAAGTATGAATGGTGGCAGGAAAGCTTATATATGGAAAATGGTGGTTTTCTATGGGGTTCATAGTCTCCCTTCCTACCTGTCAAACACAGTGTCAAGTGGAAGTGACCAGGTGAGACTTTCTTCATATGAGATTGAATGGACAAAATGATACATTGATCTGGTTACCAGAGTTAAAGAACCAAGAAGAATTGAAAGAGGGAGGTAAAGGTTACACTAGCAGGAATCATTTGAAATGGAATCGAACACAAGGGGAAATGGAGAACAAGGAGGTAGAGAGGAATTCAGGATTGAAAGAGAGTTCTAAGGACTAATCAAAAAGAAATAGGTCTTAGTGATCAGTGAGGTATTAAAAAATGACAATGACTATGTAGCAGTTAGACCAACTGTTAATACTCTAAAGATATCTATTTTATGTGATAAACTCTCATTCTACTTCATATTTCTCACTATTCTCTTTCTCTATGTCTCTCCTTTCCTACATTGCCTCATCCCACTCTTCCTACTCTTCCTTTCTCTTTCCAGTTGTTCTGTTTTTTCTCTCTATTGTTCTCATTTTGTCACCTATTGCTCGCGCCCACATTTCCTTCCATTGCTGGTAATTCCATGATGCAAGACTTACTTTGGCAGATCTTCTCCCCCACTGATCAATTTACAGACCTGCATGCTTTGTGTAACGGAACAGAGGGAATGTGACAAAGGGCACCATTTGTTGGGAGAGGAGAGCAGGGTGGTGGATGGAGGAGCTAGCTGCCTGCACCATATTACAGTATTTTGCACCTTCAGGTTTTGTCCAACCACTCCCAGCTGCACTGCGTACTGACGTATATCCACACTTATTTCACACATGGGGAGGTGGCTTGTTGTGCCTCTGCCTGGCTGTATGCGCTGACTTCCACTGCTGACAGCTGGTCTGAGCATGCTCACTTTTCACAAACTGAAAGCTAACCCACACGCCCTCACGTCCCCTGGTAGGAAGTAATATGATGGAAGTGGGTGATATGGGCACTGTTATTAGATTGTATTTTTTCCATCTAGGCTTTAGGATCTGTGCTGCTCCTGATGTCACTGGTGCCTGAGGTCAAACCCCTGCCAATGTACAAACTCAAGCCAAATCCCCTTCAACCCCGATGAGGTTGCTCCTTGATTCCACTCCTTCACTCCTGATCCCATGCACACCTGAACTTTCTGAGTCTGACAAAACTCCTCCTCTTCCACAAGACCTCCTTCAGGGGCTTTATCATATTTTTGCTTCAAACTCTGATCAACCTGATGATGCCAATGGTGTTGATGGGGATATATTGACACTACACTATTATGATAATAAAGACATGCATCCCTGGACTCTGGGCTGGTATCACCCCTGGACCCCCTACAGAAGAAAGCAAATCATTTGACATGGTAATTAGGTATGCAGCTGATGTTGTGGACCTACAACAAATTTCAGGGTAAATCAAGACAAATGTCCTTATGAAGGTTTTGCACCCAGTGCCAGCTTTATCTGAGCACATACTTCAATTTAATTAGGACCTTACTGGCCCTTATGGGTAAGTGGGAGAAGTCCTGCTCTCACAGTGCAGTAAACAGGCAGGTGGCCAGTCATCACAGACCAGGTTTGTGTGACCCTGACTTTCTGAAACAGTGCCGGACTCCTGAGAGTTTGGTGGTCCAAGCGTCTACCAGCAAAATTAACCCTAATTCATTCCCAATTACCCTACAAACCCTCCTTCTCCTGGAGAGAGTCAAACAGGATCTAAGCATTCGGAAAGCGGAAGTTTTTTTCCTCCAGCTTGGAGCTGAGTTTTGCCACTGTGGTCTGTCTAATGGGCCACTATATTCACATCTTTTGGGACATGACTATCAAGATCTTGCCAGCAGTCCGAAAGCATTTCAGGACTCTTGGTCTCAAACAATTCAGTACAGTCTGGGAGCAGCACAGTGCATCATTAAGGCTAGCCTGGATATGACTGACTGCTTGGTGTGTGCATTAGGGGTAACAGTGTGGCTTTTCCGGGTTATACAGTTGTATCTTGTTGTTATGCCTTTTGATAGGCCTTGCCTCTTTGGTGAAAAATCTGTATCCACCCTCAATCACGTTAAAGAAAGTAGGGATAGAGCATGTCCTTGAGCCTTTCTACCCTTGCCCAGTAGCTTCCTCAGCCATTGTGACCCTTTCAAGAATACTCCAGGGGGCTGGTTTATAGGCATCACCTAGCCCTACCACCCCCACAGCAGTCACTCTTTTCCTTTCATGGCTGAGGATGGAAATTGAGCAGGCATTGGGCACTAGGCACTGTTCCATCCAGGCCTCTACCCCTGTGGCATCAGCGTCCAAGCCACTTTAGTTTGCCCTTACCGGCACACAGCTACCTGATGGGAGGCAGGATTAGCCATTTTCTCCCAGGCAGTCCATTACATCCAACAGATGGTTTCTTCTGATCATCCATGAGGGCTATTCCTTACCATTCCTTTCCAGCCACCTCAACTCCCTCTCGGAAGACACCTATCCATGTTGTTGCAAGAGGTTCAGTCTCTGTTGGCCAAAATGGCCATCCCGAGGGTCCCAGCCTCGGAAGTATACCAAAAGGGGCTTAGTGATTTACTCTTTTCCTGTATGCCTATATAAATCTTCTATGTTGACCAGCTAATTCTATGTGACATACAAGAACAGGGGACGTTATCCTATTTTGGATTTTCACCCAATGATGCCTTCCTCCGGTTTGGACAGTTTCAAAATGCTTACTTTGGCCCAAGTTCTGTCTGACTTGGATCGTGCGAATGGATGGTTATTTTGGACCTGCAGAATGCATGGCTCCATGTGTCTATCCTACAATTCCACAGACTTTACCTGTGGTTCAAGGTCAGCCATTAGCTGTGTCAGTTTGCCGTGCTGCCCTTTGGTCATACAAGTGCTCACTGGTTTTCAAACATGATAGCAGTAGTTGTTGCCCTTCTTTGGAAGCTGGGGATACTAGTTTTTCCATACCTCGCCGTCTGTCGACAGTCAGTCATGGACCACATTCAGACCATGGTGAACTGGTTCACACCTTTGGGTTCTTGATCAATGAGCCTAAGTCACATTGAATTCAGGGTCTTTCCTCCATCACACTGAGTCCAGGACATTTCGGCTATGATCCTGATGTTTCATCCTTGGTCCTGTATCTCAGTGAGAGTAGCTCTCAGGCTTTCTGGTCCGTAGCCTCCTGCATCCTTCTTGTCCACTTTGCCTGGTGGCAAATGTGGGTTCTGCAGTGGACCAGCACCAAAGAAACCTTTTGGATGTCATCCAAGTTTCAGAGGAGACTGTACAAGTTCTGCAGTGGAGGCTGCTACCTTGCAACTTGACCAGTGGCATACTCCTCTCCCTCCCCACCTAGAGATCACAGTGGTGATGGATGTGTCCTTGCTAAACTGGGGCAGTCATTTTGGAGAGGATGAGTTCAGAGTACTCTTATCTCTGTTGGAAACCTGCCTCCACATGAATCTGTTTGCACTCCGGTCCATTTGCATGGTGTTGAACGCTGTCCTGCTGTCCATTAAGGGAAGGCTGGTGCAGGTTGTAATGGACAACCCCACTGCCATGTAATACTGCAACAAGCAGGCTGGAATGTGGTCCAGGAACCTGTGCCAAAAGGCAGTGAGCCTCTGGAGTTAGCTGGAATGTCAAGGCATTACCTGATCGCGAACCACCATCTTTAAATGCCAGGGCAGATGAGCTCAGCTGGCAGAGCCAAGTGGATCATGAATGGTGGTTGCATCTTGAGGTAGTGCAGGACCTTTTCCGAAAGTGGGGAGAATTTGGCTGGATCTCTTCACCACCTTCTAGTATCAAGGGGCCCGATTCACAAAAGTAATCTGAGACAAAATCCTAACTTTATGACTTTCGGTATTCACAAAAGGCATTTAGGAGTAATAACGTTAGGAATCTTAACTTTACTACTACTAAATGCCTTTAGTGAATACCGAAAGTCATAAAGTTAGGATTTTGTCTTAGTTTAGGAGTAGTAAAGTTAGGAATCCTAACTTTACTATTCCTAAATGCCTTTTGTGAATATCGAAAGACATAAAGTTAGGATTTTGTCTCAGATTACTTTGGTGAATCGGGTCCAAGACCTCTGTGCTTTGGAGTTCTCTGTAACACTCTCTCAATGAGACACATACAGGCTCGAGTGGAGCACGGGGCTTTTATACACTTTTCCGAAAACTGCCTACCATGCACCAAGTACTGAAGAAGATCAGGAAAGACCAGACCCACGTCATCTTAGTGGCTTCAAATTGATCCAGGAGAGTGCAGTACCCGGATATTCTGAGCATGAGCTTTTATCATTCGATCAGGTTACTGTTTTGTTGGGACTTTCTTCTGAAGCAGCAAGGAAAGGTTCTGTACCCTGCTGAATCTACACCTCCATGCATGTATATTAAGCTGTGGCAGTTGAGTAAGTTTGACCTGCCACCTGAGGATGTGAAGGTCATCCATGCATCCTGCCGTCCTTCTACACAATCCATTTACTCTGGGCGGACAAATGTGTGGCCTGGTGTGGAGTCTGCAACACAGACTACTTATAAGCCAAACTGTCAAATATATGTTCAGGGCAACTGGAATTATGCGAAAGTGCGGCTCTGGGGATTTTTGCATAATTATGGATTTGCCTCATTTGCTGCATAGTCTATCATATGCCGCATAATCTGCAGATTTTAACAAAAAAGAATTCTAGCTCATACGGTTCAAAAGTTACTAAAAAATTCAGCGACAAGTGTTGCACCTTGCTGGAAGGCCCTTTGCAAAACTGGACTGGCCATCTTTCTGTTGCTTATTGCTGTATTTTGGTATTAAACTGGTATTAATGAGGTGCAACCAATGCCCAGGCAGTGTTACCGAGTTTAAAAATGACTAAATAATGAAGTAATGCTATTTCAAAATGTGCCGCATAATATGCCTTTCCTGCTGCAAAATTTGCTCAAACCTGCTGCAGTATTTGGCCCTCTCCTGCCTCATAATTCCAGTGGCCCTGGATATATTACTGTTTGTTTTGTCCTTGGCCCGGCAAGGTCTTGCAGTTACATTATTGTTGGTCCTTTTTGCCTTTTCTCATTTGCAAGACCAACTGTCCTTGTTTAAATCACTTGTTGTAATGCATTTTATTGAAGGTTTAACACACGTTTCTTCCCAAACCATTTGTGATGCTACAATGAGATCTCGATTTGGGTCTGAATTTCCTTATATGTTCCCCCTTCTGCCCATGCATGGTTGCTTGCTGAGGTAAGTGCTAGAGTTGCAACAACAGAAAATGTGTGGGAACATGAGCAGTTTTTCTATTTACAACCAGATCTTTAAGGGTTTCATAAATCAAAGTAAATTAAGCATTTTGCGCAGAGGGAGGTGAAGCAAATTCTAGAGAAGGGATGCTCTGACCATTAATGACTTGGTTCCCAGTTTCATCTGCTTATTGGTAGGTACAACGACTTGAAGAGCATCAGAAGACTGCATCCTGTGTGCAGTCATATAGTGAATGAGCTTCTGTTAAATACAGCGTGGTCCCTTTCCATAGAAAGCTCCATAGACACAGCACAATGGGTTAAAATTGATCATTGTAGCCATTGGTAGCAAATACAAAGATTTAAGAGCAACAGAAGCAGATGTTAAACAAGGTCACAGTGAAGCCAGTCTAGCTGTGGCATTCTGAATATGCTGTAGCCTTTTTAAGAGCCCTGCCTCTGAACAAGGGAATAGTGTTGCAGTAGTCCAGGCAACTAAGAATGCTCCCCTGAATAACCAACAATTGTACATAGAAAGGTAGAAAAAGTAAGATTTTGTGAAACAATAATAGAAGAGAGAATGACGTTGCTGATAGATAGTTCGCTTGACTTGGAGATGGTTAACTTATTGTCCAGATGGAAGCCAAAATTAGGCACCACTTCAGCTGGATTAGGAGGGAAGCCTTACATGGCTGGCCTTAGGCTCTTGGGAATGGCAGTGGAAAGGCTGCCATCAGAGCAGAACAGGACTTCTGTGTTTTCTGCAAGACCGTGCCAAAAGGTGGGCCAAAAAGAGGATGTATAAATTAATAACAGTGAGGCTGAATGAGGAGCCCTTTGAGACGCCCTGCAGCAAACCTTCAAACCCAGAATGAAAGGGGGGATGATAGACAGCCTGATACTGCTCTCCAAGTAATACTTGATCCTAAAGGAGTGCATTCTGAATGCTTACTTCAGCCAACTTTATTAGCTGCCTATCATGGGACACCATTTCTAGAGGTAGTAGATACATCTAGCAAAACCTGGGCCTCCCAGTGACCATTTTCTGCCCACAATTGAAGGTCATCCAAAGTGGTTTCCATCCCATGAGTAGGGCAGAAGTCTGATTGTACCTGGTCTAAGATGTTATGCTACTCCATACATCTCTAAATCTGCCTCTTAAGGAAATTCTTCAAGATATTTACAGGAAAAGACAGAATTGATAATGGACCTACATTGCTTAAGGTAGCAAGGTTAGTGTTGTCCTTCTTCAGCAGTGGCACAACTAAGGCCCTTTTCCACCCATTTGGCACTAGCACATTCAAAATGGACTTGTTGCATTTGTTCATGAACTAATTAGCCACAGGGAGCTAACACTTTTCAGAAAACTGGAGGAATGAGTCCAGAGGTGTTGTTGACGTGAAAGGATTTGCCAAATCCATAAATCCCTCAGTAGTTCACTTTTCAAGCTTAGAAAGCATAGGCATCTCAGCTTCAGAAGGGAAACTGTACTCTGCATCAGAATATGTTGCTCTGATCACACAGGAGCCATTAGGCAGAGCTCCCAGAGTGTCACAGACCTTAAGAAGCCAATTTATGCTTGGGAGCATGAAGAGGGAGGACAGCGTCGAGAGTGGAAGAAGCCCACTCAAAATACTTCTTATAGTCAATATTCCCTGGCCCATCTCCCATGGAAAGGTCCAGTGTTCTTAAGGTGTCCATGAAATCATTAGCTGTTCATTTTGTCTATGGCTGGTACCAATATAGTCATCCTATTAGCCATTTTCAAGCCACACTCCTCCTTGGGCCTCTTAATCCTGAAATGAATTAGAAAATGATGAGATCAGACCAGGAGAACAATGTTTGCTTAGCCACCAGCCCCTCGGGGTGAAAATCAAATCAGGCAAGTGACCTTTCTGGTGTATGGTGGCGTAGATGTTTTAAAAAAATCTAGCATTGATAGGATATTAAGCCTGCGCATTACTAAGGAGCTCTGCTCTAACACTCAAAAATCAGGTTCAGTGAATAATCATCAGGTCCAGGCAAAGGAAATTCTAAATTTAAGAATGGATTATCTAGCAACTATTGGGAACACGCTTAGTAATGCCTCACAGATGGAATAAAACAGGAATTACTTTTAAATAAGGGTATAAGCTAAGGACCCTAGTATAATGTTTTGTCATAGTCATCAGTTTTGTCCATGGCAATAAAACAGTTCTCAAATCTAACACAATATGGCAGCTGTCCCGCCTGCCATACTCTTGATTCTTCTGCCTCATTTAGATGCGGGCGAACTGCATAGTTTCTGACACTGAAGTCTCAGCTAGCTCTAACATTGAAAACTCTTTGCAAGTTGCTCATCTCATTGCAGCTTTCAATTATAATATCCTAAATCAGAGAGCAACTTTTTCCCCTTATGGATGCTACCACTTCCCATTGTAGTGGTAGCCTTTGCATGACATCAATAGTACCCCCCTCATCAACTGCATCAATGTAATGCTCATGTAATGGGGAACCAACAGCAGAGCCCATGGAGACTAAAAAGGTGAAGTAGGATCTTTATCTAAATATGAAGATTGTTGGCGGCAATGGTAGGCATTGCTATTAAGAGAACCTCATGAACACATTGAGGTAGATTAATTAGTAGGGGGTCTGGGCCATTGCCTTTCTAACTCTTTCTGATTAGTTGAAATCTTAAGATTAAATAAGTCTCACTTCACCTCTATGCTTACAGTGGTATTATGAGGTCAGCCTAACCAGGGTCCCTCAGTCTATAAGTATGACCCATCAGTGCGACCATGATGCTGCATAACAACCAATACATTTGCTCTCAATGAAGCATCCTTGTCCGATCTTGAGTATATATTGCTACCCGCACTTGTGAATATTTCTTTCTTCTTATCCAATATCAAGAGTTCCCTTCCCATTAAGCTGAGCGCCCCTTACTGTATTTTGTTCCACATGCCAACAATTTTATCTGGACTCTTGATTGAGTAGGACTCCACCAGAACCATTTACCATTGTGTTCTCCTACTGGAGCAGCAGTACCTAATAAACTACATGTGGTTGTCCCAAAGGAGAGGAACCTTACCCAGGTCTTGCAACTGTTCCAGTTGTAGCTCAGAGCAACACATGCTGTGTTGCTGTTCCTAGCATTCTTCCCAAGGAGTAATAATAATAATAATAATTCCTATTTGTAAAGAGCGGGCATATCACCCCCTTAAGGGTTTCAAGGCACGGGGGCCGTAGGGGAGATTAAGTCAGATATTGCCCAGAGTCACAAGGTGCTGAGCTGCCGCCGGTGATCAAACCGCGAGCCCCATGCTCCATAGTCAGCCACTCTGGCCACTGCTCCACACCTCTCCCGGCAAGAAGGAAAAGTAGTGAAAAACAGAAAACAAACTAGTGTCCCAGTAAGGAGAACTAGCATGCTCCTGGACCTTAACACCTTCCCCAGTATTCCTCCTGTCCCAAATAATGCCACTTAAGAACTCTGCCACCCACACCTTTACTTCACGACTTACCTGCTAATTGGCCCAACACAAGCTGTCTTGCTCCCAGAGTGCTACATATTCTTTATTTCTTGTATCTTTCTCTAAATGAGAACATTTTGTTGCCATACAGCTCTGGGATGAGAAGTAAAGACACAGATGCACAAAGGATTTCTTACAGATGCATAAAAAATACAGACCTTTGTCTAAGCTCCACTTCTACTGCCAATGACTTATGTTGTAATCTGCACTCCTCAAGAACGCTGGTTCTGTTTTGTCACAGTCTTTCATGCTTCTGACAAGGTATCTTAGCCTACATCCTTATTCTGTACTGACACGACTGTCTGCAACACTCACCCCTCACAGACTAGGAGCCACACAATACCAACAGCACTCTCACATTCCTCACAGGACAGATGTTTGTCACTACTGGCAGCACTCTCACACCCCTCACAAAGTAGCAGTCTTGCTCTTACGAGTGGCAGTAATAAGTCAGACAGCACCCTTGCACAATTTGCTATCTAGCAGTCACCAATACCGACAGGCATCTCAGAACTTTCACAGGGTACCAGTCTCATACTACAAAAAGCACACTCACACATTGCAAAAATTAGTAGTCACACCCTACGGACAGTACTCTCACACCCCTCACGGATGAATAGTCAGACTCTACAAGCATCATTCTTAAGCCTCTCAGTGGGTAGGTGTCAGGAATCACGGGAGGTTTCCTCCCTCTAACTCCACTGTGGCTACTATTTTTGCTTTACAAAACCATTCAAGCACAAACGACCTCTTTAGCTGGAGCAATTGCTGGCATCGCAGAAATTCCAACATGGCTGCCAATTATCCAATACTGCAACAGCATACCGCTGTTTAGCAGTCTAGTGTTTTCTGTATCAACTGCCTGAGGAATGTTCTTCAACATTCCTTGGTGCACTTCACTGAGGAATTCATGAGAGGAACACCTGTTTACAAGCGTCGTGGAAGATAGTTAGGGTAGAAGCGTTCACTCGGGGTTAGTAAGCGCCGGTCTACATACACTTCAGGAAAACAGGTCAGCCTAATTCATTCTTGTTAAAATAATATTGTCTGAGAGAAAAAATATCGAGTTCATAAAAGATTTTACAGTTGTTAGGAAATTCTAAACTACTAATTATAGAGTAGGTTTATAGGTGATGAATATTATTGGCAAGCACAGTAATTTCTGAACTGACTAGAGTATTCAAGTGCGAGCGTAATCTATTCAGACGCTGCACTTGACTGGGAAATCCCTTCGTAGCATACAATGTAATTCCTAGGAACAAAGACTCCGGTTAAGCTTTCGTCAACATTGTTTCAGAGCGCTAACCGGCACCCCTTGAAACCGCCAGTTGGAGGCATCCGCTGACGTGTTCTAAATTTAGCCTGTCAAGTATTCCATTAACTCGACGCTGGCTTTTCTCATGTAGCGTGACACAGAAATCAGGCATTCACGCTAACCGAGGAAATGCGGTCTCGAGCAAGTTAAAAGAAAAAGAAACTAACACGAGGCTAACTTCATTAGCACTCCGTTTTCGATTCTTGAAGAAGGAGTCATTCTCACGCGATTGCGTAAAATAAACGCGTGCATTAAAAAATCTCAATTCCGAATAGCGGAAGAACCAAAAAGAATTTCGCTACATGTATTTATAGGAGGCAGTAATCGGGTTACAGGTCTAAAACTCCAATTAAGGAAAAAAGTAACTAAAAAGACAGCTGACATAACGGAGAACCCTTCTCCCTGATTTCATAATCACTGACCTCCAAGAATCAATCATCCAGAGACTAATATACCAGGCTTCACCAGTTTCTAACCTCGTGAGTGGAGAGAAGGAACAAGAAAGACATATAGCATCACAACCATACCTATAGTTAGCGACATACTCACCCTATTTTTCTCACTCCCTTTTAGTGCAGAATCAAGCAGGGAGACAGCCTGTAAAAGAAACAGAGTGAAGACTTCACTTGGTGTAAAATATCGCACAAGAGAAGTAAGAAGAGTAGCAAGCTCCAAAAGCCTTCCTGGCAAGACAAGTTATCTATAGATTAAAATACAGTAAGTTAAACAGAAGTACAGGTTTTAAATTGCATAAAAATGTTTTAGCCAGAAGACCAGAAAGAAGACCGATAGAAGACGTAGCAGGCCTGGCAGAGTTTTTGGAGCTGTCTCTTCTCGTCCCATTCCCCTTTTCCCTTCTTTGGAACTTACCTGCTAGGAGTCCTAGTATCCGGCGGGAAGTTCCGAGCGGGGCATAGGGGGCTTAGCATCATTCTGCTCCTGTGCTTCCTTATGCAAGTTGGTAGCAACCTCTGACAGAGTGAAGTGCCCACGTTGGTACTAGCACCCGAGCAGAATGGCAGAAGGCTTAGATCTAAAGAGGCTAAGCGACATTCTGAGCAATATACAAAGGGATTTGGAGGCAGTCAGGGAGGATAATAAGGCGTTAAGACAGGAGATGATAACCTTTAAGATAGGAGCTTCAGGTCAAGGAATTAGTCAGGGTACCACATCCTCTGGAACTCTAAATCCCAACCCAAGCACATCGTCTTTTGCCCCCACACAAGTCATACACTCCTTGTCCCCAGTAATTCCCCTAGCCCCACCAGAAAGATTTAATGGAGACCCACAGAAGGCCCAAATTTTTTTAACTCAATGTTCACTCCACTTTATGTGTCGCCCCACGATATTTCCCGATGCCCAGTCCAGGGTGGCATTCATGTTATCCTACCTTAGCGGGGATGCAGCTTCATGGTCCATGCCATTAGTAACCAAAGATGATCCAATTCTATATAATTTGGATGATTTCAGGAAAGAATTCCTTCGAATATTTGACCGGAGAACAGCTTCCCAGGCTTCAGATAATGAGCTCTTAGAGTTGAGACAGGGAAACAAGGAACTCGTAACTTATCTAGCTCAGTTCAATAAGTTAGTAGTGGAAACCAGCTGGCCCGAAGATAAACAAGCGGCAGTGTTTTATAGGGGATTACGAGAAGAATTGAAAGACGCCTTATCGCAAATTCCAAATCGCCCTACCGACATCTCAGCATTGGTGGACTTGACATTGGAAATCGACTATAGGCTAAGTGAACGAAAGGGTGAACGAAGAAGAGAGTTTAGATCTAGTGTCCCACGTTTCGACCGAACCAAAACGGAACCTGTTCGGTCGGCAGAAAATGCTTCAGGAACAGAGCCTATGCAAATTGGAGTCGTTAGAGGCCCGCTCACGAAAGAAGAAAAAGAGAAAAGAAGATTAAACAAACTATGCCTATACTGTGGAGGAAGCGGGCATTTTGTCAAAAATTGTCTAAAAAGACCCAAGTTACCGACAAAGGAGAAGGGAAACTAGAGGCACCACAGGTAAGCGGAGTTGGACCTGTGGATGCGAATGGAGCAACAACTCCAAACACTCACCAGTTGGCGAACACCTTACAAGTTTCTTCACCCCATTTGTTTATGACAGTCACACTAAAATTCCGAGGGAACATTTTGAATGGAGTGGCTGTCATGGTGGATTCTGGAGCAACCGGGAATTTTTGTGACCACAAATTCGCAGACCAAATTGGATTGCAAGCAGTCCAAAAGGAAAAAGTGGAAAAGGTCCGCGCAGTGGATGGTACGGAGTTAACTTCTGGGCCAATTACTAGCCACACTGAAGCAGTACATATGACCACAATCGAAGGACATCAAGAGACATTGCAGTTTAACTTGATCGACGCCCCCCAATTTCAATTGATTGTAGGACTTCCATGGTTAACCGAACATAACCCTTTGATTGATTGGGGAGCCCGAACAATTCAAATGAATTCTGAATATTGTATGGAACACTGTTTTGCAGAATGGGCTAATCATACGGAGGCCGGAGTGGTTACGCCGTTGTGTACTAATGGCAGTTCTGTATGTGCGATTCAAACAATGGAGATACCAGAAGCATATCAAGATTTTGCAGACGTTTTCGATGAAATCAAGGCAGAAACGCTACCACCTCACAGGCCCTATGACTGCAAAATTGATCTAGAACCTGGTGCCAACTTACCTTGCAGCAGAATATACGCCTTAACTGAAAAAGAGAATACCCATTTGAAGGAGTATCTAGCAAAAAATTTGGAGAACGGTTTTATCAGACCATCCCAGTCCCCAGTCTCTTCCCCCCTTTTCTTTGTTCCGAAGAAAGGAGGAGATCTTCGGACTTGCATTGACTTTAGGGCCATCAACAGAATCACAGTAAAAAACCGATACCCATTACCTCTTATATCAGTACTGATTGATCAAGTGAAGGAAGCTAAAATCTACACTCGTTTGGATCTACGAGGAGCGTACCATCTCATTAGACTTCGAGAAGGCGACGAGTGGAAGACTGCGTTCAGGACCAAATTCGGACTTTACGAGTACTTGGTGATGCCGTATGGTCTCTGTAACGCACCCGCGGCCTTCCAGTATTTCATCAACGATGTGTTAAGCGACTTCATTGATCAATGTGTCATAGTCTATATCGATGACATTCTGATATATTCCCATTCGACCGTTGAACATCAGGACCAGGTTAGAGCCGTGTTGCAACGCCTACGTGAGAACTCGCTCTACGTAAAATTGGAAAAATGTCTATTCAACACCGATACTGTGGAGTTTTTGGGCTTTGTGTTGTCCCCTAATGGAGTTCAAATGGATGAACAGAAGGTGCGAGCAATAACTGATTGGAAATCCCCTACTTGTATCAAGGAAGTTCAAAGTTTCATCGGATTTTCAAATTTTTACAGAAGATTCATTCATGGGTTCTCTTCCAAAATTTTGCCATTGACTCGTCTCTTGAAAAAAGGTGTTTCCTTCCAATGGTCTGCAGAAGCGGAACAAGCCTTCCAGTCGATGAAGAACAGCTTTATCACAGCACCAGTGTTACTCCATGCGGATCCTTCTGAACCCTTCTATTTGGAAACGGATGCTTCAGATCTAGCCATTGGAGGAATACTTTCTCAGAGGCACAAAGACACGGGGCAGTTGCATCCAGTGGCCTTTCGCTCCCGCAAACTCAACCCTGCGGAATGCAACTATACAATCACTGAAAAGGAACTCCTGGCCATTAAGGATGCCTTCAAAGATTGGAGGCATTACTTAATGGGGGCTAAACACACTGTCACCGTGTTCACAGACCACCGCAATTTGAAGTTTTTACGTTCAGCTCGCACTCTGACTCCACGCCAGTTGCGTTGGTCCCTGTACTTCGCGGATTTTGATTTCGTTATCACCTTCCGTCCGGGATCAAAAAACGGGAAGGCTGATGTTCTTTCCAGATTGGATACCGAAAACCAAACGCCACTCATTGAAAATCAGCAAATCATTCCAGAAGAAAAATTCATCGGACTTATCGCAGTGGAACCGTTTGAGCAGCTTGTTCGTGATTCATTGTCGAATTGGGATATAGAGACCTGGGCCTCTGAGGATCCACTTCGCTCCATCCGCCATGGCCTCCCTTACCACGGTTCCACTCTGTATTTACCCACTAAAGAACTTCAACTGAAAGCAATGCAGGAATGCCATGACAACCCTCTGGCTGGCCACAAGGGCATTTTTAAAACTGAAGATTTACTCAAACGAAGTTTTTGGTGGCCATTCATGTGCCGCGATGCTCGTCAATATGTTCTAAGTTGTGAGCTGTGTGCACGAGGTAAATCTGATAGGCAAGCTCCCAAAGGTTTATTACAACCCATGCCCACTCCCCCATATCCCTGGCACACGGTTTCCCTTGATTTAATTGTTGATTTACCTTCATCTCAGGGCTACGACACCATTTTGGTAGTGGTGGACACCTTCCGTAAAATGGCGCACTTTGTCCCTTTCAAAGGTACACCCACTTCTAAACAATTGGCACACCTTTTCAACCAACATATAATTCGCCTTCACGGTATTCCTAAAGTCCTCATTTCGGATAGGGGTTCCCAGTTTCTCTCACATTTTTGGAAGGCTTATATCAAGGGCCTCCACATTGATCATCGTTACTCTACTAGTTTTCACCCAGAAACTGATGGGCAGACTGAACGTGTCAATCAGGAACTTGAACAACACCTTCGCTTATATTTGATTGATGACGAGGGCGACTGGCCTAATCATTTATGGACTGCTGAGTATGCTTACAATAATGCACTCAATGTCTCTACTGGTTACTCCCCCTTTTTTATCAATTCAGGCAGACACCCGAATTCCTATGCTAATTTTGACAATGCTACCACTCCCGCCATCGGAGACATTGCCCAACAGTTCACTAGGATTCACCACACTGTAACTCAGAATTTAACAACTGCTAAAACCCGTTACAAACACTTTGCTGATCGTAAACGAAAACAGGCTCCTGAACTTCAGGTGGGAGAATTAGTCTGGTTGTGCACAAAAAACCTCAGACTCAAGGGTCCACGTAAATTCCAGCCCCGTTTCATGGGTCCTTATCCCATTGAGAAGGTCATTAATCCTGTCACTTATCGACTATCTCTCCCTGGTTCTACCAAATTCCATCCAGTCTTCCATGTTTCTCTACTGAAACCAGTTCACCCAGGGTTGCGTAGGTCTTCTCCTCCTGATCCTTTAACCTTACATGGTGAGCCTGAGTATGAAGTCAAACGGATCTTAGATTCTAAATTCATCCATAATGACCTTTTTTATCTTATTGACTGGAAAGGTTATGGTCCGGATGAACGCTCTTGGGTAAAGAATACTGATGTCCATGCTCCTCGTCTCATTAAAGCATTCCATGCCAAATTCCCTGCTAAACCTCATCTGGAGGAAACCCCGTTGGGAGGGGGTACTGTCAGGAATCACGGGAGGTTTCCTCCCTCTAACTCCACTGTGGCTACTATTTTTGCTTTACAAAACCATTCAAGCACAAACGACCTCTTTAGCTGGAGCAATTGCTGGCATCGCAGAAATTCCAACATGGCTGCCAATTATCCAATACTGCAACAGCATACCGCTGTTTAGCAGTCTAGTGTTTTCTGTATCAACTGCCTGAGGAATGTTCTTCAACATTCCTTGGTGCACTTCACTGAGGAATTCATGAGAGGAACACCTGTTTACAAGCGTCGTGGAAGATAGTTAGGGTAGAAGCGTTCACTCGGGGTTAGTAAGCGCCGGTCTACATACACTTCAGGAAAACAGGTCAGCCTAATTCATTCTTGTTAAAATAATATTGTCTGAGAGAAAAAATATCGAGTTCATAAAAGATTTTACAGTTGTTAGGAAATTCTAAACTACTAATTATAGAGTAGGTTTATAGGTGATGAATATTATTGGCAAGCACAGTAATTTCTGAACTGACTAGAGTATTCAAGTGCGAGCGTAATCTATTCAGACGCTGCACTTGACTGGGAAATCCCTTCGTAGCATACAATGTAATTCCTAGGAACAAAGACTCCGGTTAAGCTTTCGTCAACATTGTTTCAGAGCGCTAACCGGCACCCCTTGAAACCGCCAGTTGGAGGCATCCGCTGACGTGTTCTAAATTTAGCCTGTCAAGTATTCCATTAACTCGACGCTGGCTTTTCTCATGTAGCGTGACACAGAAATCAGGCATTCACGCTAACCGAGGAAATGCGGTCTCGAGCAAGTTAAAAGAAAAAGAAACTAACACGAGGCTAACTTCATTAGCACTCCGTTTTCGATTCTTGAAGAAGGAGTCATTCTCACGCGATTGCGTAAAATAAACGCGTGCATTAAAAAATCTCAATTCCGAATAGCGGAAGAACCAAAAAGAATTTCGCTACATGTATTTATAGGAGGCAGTAATCGGGTTACAGGTCTAAAACTCCAATTAAGGAAAAAAGTAACTAAAAAGACAGCTGACATAACGGAGAACCCTTCTCCCTGATTTCATAATCACTGACCTCCAAGAATCAATCATCCAGAGACTAATATACCAGGCTTCACCAGTTTCTAACCTCGTGAGTGGAGAGAAGGAACAAGAAAGACATATAGCATCACAACCATACCTATAGTTAGCGACATACTCACCCTATTTTTCTCACTCCCTTTTAGTGCAGAATCAAGCAGGGAGACAGCCTGTAAAAGAAACAGAGTGAAGACTTCACTTGGTGTAAAATATCGCACAAGAGAAGTAAGAAGAGTAGCAAGCTCCAAAAGCCTTCCTGGTAAGACAAGTTATCTATAGATTAAAATACAGTAAGTTAAACAGAAGTACAGGTTTTAAATTGCATAAAAATGTTTTAGCCAGAAGACCAGAAAGAAGACCGATAGAAGACGTAGCAGGCCTGGCAGAGTTTTTGGAGCTGTCTCTTCTCGTCCCATTCCCCTTTTCCCTTCTTTGGAACTTACCTGCTAGGAGTCCTAGTATCCGGCGGGAAGTTCCGAGCGGGGCATAGGGGGCTTAGCATCATTCTGCTCCTGTGCTTCCTTATGCAAGTTGGTAGCAACCTCTGACAGAAGGTGTCTTAACCAGTGGCGGCTGGTGTAATTTGAAACAGGTGGCAATATGCAGAACGAATCAACATATGCGAGCGAGCGTAGCGAGTGAGCCCGATGGCAAAAAGGGGGGCTCGGGGTGTTCTCCCCCCGTGAAGAAAGTTTTTACAAATTGGCATTTTTTTGGTGCGATTTTCAGCACTATTTCTGTGATAAATGGACTAAAAATTCAGTTCTTCTAGGCATTCATAAAAGAAAACTCACATTATTTCAGAGAATTTCTTTGTTGCCAATCAAGTCTGACTTCTGAAGGGGGCTAGGGTACTAAGCAAGACTGCTTTGGCTCTACCCTTTCCAATTAGTTAGCGATGTGAACAAGTTCAATGGACAAACCTGAGGTCTAGGGAGAGTCCCTCTCCTGAGAAAGAAATTTTAAAAAGTTTGGCAAATGGTGCATTTTAAAGCAAATGAATGCAGCGATAAAGCAAGGCTTATTAAGCAGTGGGAACGTATAGTCTTGAAATATTAAACACATTAAAAACTGCCCAGTATCTTCTTGCATTTTTGTTCAACAGTTACTGTAATATGTAAATTGTTCTGCGTGACAACAACTTTAGCCCTTTTAAATGTATGCTTGCCCAGTGTCTTGCACTGCATGCAGCATTAACTTTGGAAAAATATGCTCTAACCAGACTTCGGGGAGCACCCACAGCTGCTGGCTGTAACCAGTCATATAGAAATATGTGAAGACAGGTCTTTAAGTGAGATTAAAAAAAAGTGGGTGCTCCCTATAAAGGAACATGCCAAATATATTTCTGTGACTCCCATACTCTGCCATCAGACCGGAATTTTGGTTTCTCTCTGAGATGTAATTTTATCTAGATAAATGAAACAGCAACTGATATACGCCTAAAGCCTGTCAGTATGATTGGCTTTGTCACTAGGTGTTAGCTGTTTAAGATAAATGAGTAACAACAATGATTTCTTATAAATAATTAACATTGAAAATGTTTAGATTCTGAAATTCTGAAATAGTGAGTCTGTGAATTAAATAGCATTGAGGCATGTGAAAGGAATTTTGGCCTTCAATTATGTGTGCTTTGTGTCAGATATGTATCCTCTTTTTCTCTGCATATCTTGTCCATCTGCACATCTTCAACCCCCTCTCTTTCCTCTTCAGCATCCTCTTTTCACTCTTCCCCGAATGCCCTTCCTCACATCTCTGTCACTTCACCGCCCCAACATGCACTGCATTCCCTCAAATATAAGCGCTATAATTTCTCTTACTTTTGCCTTGCAAATATTTAGACATCTGTGTACCCCCATCACACACATTTCCACAGAATTTCAGTTGCAAATGGAATACCCAAATATTGTTCTGTGTGCTCTGCAGTCAGAGAGGCCAACCCACTGACAGGCACTTTGTTGTGCTTTAGCCTTAGCGCCTGTGTGCTCAATCAAAGCCCCTCATAAACACCTGGCATGGCTCAAGCCTCTAAGTATGCACAGAAAAACAACAACCTTATAAAATAGCTTACTCGTGGGGAATGCAAGATCAAGTAAACATGTAAATAAGAGAGGAACTAAATCGCTGAAATGCATTCCCTCGATGTTTTTAACATTCATTGTTTGCAAGTCAATCAATTTTTTTGGCATCAGTGTTAACTTAGGGGCATGTACACAGGGACAGTTTAAATGTCATACATCAGAGGACTGGCCACTGTAAGCACATATTACACAGTAGGCACATATCTCTCGTGTGTGTCATCACTCACAGAGACCTAAACTACCCTCTGCCATCATTCACAGACCAAAAGCGCATTGCTGCTGGTATAAACGACTTGTTGAAAGTTTTGTAGTAGGATTGCCTTCTGATCATTATTTCCTAATAAATATCACGTGCTTTTGAGCTCTTGCAATATTTTCATACACGTATTTTTGGCTGGAGTGCTTTTTAGAATTATTAGTCAAAATATACATTTCACTTTGACATTCCTAATGAGGGTAAGATTGATGATGAGACACATGGAATGCGGCTGCAGATCGTAGATGACTTACAAGTAATGTTTACAGCGCTGATTCCAACTTCAAGGCAATGTGTTTCCTGTCTCCTTCGCGTATTAATGTATGTATTAAAACTTTGTTTGTACAAACTCCAATAATGAAAAGCCAGAAGCATCAAAAACGCGATGAAATTAGGGTTGACAAGACAGTCCCAAATCCTCTGTAATCATGTATGGGAAGTTAAGATCACAACGGTCCAAAATGTGCCAGTTACAAAGTCTTCCTACATCCAAATGGACTATTACATCCAGAGAAAATAGACACATTTGCCAGACAGCACCCACTAACAAAAGCGAAGACGCACACAACCAACCCAAGCACATTAAAGAAAAAACCTAACACCTCCGCATAACCAACCGAAGATCAACGCACCGGATAAAACGACATGACAAATAATTCTTTATAAGCCTCAGAACCAAAAATCAACGCTTATAACGAGAAAAAGTGGAAAACAGATATATAAATGTGTGGAGGAAAGCGTTTTTGTCTGAGCAAGCACACAGTCAGTGTTAAAGGGAGAATGAAGCACAGGAGATGGGATCACACAAATCGAGGGAGCGTGCGCACCTAAAAGGAATCCCACATTACACCAGAAATTTCTAGAATGAGCCTGTAGGGGGATGCACACACGCACCTGCATACATCATCAAGGCAACTCACCAGCATAAATGAACCCCCCACTCAAATGACACCATGAATACCAATGGGCTACGGGCTAGTTTGATGTTGATAACCCTTGAGAATAATCCAATCTCAGTCAGTCACGGCTCACAATACTCGTGGGGGCGGGGGGATCGCACGGGGTGGGGGCTGGGGGAGTTTTAAAATAAAAAACTTACCTGACCGCACGGGTCTGCAACGCCTCTGCTCCGGGGTCCCGTTGGCACCTACAGGAATAGCTGCGTCACTGCTGGCAACCCCTCTCAGCCAATCCTGGCGTTACTCCAGCAGCGCCAGGATTGGCTTAGCAGGGATACTTGAGACTGAGAGTTTAGTTCAGTTCAGAGACGCCTAGGGGGCTGCGGGCACGGGCGGCTTGTGGGGCAATGCCCCAGTGCCCTAATGGATGCAGCACCACTGTTCTTAACTCTAATGACGGCGCTCTCACACCCCACACAGGCTAGACTATCCTGTCCCAACGGATTAGTTGTCACATTTTCCCGCAACACTCTCACACACCTCCTAAACGACTTTTATATTTAGAAGGTCTGACTTGCAGCTGAAAGTGCTGCTTCATTGGCTTGTGAGTTTTTTGTGTGGGACCCTCGATGGGCAAGTGGGTGTCACAAGTATGAGTCAATGGGTAGATGAATGGACACATACATGCAAAAATAAGAGACTGAGTGTAAGGATTCTGAGTGACTGGGAACATGGATGGATGAAAGAGTGACTGAATAGATGGATGCATCAACACTGTCAGAAAAAGCGATGTACTAACTTCAGCAATGCTTGTATAACATTATTCTGACATAGTCCTCAGCGCTAACTCCACAACATAGCCTTTCACACTCATAGTTCTAGTATGAAATGCAGTAAAACACATGGAAGATAGTGAAACAACTTGTTTAATCCTGTTATTGCTAAAAACTTTGTAAAAGTGTAAAAAATCTGGTGCAAAAATTCAGAGCGTAATACGCCCAAATGTTATTTGCCCCAGAGAGTATTAGCACATAGTCTTTGTACTGGACAATAAAGGATCACCTATGCTTTTAGGTATGGCACATAAATATGTTTGGGTCAATCATTTTAAGTTTATGTATGCTCTTTCCCCACTCCGGCGGCTGCTTCTCAACAATGCAGGACAAGAAGATCAGATGCTTGAGCTAAATTATTTTATCACTCCTTTGCCCACAGTTTTTGGTATTTGACTCACTGGTACCTTTTGAATTCCTCTGGAGATGAATAAAAATTGATGAGTTAATAAAACTGAGCTTCAGTCTCCCGAATCTTGGAGTTGCGCGATCACCTGAGCTGTCAAAACAACTGAATGAACTTCCTGAGTAACTCCCAAGAATCTTTAGTTGCCTAACTCATATCCTCTCAAATAGAAAATGTTCCTGTTTTTTTTTCCTTTTCAGGACTATCTTTTCCTTTTACATCAACATTACCCTTTCTGCTCTGGCTTAGGATGAAGATGCATAGTTTATGCATGTAGGATCTTCTATTCTAATTGAGCCAGAATATCCATTTCCAAGATGCCATGTCATTGCCATGCCCGATCTGTATATTATGTGAGAGTAACATGAGCGGGTATGATGAACTTGTAAAAAGTCCCACTCTATCAAGTCAAGAACAGGAGCCCTTGTTTAAGAATGCATGGACAGTGATTTATGCTCCCTGTCCAGTATTGAAGGTTTTTACAAAGCTGAATATCTCCTCTCAATTTATAACAGAAAATAATGACTTGATGGTAACTGCATGAAGATCAACTAGGGTAGCCAGGAATAATAGACCTATCCCTCGCCCCATGCTTTGGTACTCCTGGTAATGGTCTCCTGACCCTTCAAGTGGAAGAAACTGAAATTAAAGAGGACTCAAAGACCCCTCTTTACTTTCTGTGTTTTCCATTTGATGCCCTTTGCCTAGACTCTCTGCAGCAAATAAGAAACTTCTAAGGGTTAAAAGGTGGGATAACTGTCCAACTCTGTGCTGTTTTCATATCAAGGGTGGCTGATCTCACTTTCGCTACCCTTTGCAGTTTGGTGAATCAATGTCCAGGGGAGGTTGGACACAAGGACTCCATGACAAAATGGTATCTGAGGTTCCTCTTGAAGAATTATATTTCTATCTTCTGCTATCCCTCTCGGGTGTTTGACCCTATATTCATCATTTGCACACATCACCAAGTGATTTTGTTGGAGCACAGTTTATTATGGTGTAGCTCCAGAAATGCATTTGTAATTGTGTTTTGTGTCTCTCACCCCAGGTGACATCCGTAACGACTTGTACCTCACTTTGGAGCGGGGTGATTTTGAGCGGGGAGGAAAAAGTGTCCAGAAGAACATTGAGGTCACCATGTATGTTCTGTATGCAGATGGTGAGATCCTGAAGGTAAGAACACAGACAGCATTACTCTTCCCCATATTTCAAGGGATCACCGCATGAGACTTCTGATCAATTAATTTCCAGTTATGATCTAAGAGCGAAAAATCACTCTTTTACCTCATTTCTCTAAGAGATTGTTCTCCCACATAATTAGAAGCGGGAAGTCATCACTCTCACAATTTACCACTGTAAAAGAAAGCCATTCCTTTGTTCCAGTATTCAGAGATCTCCACTCCTGTCCCCCACTTTTACTCAACACCACTTTTGACATTATTACACTAAGAGATATGGCATAATTCTTATAATTTATTGACTCCTCTGATGAAGACATACCTCCACTTCATTGCTCGGAAAGCCACGAATATCTTCAACACATTAGCACATGGTATTATGGATTTCTTTGCATATTACTGAAAAAGCTCACCACATTCCTACAGTATTACGCTATGCGCCAGAGGTACAAAGCCATTGTGTGATCAAAAACTCTGTGATTTCCAAAATCACAGTTTCCCACTGTAAAATGGCTTTTTGGTATATATTAAATCCATTTTGTATTTCTGACTCGCAAAATGGATTTACAAACCAATACAAAATCACAGTTAGAAATGCCCTTGAAAGAGGTATTCACTCCGAATTATGATTCACTTTTAAATGTATCAATTGTTTGAGACCATAGTTGTGGTCACAAACTATTTATCACTTGCCAACACCACAAAGTGTGTGGTAAC